>NC_054872.1:42857050-43229550 GCF_018320785.1 Cheilinus undulatus | reverse complement strand
TTCAAAAATGTTCGTTTGTCCATTCTGTTAGCTGAAATTAACTCTTGCTGCTAATGTTAACTTTGAAAATAGCGCTTTATTGTCTGTGATTGGTGGGGTGTTTACCGATATGATGCTTTTGCGCACAAGTCAGGATGTGATAGGGATAGGCTATGTGGAAATGACGCTTTTTTGTTTAGCCTGCCTACCAATAGCTGCAACATACAGTAGCCTATTACTTCCTCTTCCTTTTTACATCTTAAAACAGACAGCCTGCTGTCTGTTGCTGTCTCCGCCTCCCAAACACTCTCAGAGCGGTGAGTGAGGGGGCGGGCCAGTGACAGGAGGCTGTGTTGCACTTTCAAAATAAAAGCACGTCAGTTAAAAATTTCAAATCAAATATTTTTCTCCTCCGCGATATAATTTTTGGGTGGGACAAATGCACCTGTCTCCAATATTGGGGTGGACACATGGGTGTGACTAATTAGCTTTGATCTCAGCTGTGACTGATTAGCTATGATGTAATACAGGCATTGATCACCATAGCAACCTGGGAGTCTTTCAGACACACACGTCAGGCATCAACACTCTCTTAAACTGTCACATACAAGTGGCTTTAATTTATCGTTGTATAGCACTCATCTGAACAATATTATAAAACAATGTGCTTTAATGTAAATCTTGAGACAAAATTCTAAATGGCTCTCTTTTTATTTTCTTTTAACTTTTTAATAATCAGGTATTGCACTCTTCAGCTTTCATTAAATTTTCAACCATTTTTATGCTTTTTAGCTATTATTTTTATGCCTTTTGGCTATTTATGTTATTTATATGCTCTTTTCAGCTATTTTCAGCTGTTCTATTTTTAGAGATTTTTAATGCTATTCTCAGTTATGTCATGCTATTTTCAGGGATCTTTTTATGCTATTTTCAGCTATTTTTTTGCTTTTTCAGCTATTTTCAGCAGTTCTTCCAAAGTTCAGCTGTTAGCATCCCCATGCAATTTCAGCTTAAATTGCATTTTTATCTAGTTTATTTTGATTTTCATCTGAAATGCAGCCTTGTTGGACTGTGAGGAGGGTAACTTTCAGCAGGAACACCCAAAGTTGCTGTTAGATTATATATGAATTAAACCTACCTCATCCACAGAGAATGTGGCCCTGCGCGGAAAAGCAACCCAGTCACACCGTGGGTTGCAAACCGGTGGAGCGGCCTACAACGCCATTGACGGAAACCGGAACGGTGACATCAGTACTGGATCGTGCTCCTTCTCCACTGTACAGACCAGACCCTGGTGGAAGGTGGACCTGCTAGAGTCCTACATCATCACCGCCATCACTATTACCAGCAGGTCAGACTGCTGTGCAGAGGGACTCAACAACTTGGAGATCCATGTAGGCCAATCAAAGTGAGTGAACAAGCTGAAGGTTTGGACATTTTCTTCTATTTCCACGCTCTGAAAAACTGACTGTAGAATTTACAGTAAAGACTGAACATCAAAGTTGTCAGTAATATCCTGTAAAACAGATTGCAGCTAATATTACAGCTGTAGTTGTTTTACAAAAAGAGCCTTTAACTACAGAATTTACCAGGCAACTCTTGTTGTCTTTTTAAATCCGTATCCTCTCTCCTCTCCTCAGATCTGTGGGAGTCAAGTCTGATTTTAGTTATGCTTGGATCTCTTCCAGGGTTGCTACTATTGCCACAATTGGTCTTAATGAATCTTTCACTCACTCCTTTCATGAACGTGTAGAGGGGCGTGAGGTGACTTTAGAGCTGCCTGGTGACAACCGGCTCCTCGTACTTTGTGAAGTGGAAATCTACGGGTACCGAGCACCAACTGGTGAGATCATGATCTATAAAGTCAAATGACATCATGAAATGTTTTGTATATGCTAAGAAGCAATCTAAAGGCTGCTTCTATCACCGTCAGTCCTCATTATAATTCTAGAGTTAAAGTCAATCTAGAGGCTGCTATTATCACCATCAGTCCTCATTATAATTCTAGAGTTAAAGTCAATCTAGAGGCTGCTATTATCACCATCAGTCCTCATTATAATTCTAGAGTTAAAGTCAATCTAACAGCTTCTATTATCACCATCAGTCCTCATTTTAATTCTATTGTTAAAGTCAGTCTAGAGGCTGCTATTATCACATTCAGTCCTCTTTATTGTTCTAGAGTTAAAGTCAATCTAGAGGCTGCTGTTATCACCATCAGTCCTCATTATAATTCTTGAGTTAAAGTCAGTCTAACAGCTGCTATTATCACCATCAGTCCTAATTATAATTCTATAGTTAAAGTCAATCTAGAGGCTGCTATTATCACCATCAGTCCTCATTATAATTCTAGAGTTAAAGTCAATCTAACAGCTGCTATTATCACCATCAGTCCTCATTATAATTCTATTGTTAAAGTCAATCTAGAGGCTGCTATTATCACCATCAGTCCTCATTATAGTTCTAGAGTTAAAGTCAATCTAGAGGCTGCTATTATCATCATCATTCCTCATTATAATTCTAGAGTTAAAGTCAATCTAGAGGCTGCTATTATCACCATCAGTCCTCATTATAATTCTAGAGTTAAAGTCAATCTAGAGGCTGCTATTATCACCATTCAGTCCTCTTTATTGTTCTAGAGTTAAAGTCAATCTAGAGGCTACTGTTATCACCATCAGCCCTCATTATAATTCTTGAGTTAAAGTCAGTCTAACAGCTGCTATTATCACCATCATTCCTCATTATAATTCTAGAGTTAAAGTCAATCTAGAGGCTGCTATTATCACCATTCAGTTCTCTTTATTGTTCTAGAGTTAAAGTCAATCTAGAGGCTGCTGTTATCACCATCAGTCCTCTTTATAATTCTAGAGTTAAAGTCAATCTAACAGCTTCTATTATCACCATCAGTCCTCATTTTAATTCTATTGTTAAAGTCAGTCTAGAGGCTGCTATTATCACATTCAGTCCTCTTTATTGTTCTAGAGTTAAAGTCAATCTAGAGGCTGCTGTTATCACCATCAGTCCTCATTATAATTCTTGAGTTAAAGTCAGTCTAACAGCTGCTATTATCACCATCAGTCCTAATTATAATTCTATAGTTAAAGTCAATCTAGAGGCTGCTATTATCATCATCATTCCTCATTATAATTCTAGAGTTAAAGTCAATCTAGAGGCTGCTATTATCATCATCAGTCCTCATTATAATTCTAGAGTTAAAGTCAATCTAGAGGCTGCTATTATCACCATCAGTCCTCATTTTAATTCTAGAGTTAAAGTCAATCTAACAGCTGCTATTATCACCATCAGTCCTCATTATAATTCTAGAGTTAAAGTCAATCTAGAGGCTGCTATTATCACCATCAGTCCTCATTATAATTCTAGCGTTAAAGTCAATCTAGAGGCTGCTATTATCATCATCAGTCCTCATTATAATTCTAGAGTTAAAGTCAGTCTAGAGGCTGCTATTATCATCATCAGTCCTCATTTTAATTCTAGAGTTAAAGTCAATCTAGAGGCTGCTATTATCATCATCAGTCCTCATTTTAATTCTAGAGTTAAAGTCAATCTAACAGCTGCTATTATCACCATTCAGTCCTCTTTATTGTTCTAGAGTTAAAGTCAATCTAGAGGCTGCTGTTATCACCATCAGTCCTCTTTATAATTCTAGAGTTAAAGTCAATCTAGAGGCTGCTATTATCACCATCAGTCCTCATTATAATTCTAGAGTTAAAGTCAATCTAGAGGCTGCTATTATCACCATTCAGTCCTCTTTATTGTTCTAGAGTTAAAGTCAATCTAGAGGCTACTGTTATCACCATCAGCCCTCATTATAATTCTTGAGTTAAAGTCAGTCTAACAGCTGCTATTATCACCATCATTCCTCATTATAATTCTAGAGTTAAAGTCAATCTAGAGGCTGCTATTATCACCATTCAGTCCTCTTTATTGTTCTAGAGTTAAAGTCAATCTAGAGGCTGCTGTTATCACCATCAGTCCTCTTTATAATTCTAGAGTTAAAGTCAATCTAACAGCTTCTATTATCACCATCAGTCCTCATTTTAATTCTATTGTTAAAGTCAGTCTAGAGGCTGCTATTATCACATTCAGTCCTCTTTATTGGTCTAGAGTTAAAGTCAATCTAGAGGCTGCTGTTATCACCATCAGTCCTCATTATAATTCTTGAGTTAAAGTCAGTCTAACAGCTGCTATTATCACCATCAGTCCTAATTATAATTCTATAGTTAAAGTCAATCTAGAGGCTGCTATTATCACCATCAGTCCTCATTATAATTCTAGAGTTAAAGTCAATCTAGAGGCTGCTATTATCACCATTCAGTCCTCTTTATTGTTCTAGAGTTAAAGTCAATCTAGAGGCTACTGCTATCACCATCAGCCCTCATTATAATTCTTGAGTTAAAGTCAGTCTAACAGCTGCTATTATCACCATCATTCCTCATTATAATTCTAGAGTTAAAGTCAATCTAGAGGCTGCTATTATCACCATTCAGTCCTCTTTATTGTTCTAGAGTTAAAGTCAATCTAGAGGCTGCTGTTATCACCATCAGTCCTCTTTATAATTCTAGAGTTAAAGTCAATCTAACAGCTTCTATTATCACCATCAGTCCTCATTTTAATTCTATTGTTAAAGTCAGTCTAGAGGCTGCTATTATCACATTCAGTCCTCTTTATTGTTCTAGAGTTAAAGTCAATCTAGAGGCTGCTGTTATCACCATCAGTCCTCATTATAATTCTTGAGTTAAAGTCAGTCTAACAGCTGCTATTATCACCATCAGTCCTAATTATAATTCTATAGTTAAAGTCAATCTAGAGGCTGCTATTATCACCATCAGTCCTCATTATAATTCTAGAGTTAAAGTCAATCTAGAGGCTGCTATTATCACCATCAGTCCTCATTATAATTCTATTGTTAAAGTCAATCTAGAGGCTGCTATTATCACCATCAGTCCTCATTATAGTTCTAGAGTTAAAGTCAATCTAGAGGCTGCTATTATCATCATCATTCCTCATTATAATTCTAGAGTTAAAGTCAATCTAGAGGCTGCTATTATCATCATCAGTCCTCATTATAATTCTAGAGTTAAAGTCAATCTAGAGGCTGCTATTATCACCATCAGTCCTCATTTTAATTCTAGAGTTAAAGTCAATCTAACAGCTGCTATTATCACCATCAGTCCTCATTATAATTCTAGAGTTAAAGTCAATCTAGAGGCTGCTATTATCACCATCAGTCCTCATTATAATTCTAGAGTTAAAGTCAATCTAGGGGCTGCTATTATCATCATCATTCCTCATTATAATTCTAGAGTTAAAGTCAATCTAACAGCTGCTATTATCACCATCAGTCCTCATTATAATTCTAGAGTTAAAGTCAATCTAGAGGCTGCTATTATCACCATCAGTCCTCATTATACTTCTAGAGTTAAAGTCAATCTAACAGCTGCTATTATCATCATCATTCCTCATTATAATTCTAGAGTTAAAGTCAATCTAACAGCTGCTATTATCACCATCAGTCCTCATTTTAATTCTATTGTTAAAGTCAATCTAGAGGCTGCTTTAACACATTCAGTCCTCTTTATTGATCTAGAGTTAAAGTCAATCTAGAAGCTGCTATTATCCCCATCAGTCATTTACATTTCTCAACATTTTAGCTACTAAAGCTAACATAAGAATTGCTTATATACATTGCCAGCACTGCCAATATAGTACAGTTAATCGCCATCATTACTGTTGTCATCTTTGATGGACAGGTGGTTAGAAAGAACCTGTCTCTGATATTCTCTCCAATGGACAGTTTGAAGAACCCGGCCAACAGTTGGTGTCTGCAGAGTCTCTCCCATCTCAGCTACTGAAGCTTGGAACTCCTTCAGAGTAGTCATAGGTGTCTTGTCTTAGCAGATTTACACATGTGACATATTCCATCATTTCTTCATGATGGATTTAACTGAACTCTGGGTGATGTTCAGAGACTTGGAGATGTTTCTGTCTCCATCCCCCAACTTAGACTTTTCAGTCACCTTTCTCTGAGTGTTCTTTTGTCTTCACAGTGTAATGGTAGCCAGGAATACTGATGGACAAGTGACTGAACCTTCCAGAGTCAGGTGTCTTTATACTACAATCACTGAGACACATTCACTAACTGTGAGACTGCTAGCACTGACTGTCTGGACCTCTGTCGAATTAGATAAAGAGATAAATATTTATGTTCTCACTTATATAACATCACAGATTTTTATCTAACTGGCATTACTTTGTAGAAATCTTATAGATGGGGTGACTACTTTTTATTGGCACTGTATTTAACCCATCCATTTATTCTGACCTTACTTTGGGGTTAGGGTTAAATCAAACATACTGTGTGTGATAATTTTTTGTTTCTGTTTTTAGGAGAGAACCTTGCCCTCAAAGGAAAAGCCACCCAGTCATCAACCTATGATTTTAATAGCAATGCATACAATGCCAATGATGGGAATCCTGACAGCTCATGGGAAGCTGGATCCTGCTCTCACACCACAGGCATGATAAACCCCTGGTGGAGATTGGATCTGATCAAAACCCACAAAATATTTTCTGTAAAGGTAACGAACCGCAACACGGTCGCCTCACGCCTGGATGGAGCTGACATTCACATAGGAGATTCCCTCGACAACAATGGAATGAACAACCCCAGGTACTTCAATTAATTAATTAATTAATTAATTAAACTCCTCCTGAGTCATCCAATCATCTCTCCTCCTCCTGAGTTAACCAATCATATCTCCTCCTCCTGAGTTGACCAATCATCTCTCCTCCTCCTGAGTTGACCAATCATCTCTCCTCCTAAGTTAACCGATCATCTCTCCTCCTAAGTTAACCAATCATCTCTCCTCCTCCACCAGGTGTGCTGTTATTGACAGCATCTCGGCTGGTGGTACTGCTGAGTTCCAGTGTAATGGGATGGATGGTCGGTACATCACCATCGACATCCCTTTGAGAGAGGAGTACCTGACCCTGTGTGAGGTGGAAGTTTATGGTTCTGTCCTGGATTAGGATCATAATAACTTAGCCATCACTGATTTATGTACTCATATGAGTCTGAGACATACGTACATGAGGCTTCAGTTTATCTGAACAAAAAAATTATCAATAAAAATCTTTTCAGCCTGATAAAACTATTTTGTCTCTCTGTGTTTATTTGGAGTGTGCATTACTGCAGTCATTCTTCTGTTCTTTGTGCTGTTGGGTGTCTGAAATACGACTATTAGAGGTTGGTCCTCTGATCGAGGGTGCATAAAAGAATGTTATACCAGTTCATTACCTGAATAAGCTGAGGCAGGCCCTTTGGTGCATCAGAGAAGGATAAAAGTACCAGGATGTTATACTCCAGTGAAAGCACAGTTATAGTTCTAGTCTATAAATCTACACAAGTAAGAGGACAAAGAAGTGGCACTTCGTACAAGGCCTAGCTCTATAAAATAAAAAAAATACTTATTTCTTTTATAATTATAATTAATATATAATTTAATATATTGTTTTATTTACATTATTCAGAGCTTTGATACTGTACAATTTGTAATAGGAGTCATGGCTCTAGAAGTTATCCCTCTAGTATTCATTATTATTAGATATAGCCTATTGTTTTATTTCTCTATTATTGATAAAGGATAGATTATTATTAGTGCGGCTGCTAAGTAAACATCCACTCTATTGATATTCACATCAACCATTTTGTTTATTAGTGTGGATGCTGAGTAAGCATCCACATTGTTGATATCCGCATCGGCCATTTCAGGGGCGGAGTTTCCAGGGGGGCTGGGGGGGTGGCACTCCCCTGGCCCGGGTCCGAGGAGGGGCCCGGAGGAGCCGGGGGAAACGGGTCCCTCCCCTGTGGGCCCGGGTTCGCGGAAGCAGTACACTCCACGGGCTGATCTTAATAACTTTCTAATCACCGTTAAGAAGAGCACTGGATATGTGTGGGCTTATATAGGTTGCCCCAGTCAGGATGAGTCATGGTTGGTAAAAAGTTTACAACACTGAATACTATAGTTGGGTGTAAAATATTGAATAAAATGTTGTGCTGCATGACTGGCTTCATTTTTCACTCTCACAGTTAACTTTACCATGTGTAAATTTACAAGCAGACATTGTCTCCAAGTGTATTTTGGGTAAAATAGTCATCAACCGTCCACCAACGTTATCATAAGTCACTTGTCAACAGAGCGCAAGCTAGGTGGAGCATTTTAACATATGAAGCTAAACATGAGCAGCAGTTCATATCACCATAAAAGTGGAGCGAAAAAAGGAGAGAAAGGGAAAAAAGAGAGCAGGGAGAAGCCAAACTACAAAAACTGGACACATATCTTGTTCGTCGTCCTGGAGATGAACCTGACATTGTTGTTGGCAGCAAGTGTCCCAAAGATTCACCAGTTTAAATGGAACTGTGAACATGTAAATCGCAAAATGGTTCAAAATCAACAAATTTTATTTTATTTGGTCAAAGTCTGAAAAAGGATCCTATAGATATAACTGTGTTGATTGACAATGTCCCAGTAACTAATGTCAAATCAACTCGTGTTCTTGGTGTAATTATTGATGAAAATTTATCCTGGAAGCCTCATATCTCACTCATTACATCAAAGATTGCCAAAAATATTGGAATAATTGGAAAAATTCGTTATCTCCTAAATATGAAAGTCTCGGTAAATCTTTATTATTTAATGATTTATCCTTTTATTAGTTATTCCAATATTGCCTGGGCCAGGACTCACCAAACTAAACTGGAACCAATTTTTCGCTTGCAAAAGAGAGCAGTGAGAATTATTACCTTCTCAGCTCCAAGAAGTCATTCAATACCCTTGTTCTGCAAACTTGGTATACTTAATATCTATCAAATTAATAAACTCCAATTTGCTCAATTTGTACATGGTTCATTAAATAAAACACTCCCACCATTTTTTAATAATTTTTTTAAAGCCAATAATCTGTTTCATAATTATCCTACCCATACAGCTCTCCAACACGTAGCACTTCATCACAATTTAATATAACATCTAGGGGTCCCAGTATATGGAATTCACTTCCTCCTCACTTTGTCGAACTTTCCCCATGGTCATTTAAAAATTCTGTCAAAAACTTACTACTATGTGAATAATCCATCATCTGACTGTTATTTGTATTTTTTGTCGTTGTGTTGTTCTAGTTTTTTTTTTAAATTTTGTTCCTGTTTTCTACTTAGCTTCTGTTTTTTGTTGTTGTTTTTTTTTGTTGTTGTTTATTTGTTTTTGTTTTTTGTATGTGTCTTGACGTCCTTTTTTCTTTCTTGATTGTTTTTGTCTTTTGTTTTTTTGTTTTGTTTTTTTTTTCTCTCTTTCTTTAGTTAAAAGTTTTACTGTTATATTGAGGAGCCCTCCTCTTCAAGCCCCTAGAGGGTTTTTTTGGGATTTCCCTGGCATGCTTTTTAAATTTAATTGCTGATTGGTAATGTCCATCCATTTTTGTTATTGCTGTTATGTTTTGTTGTATTTTAAAATGTGCAAAATAAATAAATCAAATCAAATGTTTGAGGCAATTCACCCCAACACACTGCTGCAAGCACGAGATGAGGAGTTACACCAAGCTGCCTGTCGGCCTAGTGAGTACTACAGTCGGGACGTCGCCCCCAGCTTCCCTGGCTAGCTGGTTTCTTTTAGAACCTCTTTCAGGGACCATATTCCAAAGCAAAAGTCTGTTGCGGATCTGGCAAAAATGCTCATTGTCAACCACCCAGCAGTAACTTCTACATTCAGTGAGGTTTGTACCGCCTTCCTTTTATTTTTGACTCTACCCGTCACCGTTGCAACCTCTGAGCACTCATTCTCCAAGTTAAAACTCATTAAAAACCAGAGACTGAGACTGAGAGGACTTGCTATATTGTCCATAGAGAATGACAGAGCAAAGAAAATGGACATACAGCGCAAGGCTAGTCATATGCCCTTCAAAAAGTGGTGAGTAGGCCTAGTACTTCATACTGATGTTGTGTTTGTATGTAAACATGTGGGCCGCTGTGTCAATTTTACTAAACTTTACAGCTACTGACAAAGTAGCCTACTGTTCTCACATTAGTTGAAATAGTTAAAGTGGATGTCAGAATGATATGGTCGCTATCCGTGGTGCTGAACTTCTTTGAATTTGTGTAGTTTTATTATGGACCAAGTAGCCTAATGTGTACTGTGTGTAAAAAATGTAGCAATGCTTGTAAGCCCCGCTGTTGCAGGCATGTGTGTGTTGTAAAGCGATGTTACCGTGACCTTTATTGGGCTTAAAGGACCTGGTCATGTGCTCAGACCCCGGCCCGGCATTGATTTGTTCCGCTAGTGTGTGTGACCTCAGCCGTTTGATTACAAACAGACCCAAACAACTTTTGAAGCCAATCCATGGCAGCTTCCATACTGACATCACTTTCTCAACCAAACTTTGGATCAACCTGATGGCAGACAAGAGCCTGCCCACTAACCTTGATTTCCTGTCAGCTAAACTAGCTACCATTCTGGTAGACAGATAGGTAGTGTCTGCCTGTCCAACTATCTGTCAATCAAATGAGATGCGCCAATCAGTGCAAAGGGAGGTTTTTCCTAAATGTATTGAAACTATTTTGGCACAAAAAAATATACCCACACACACACACACACAGTGTGTGCTCATGAAGACATTAGCTAATCAGACACATTTTGTTTTTTGAACCAGTCTGTAAACCAATTTATTTCATGTGTAAAAAACAGCTTTTTAACCTGTGGTGTGTACGTGGACACTTGCCATAATTGCGATGTTTTGCACTTCTGTATTAGCTTCATTTTTCAGGACTGGAGGTTGCCGCTTCCTTGAAACTTGCTTACAAGCACAAGCTCAGACCTGGCGTGGGATTTGAGTGCGTTGTGCACCAATGCTCAGACTGAAAAAGCCAATCTGTGCATGGAAACAAGCACACACCCAAATTTCTGGTGTATGCATAAACGAGGCCCTTGTCTCTATCCTGCCTATTAAAGCTAGAGGAAGCAGCTGCCACCTTTCTAAATTATTTTTGAGAAATAAGTTTCTTCTAATAAGCCTTGTACACTTGAGAGGAGCTTTGTGTTATTGTGATGCCAAAATATTTAAAGCCTTCTTTTGCCCATCGGAATTTGACATGCTTTTAAAGAGAGAAAAAAAATGTAGGTAATAAAAAAGGGAAATAAATACAAAAGAAAATTAAAAAGAAAATACACAAACTAATTAGTTAATTACAAACTAAACACCTGGGGATAGTCAAACATACTCTTCATTCATGTGCCTCGAGAATGTTTTAATCTTTATACTGCTTTTTGAACAGTTTGTTTGGATATTCCTTTAGCCCCGCATTCAAACTGTTCTATAATTTCACTCCACATACAAAAAAAAAAAAAAATGTTATACTTGATGTGCGCATATTCAGAGTTTTGAGATTAAATTTTCACAATCTTTATATTTAACTTACTTGCCTCAATATAACCATAAACACTTTGGTATTTGTTATTTAAGCTTTAAAAGCACAAAGGACCCCGTTTTTCCCAATAACTGTCATTCATTTGATTGAATGTTTTCGCCTGAAACAGAGCAAGGCCCTAAACATGCCTCAGTGTTCTGTGCATAAAACAAATTCACAGCTATCTCAGGGAAATGCAGAATGCAGGTTTCAATGATGATTTCATTCATTAAGGGATAAAAAAATCTACCTTGTCCCTGTGTGCCCCTTGTTAAATCATAATTTATCTGATTAACCACATTTTGTGGACAGCTGAGCTCAGTTTCACCAGCCACACCCAGGCCTGATTACTGCCAGACCTGTTGATTAAGAAATCCCTCAAATAGAACCTGTCTGACAAAGTGAAGTAGGCTTGAAGATCTCAAAACACAACACATTATGGTGCCATTAAAACAAATTCAGGAACAGATGAGAAGTGAAGTCATTTATAACTGTCAGTCTGGAGAGGGTTACAAAGCTAGTTCTAAGGCTTTGGGATGAATGATGGTGAGAGCCATTATCCACAAATGGAGAAAGCTTGGAACAGTGGTGAACCTTCCCAGGAGTGGCAAGCTTACCAAAATGACTCCAAGAGAGCATCGATGACTCACCCAGGAGGTAACTAAAGAACCCAGAACAACATCTAAATAACTGCAGGCTTCACTTGGCTCAGTTAAGGTCAGAGTTCATGATTCAACAATAAGAAAGAGACTGGGCAAAAATGGCACCCATGGGAGAGCTCCAAGACCAAGGCTCATCTCACATTTGACAAAAAACATCTTGATGAGACTTCTGTAAAAATATTATGTGGACTGACAAGACAAAGGTTCAGGACCTTTCTGTGTGGAGAGTTATGTTACCACTGTGCCTGTGTGAGTTCCCTCTTGTTAATCTGTGACTCTGAATTGTGTGTTGTTTGTCAGCCCTTGGATTGACTGGCGACAAGTCCAGGGTGCACATGAACACTTGTCTAGTCACAGCAGGGATTGGCTCTAGCCCCCCTCAATACAGGATAGGACAAGCAGTATATGGAATGGATGCCTGGATGTTTTAGCATTAAACTTTATTTCACTATTCATTTGGAGGTTGTGTCTCTTAAATTAGTATGGACTGGAATAACTTTAAAGCTTACACTTAAAATGACTTTGCTGGAAGCTCATTGGTTCATTAGGCTGAGTATGAAAACATACTGTGCTCATGTTAATAAGAGGTGATGATGGGATGACCTGAAGCTTAAAGTGGCTGTTGATATGAAGAGACACTGCTTGATCTTTCTCCAGCTAAAGGTGACAACACCTCATTCAAAGAGATTGATTTCCCAAATAACTTAGCTAAGATGATTTTTTTTGTCCAGAAAGAAAAAAACTGACACCAAACATTTGAAGAAATTTATGTTGTTAAAACTTATGAAAGACACAGCACCAATAGTCTAACTATTGTCAGTCATCTTTATTTTCAAGGTGATGCAGAGTCACTCCATCAAACTGGTCAGGTCAGCTCAGGCTCACTTGTTGTTCACTGTGAAGAAAAAGAAGGAAAAACAAATACTTCAAATTACAAAAGCAGTGATATATTTATTTGGTTTGCCTGAGTTAAGTACATTTTGGATGTTTTTGTTAATAAAATGACTTCTTTATATCCTAACAGGATAAGGATGTTAGATTTCCACCAGCTACATTCACAGTGGCATTCACAGTTGTGGCATTAGCTCCCTCTTGACTTTTCACCTTCACTATTAATGTTGCAGATGTGGGGACAATGTGATCCCCTATATGTCATCTTCAGATGTAGTAACAGTGGCAATAGCAAGGCTGCCTGCAAGGGTTGGAAAAGGTTAAAGCTTTATTGGGCCCAGAGTCATGAAGAGTTTAACCAAGATATGGTTCATCCTAGATTTATGCTTTTGGTTTAAACCTATATATACCCATTATGACTAACTAAAACACAAAAAATGTTTTATTTCTGCTTGTTTCAAAATGTAAACCACCTCTCCTCATAATGGTGTGAGCTTTTATCTTTGTAATATGAACATGGTGGGTGGGCCCATTGGACAAAGACAGTAATGTTGGTGTATAACGGTGTTAAGACCTGCAATGTTTTTTTTTTTTTTTTTTTATTTTTTGGGTTTTTTTTTTCAGTCAGCTTCAGATCTTAATGAATCCAGACCCAGGAGGTGGATGTCCACATGAGGGCAGGCACTATGACAAAGATCCAATGTGTATACAACTCTTGAAACTCTTCAAAACTCCTTTTTACTATGTCTTACTTTTTCTGTCACAGCAGTAGAAGCGCACATCATTGAGGGCAGTGTCATCCCCCCCACCCTGCCGTCCCTCCACCTTGGTCTTGATGCCGCAGATTCCTCCATTGGTACACGTCTCACTCCATCCACCATAATCTCCCCAGCCCATGCCTTGCCCCTCCAGTGTGGGGTTGCTGCTGCAACGGAACCTAATGTTGTTGGCAGCAGTGTCATCACCGCCTCCAACAGGAGCCTCAACTCGGAGCTGGAAGGCAGTGAGCACGCCACCGTCGCAGTACTGAGCACTGGTCCAACCACCCCAGCTAGAGAGAAGAGAGGGAAATACATAGAAGTACCGAGGAAAAATTAGGATAAAACCCAAAATGTGAGGAGAAACTCCTGAGAAACAGAAGGACATTTAACATCTTTAACCCACACTTTCAATCTTGACAGGTCAGGTGATGTATTATTTTACCCTCAGAACTGAAGGCTAATGTATGAACATGTTTAAGCTTCAGTTTATGTCGACAGTCAGTGCAAACAACTTAAGTCTCATCCATTAAGTCTTCATACATTTCTGCTCGCTTGCTACAAACATCACAATGGCACTGCTTCCTGATCTCGCAAACTACAGGATGGATCAAGGGCGTGTGCAACCAAAAAATAGTGCAGTGCAAATGAATTCAAGTTAACACATTAAAGATTAACCTTTGCCTCAGTCCGAGGTCCAGAGCGCTCTGGAGCAGGTTACCACCAAGGATGTCTCTGTACATTGCTGAATTCATCTTTACCTCGACCCTGACCAGTCTCCCAGTTCCTGCTGCCAAAAACATCCCCACAGCATGATGCTGCTACCACCATGCTTCAATGTAGGGATGGTATTGGCCAGGTGATGAGTGGTGCCTGGACTCCTCCAGACATGACGCTTGGTTATTATAACGTAACATGCACGATGCAAGGCATGAAAGCCATGAGGGAAGAGAAGTTGATGCAGTGATGTTGAAGGTCCTTCGTCTTTTACTTATCCACTGGCCCTGACTAATCTGACACGCCAGATGTTTCACACATCCATCTGGAAAACCACTCAGACAGCATTTGGGAAATGGCAGATCCTTTGAAAAAAACTCTAAGGGTGATTGGATGAACGTTCTGTCTGTCACATCTTTAAGGGCCAATAAGAGCAACAAAACACGTGACATAGCCACTGTCAAGCTGCGCCCCTACCGAAGGTGCAAACTCCATAGAGAACTGCATATCACGAACCACGGCAACTGTAGACATGTCAGTACACAACTTTAGTTGTTTTCAAAAAGGAAACAATTTACTGCTGTTCTTTGTCCTTTTAAAACGAAGAAATGTCGTCAATTTCTTATAAAACTGGCGCTTTAGCAGCATCCATGCTAATGTCTTCTGCCATAATTGCACCAACCTCTTGTTGCTGCTTGCTTACGTCATGACTCTGCCACACCTGAAAGTACTGCCCCTCATCACTGATTGGTCCTGTCACTTTCTAACTGGGCCCAAACGGTTCAGACGGGAGCTTTGTAAGATGAATTCGCCAGTGAGAAACATGGAAATGGGCGTACTCGTCTGCTTTGCAAGGTTAGGCCCTGACATTATGGCAAATACAGCACTAAGCCAATGTTGTAGCGGTGCAGTGTCATAATGAAAGGTTTAAATCATGAAAAACAAAGTTTCCATGGGTGAAATTATGCAGCTCTCAGAGTTTAAGCACAACCTGCAAGACTTCCTCATATGAGACAGCGGTCAGTTTGTCTCTGCAGACTTCAGGAGAATTCAAAACCTTCACTGATTGACCCAGCAGTTATACAGAGCACCGACAAGCTTCATGATTTAAGAGCTGTTTTGGTGTCCTCTCTTTCTCACTTCTTCATGCGCTTGTCATAAATTTAATTATGATTTATTCATAACTCAGCAGCACCACATATTGGTTACAGTCCATTTTTATAAAGCCTTTGACAAACAGAAGCATTAATACATATTGATAATTAATGGATAGCAGTCAAATAGAAACATGTTACTGCCACAAAAGTACAGCTTTCAGGCATCATCAGACCATTGTGTGAATCATGGAGCTCTCTTTCCTGCTAGAATGTGGAATATTACACTCATGCATTAAGAAGAGGATGTTATATGATTTGGTGCCCCTCTGATTGGGGTAACTTAGTGGTAAAGTGAAATAAAGTGTTAGCACCCACAATTTAGGGAGCCCCAACTATCACGTAAGTATATTTAAAAAAAAAAAAAATAGCCTTCCTTTCCTTTTAACTTTAATAACTGTAGTTCATTTTGGGGATCCATCTACTTTTTTTCATTTGTCTAGTACTATTGCTCTTAAATGAGCAAAAATGACTGATTTATTAAAAAATTAATATTTCTTATTAGATTACTCGATTAATCGACAAAAGAATCGATCGAGTATTAGTATATATACGATTTTTAAATAAGTCAGCAGCAGAACAGTTAACTCATCGTTAATGACAATGTATATATTTATGACAATAAGCTGAATGATATAATTTTTGACAACTTACAAGCCACTGTTAGACTCAACAGTGTGGACAAATCCATGGCGGTTTTCTGCAGCACAGTAGAGACGGATCCCGTTCAGGGCGGTGTCATCACCATCTCCCTGGCCGCCCTCCACCTGAGGACACAAACAGGTCTGATTAACAGGCTTCTTATCTTGTTGATGAGTTTGTTTTCTTATTGTTGTCTTATTTTAATGAAGCAGCTGCAAAGTTTGGTGTAAAAGCCTTGTTTATTTACCCTCAGACTGAAGCCGATAGCATAGTAGTTCTCCGGACACATCTCAACATTGTACCAGTCTCCCCATTGCCCTCCATTGGTCACAGAAAGGACGGACCTGTACAGTCTGTTCTGACAAAAACCACCAGACAACACAGCCAGCAGGGTCAGCACGGCGAGCAGACTTGTCATATTGACAGCAGTTAGTCTGTGCTTCCACTCTGAAATGCAAGGTAACTAGTAGGCTACTGAGGCTTCAGACTGGAGGATCTTATATAGCCCAGATGATTACAAAATAGGGCTCTCAGACCAGGGTGAATTATTGACGGAGTCAAATGCTGCTGTGAGAACAAACAACAAAAAAAAAAAAGGTCTTTGCCACTGTGGGGAAAGTCAGGGTCCATGAGATGTTTCCAAAATGTCATTGATGTTTGACTGATAACATGCACTGATTCTGATCTGAAATCAACATTTCAATATTTCCAGCAGAAGGTCCACACATCTGCTCTACTTTTACAATTATAATCCACAGGATGCACTGAGTCTGAACAGAAACTTTTCAGATGTATTATCTTAAATTCAATTTTTGCATGGTTTGTCCAGGAATGATAAAGTTGAGATTAAGGGGTACATCTTGTAAATCGGTGTCCAAATTATGATCTGTGGGCCAAGTGTGGCCCACAAGCTATTTTAATTAGTGTTAGGAATGATAAGCAAGGTAGAGTTTCTCTTCTCATTTCTCTCTCTTCACAATTGTTTTGGACAGGTTTTCATGTAGGAAATGAACAATGGGTTTAGCTATGTGAAAAATCACTGGATTGCCCTGCAGTCTTGAATGCACCCTGCCAACAGTGTGCATGTAGCTGCTGCTGTGTCACCTTTAAATGAAGTCACAAGACTCAGGTAGCAGGGCTGCAACTGAGAAAACGACAAGATGCCAACTCGCTTTCAGACGTTTTGGAACAAATTTAAGGACACATACATTTTTTAGGAGTGATTACATGTGATGAAAATTGGATCTTTCAGTACGATGTTGGGACAAAACAGCAGTCAGTGGGTTGGAAAACAAAATTGTCACCAAGGATGAAGGAAGCTAGGCAAAGCAAGTCCAAACTCACAGCCATGCTGGTTGTTTAAGGGCATCATTGGAGGAGTGGGTTCCAGAAAGGTCAACAGTGAATCAACACTAAAGGTTCTAGAAAAATAGTGAGTAAAAAAATCCAAAGAATGAGACCACATCTGTGGAGAAATGGTTTCATTCTTCATATAATTCATATAACCTCCAATATTATTGGGATGTCTGGTGTGAATCGCTCTCTTGCGGACATGCCACAGCATCTCAAGCGGGTTAAGGTCAGGACTCCGACTGGGCCACTCCAAAAGGCGTATTTTCTTCTGTTGAAGCCATTCTGTTGTTAATTTACTTCTATGCTTTGGGTCATCGTCCTATTGCATCACCCATCCTCTGTTGCGCTTCAGTTGGCGGACAGATGGTCTTAAGTTTTCCTGCAAAATGTCTTGATAAACTTGGGAATTCATTTTTCCATCAATGACAGCAATCTGTCCAGGCCCACCATGATAGCCCCTCCACCATATTTCACAGTTGGGATGAGGTTTTGATGTTGGTGTACCGTGCCTTTTTTTCTCCACACATAGCCTTGTGTGTTTCTTCCAAACAACCCAATTTTGGTTTCATCTATGGACAGAATATTTTGCCAGTAGTGCTGTGGAACATCCAGGTGCTCTTTTGCAAACTTCAAACGTGCAGCAATGTTTTTTTTGGACAGCAGTGGCTTCCTCCGTGGTGTCCTCCCATGAACGCCATTCTTGTTTAATGTTTTATTTATTGTAGATTTGTCAACACAAATGTTAGCATGTACCAGAGATTTCTGTAAGTCTTTAGCTGACACTCTAGGAGTCTTCTTCACCTCATTGAGCATTCTGTGCTGTGTTCTTGCAGCCATCTTTACAGGACAACCACACCTAGGGAGAGCAGCAACAGTGCTGAACTTTCTCCATTTGTTGACAGTCTGTCTTATCATGGACACGTGAACATCAAGGCTTTCGGAGATACTTTTGTAACCCTTTCCAGCTTCGTGCAAGTCAACAATTCTTGAGGGTAGGTCTTCTGAGAGCTCTTTTGTGCCAGGCATGGTTCACATCAGGCAATGCTTCTTGAGAACAGCAAATTCAAAACTGGTGTGTGTTTTTTATAGTGCAGGGCAGCTTTAACCAACACATCCAATCTCATCACATTGATTGGACTCCAGGTTGGCTGACTCCTGGCTCCAATTAGCTCTTGAAGAAGTCGTTAGCCTAGGGGGTTCACATACTTTCTCCACCCTGCACTGTGAATGTTTACATGTTTTGTTCAATAAAAACATGAAAAAATATCATTTTTTGTGTGGTATTAGTTTAAGCTGACTGTGTCTGTCTATTGTTGTGAATTAGATGAAGATCAGAACACATTTTATGACCAATTTATGTAGAAATCCAAGAAATCCCAAAGGGTTCACATACTTTTTCTTGCAACTGTATGTTACTACAAGAATCTTGGACCATTGAGGACAGATTTCCTTTCCCAAGATCAATGGAAAGAAAAATCACATTTTTATTTTTATTTTTATTTCTTGCATACCCCCTGCGTCACTTTGCATACCCCTGGGGGTATGAGTGCTCCAGTTTAGGAATCACTGCATTACAACATTGTTTTTTATAGCCTTACCTCGTGGGAGAGGATAGGAACAAAGATCAACCAGTAAATTAAGAGCTTTGCCTTCCAGCTCTGCTCCCTCTTCACTACAATTATCTGGTACAACATCTGCAGCACTGCCGACACTGCACCAATCCGCCTGTCACTCTCACTGTCCATTCTACCCTAACTTGTGAACGAGAACCTGAGACACTTGAACTACTTCACCTGGGGAAATGACTCACTCCCAGCAGAAGGGAGCAATCCACTGGTTTCCAGCAGAGAAACCATGGCCTTAGACTTGTAGGTGCTGACCCCCAGAATTGAGAATATATTAAAGTTAAACATTTTTAATGAGATTTGGGGGACATATGAATTTTTCATGATAACCTAAGTTTTTTAGATGCACCTGTAGAGGCATAACCATTAGTTTGCTTAACCAGTTGTTACGGCCTCTGATAAGGCAAAGTCAGAGTTGTTTAGGTGAATCCTGTTTTTGTTTGGACCCTCTCTCACCCTGATTGTGTTGCAGGTCTGCCACACCTCCCCCACCCCATTCTGCCACACCTCAGGAGTCTGCAGCAGCTGAGACTGATCTGGCTCATCTGAAAGCTTACAAAAGACACCCAAGATAGAGCTTCAGTCTCTCTCCCTCCACTCCTGACCCATGATGTGTGTTGACCTAAATGTAGTAAGCTTGCTCCTGTTTGCATCTGATTAAACCAAACAATTTTAGTTAAAGACAGAGGAAGGGTAGGGGAATCTCTGCCATTTTTGTTAGGTTTTGGTTTTCTCCTGTTTTGTGGTCAGTTGGGTAGTTTAGAATTGTATTTTAATTTTGGTACAGATAGTCTAGGTTGGTTCTTTTGTAGTTAGATTTGGGGTTTTTGTTTGTTATTTTGGCCTTTGAGTTCCCCGAAGTCAATACTTCCATTTTCGGTTTTCATTAGTCAATTCTTTGTTAGCAAACTTTTTCCTTTATTCACCTCTTGGTCAATTAAGGGTTAATTTTGTTATTACCTATTTTCCCTGTAAATAAATAGTTGAAACTTTTGTTTCTAGTTGGGAGTTTTTTGTTAGTTACTCTTGTTTGGTTTTATAAACTTATTATGTTACTCCTTTTGGTTACCCCTGGATTACAAAAAGGTCGTAACACCAGTTAATAAGAAGCACTCATTACATCAAAGATTGCCAAAAATATTGGAATAACTGGAAAAATTCGTTATCTCCTAAATACGAAAGTCTCGCTAAATCTTTATTATTTAATGATTTATCCTTTTATTAGTTATTCCAATATTGCCTGGGCCAGGACTCACCAAATTAAACTGGAACCAATTTTTCGCTTGCAAAAAAGAGCAGTGAGAATTATTACCTTCTCAGCTCCAAGAAGTCATTCAATACCCTTGTTCTGCAAACTTGGTATACTTAATATCTATCAAATTAATACACTCCAAATTGCTTAACTTGTACATGTATCATTAAATAAAACACTCCCACCATTTTTTAATAATTTCTTTAAAGCCAATAATCAATTTCATAATCATCCTACCCGAACAGCTCTTCAACTTCGGCCCCCTCAATCACGTACCACTTCATCACAATTTAGTATAACATCTAGAGGTCCCAGGATATGGAATTCACTTCCTCCTCACTTGGTCAAACTTTCCCCATGGTCATTTAAAAATTCTGTCAAAAACTTACTACTATGTGAATAATCCATCATCTGTCGTTATTTGTATTTTTTGTCGCTGTTGTTGTTCTAGTTTTTTTATTTTGTTCCTGTTTCCTACTTTGTTTCTGTTTTATTGGTGTCTTGTCGTCCTTTTTTCTGTCTTGATGGGGTTTTTTTTTGTTGTTGTTGTTTGTTTGTTTGTTTTTTCTTTAGTTAATGTTTTACTGTTATATTGGGCAGCCCTCCTCCTCAAGCCCCTTGAGGGTTTTTTTAGGATTTCCCCAGCATGCCTTTTAAATTGAATTGCTTATTGTTAATGTCCGTCCATTTTAGTTATTGTTGTTGTGTTTTGTTGTATTTTAAAATGTGCAAAATAAATCAAATCAAATCAAATCAAGTGACTTTACATCTGCACTTTATTAAGTCTGAGCAGAGTTGTGTGTCAAATCCTAAAGATGCTACATTAGCCCAGTAAGTCGTACTTCCAGTGATCTTTCATAAGACATGGACTTACTTGTGTCTTTATGAAAAGGCATTGATGTTTGCATGAATAAGAAGGCTTAGAATGCATGTGTGTTGATCCGAGTGAAAAGGCGACTAGTATTTCATTCTGACCTGCAGTGCTCCAATTATGGTTATGCAACGTCAGGTCGACCTAGTTTACCGGAATACCCAGTTCATCGATTTATCATAATGAACCAAAAAATACAAAACGTAGAATGCTGGCAGACTGCATTGGCAGTTTAATTAATGAAAAAAGACACTCAGGATGTCTCAGTGTGGCCATGAAATAGTAAATAAAAGATCATAATGTTACAATAGCTTCTCTATATTCTGTAATGTTATTTTAATTCTGTTACGGTGGTTTCTGTGTTATATAAAACTTGTTTGATTTGATTTCAGAGTGATATTTGCATTGACAGAAACAACATCGCAGTAGGTCTAAGGTTCAATGTACTAACTCTGGATGGTGCAGAGACTGTGCTGGAAGTCATATGACCTCACTACGTGGATAATTGCAATCAGTTTTATTTGCTGATCTCATGCAAAGTATGGTCTTTGAACTTGAGTTTTATTTTATTTGAAATAAAAGTCTGCCTTAACCTTTTTTTGGTTTGACTCAATTCTTTTCATCACAAAACTGGACAATAACTCCACATTTCTCCTAAATCCTGCCATTACTGTCCTGGGTGAACCGCTGCTCTTCATCCTTGTATTTATTTAAGATTTGTTTTGGAACGCTCTTTTTAAACCTACCTATGGTTACATTTGCTTTAATTCATCTGCTAAACTGTTCCATAATTTAACCCCTGAGATTGACACACATGCTTTTAATGTTGTTCTGACACGATGCATTTTAGGTTCAGCTCCCCTCTTAGATTGTAACCTCCTTCTCTCTCTGAAAACAGTTTCTTTATATTGTTTGGAAGTAAGTTATTTTTGGCTTTAAATATTATTTTTGCTGTTTTAAACGGAATCAGACCATGGAGTTTAAGAGCTTGTAGTTTTAAGAAAAGTCTATTTGTGTGGTCTCTAAAGCCTGCATTGTTGATGAATCTGATCCCTTTTCTGCATTGTATTTATTGTTTGAAGATTACTTTTATATGTGTTTTCCCACACCTCTACGCAGTAGGTCAGATAAGGTAAGATTAATGCACAATATAAAATAAACAGAGCTTTTTGAGTGAAGATCTGCCTTGTTTTCCTCAGGACGACAATGCCCTGTGCCAATTTTCCCCGAACATAATATGTGGTTTCCAGCAGATTTTGTGGGCAAGAGTTACACCAAGTACATAGCATTACTCTTGTTTCTGTTGCCCTTATAATTACACTCATAAACAGCAAAAACTGGTAGATGATCACTAATGTCATTGATTAATAACACACTTTTAATATTATCCTCCATTATATTTGTATATATATTGTCTATTAACGTGGCACTATGTGTTGTTATTGTACTTGGTCTTGTTATCAGGGGAAATAGCCCCATGCTGTACATGGTGTCAATAAATTCATCTGTAATTTTGTTGTGTTTGAATTTAGTAGAGCTATATTAAAGTCTCCACAAATGAACACCCCTTTGTGGTTAAAGTCTGAAAATAATCCCTCCATGCTGGTAGTGAAAATGTCAATATTGGAGCCTGGTGTTCTCTATACGCAACTGAAAATTATGTTTTTCTTTTTCTCCATTCAAATTTCAACGTAAGAAATTCCATCACGTAATCAATTATAGTTGTCATACGTTCAACTCTTTTAAAGTTGAAGTCTTTTTTAATGTACAGTCTAACCCCTCCTCATTTTTTATTTGTCCTATCTAAATGAAGGAATTCGTAACCATTTAATTCAAAGTCACCACTCTTTTCAGGGGTTATCCATGTCTCCGATATGGCAATTACACTGAATGGTATTTTGAACTGTCTCAGATATTCCTTAATGGCTTCAAAATTTGCATATAAACTTCTACTATTGAAGTGAATCATTGTTAATCCATCTTTTACCTTTATCTTCATACCAAACTGATCATCTGTGTAATAAGTGCATTCCTTTGTCAGTTCGTTGAACAGAATGTTGTCGGGGTCAATGTTGTTTTCATGCTCTACTATCTTGAGATCTGTGTCTTCATGGTTTGTAATCTTTAGTCCAGATGAAGGTTACTAGATCCTATGACATGAAAAAGTGAAACAAACTATTCAGTATGTCTGGTCAATAAAATACACTTGAGTAAATGCATGTTAATATGCACACACACCAATGCTGTAATGTTAAATTATTCCAATTTGATAACACCAGTTTAGGAGGTGTGCCATCTTTAAAATAAAGTCAGTAACTTAAGAAATATGCTAAAAAAGGTTTCATAATAAGCCGTCATAATAAGTTGAAGGTAAAAGTATTAAAAACACATTTTGCATGAGTCCGCTGCCATCTAGTGGTCATTGCAGGGTTGCCAGGTCTGTTGTTTTACTGCAATTTTGCTACTTTTTACGTACTGACGCTGGTAGATTTTTTGTCAGGGGTTGAGCAGACCCATTTTGATGTCTTTTGCATGTGTATTTAATATCAAAAGCAGAATAAACTACTTAATTTACCCTCAAATACAACAACATCAACCAGCAGAGAAGTAGAAAAACATAAAACATGGCACACAACCAAAGATCCACTGTGCAACTCTGGCACATAGACATACAGAAGCAGCACACCTGCACTTACACAAACACTATATGTGTTGTGGCAGATTTTACTGGCTTATGCTGAATTTCAGCATTGAGCTTGGTTTTGGGCTAGTTTTTATCAGCTATTATGCTAGATTTGTCACCCAGACCTGGCAACCCTGGGTCATTGTCAGTTAGGTTTCACTTTTAGTCAGCCATGCTGAAGTAATGCAGTCAGAAGGACAGAGAGAGAGAGCGAAGTCTGGTGTAAATGAACGTTTCCTGTAACACTCTCACCTTGGAGACTTTTTGTAAGTTTTGTCTTTAAATAATTATTAAGTGTTAGAGTACAAGGAGAAGTTTCACATCAGGAAGTTTTTGTTGTATTTGTTTTACATGTGCTTTGCTAGCTAATGCTAACTCCACAAGCTAAGTGTTTGCTGCTGCTTTTTTCTGCAAATTTATTAAGATTACTCAATAATTTAAATCACATCAGAAACATGTTTTACAGGTGCCTGGAATATGAAATGGTGGCAACCTTAAAATTACGATGATATTTAACGAAATCCACCTCACCAGGTCATTGTTGACTCAGGGGCTCATCTAAGGGTTCATCTTACGAAGCACTCTGTGAAAAATACACACTGGTACGGTTTATTTACTTGTTAATTGGGCAGCCATCTTCTGCAGGTATCAGTCCCATTGTCAACAGTGATGAGTCGGTGTTTTACTCTAAAATGCTCACTAACAAGTACTGGGTTTCTGAAACTCTCAGAGGTTCCCTGCTAATTACTGGAGGTCTTGGCTGACGGAGGTATAACCTTTGTATTATATGTAGTTTGCTTTGTAAATGAATATAAAGTGACTTTATCACTTTGATAAGTTTGAGCAGGGTTATTAGTCACAGCCAACGATGATGTTACATTAGCTCAATCAGTCCTGCTAAAGGGGATCATTTGAAATGGACTGGCCATAGAAATGCTGTAAACAATTTTTTCTATTATAAATATTTA
The DNA here is from genome assembly GCF_018320785.1 of Cheilinus undulatus. Taxonomy (NCBI): domain Eukaryota; kingdom Metazoa; phylum Chordata; class Actinopteri; order Labriformes; family Labridae; genus Cheilinus; species Cheilinus undulatus. The sequence continues at coordinate 43,204,522 of NC_054872.1, read as the reverse complement.
CAATTAAGGTTTCATAGATGCCCTCGTCTCCGTGTAAACAGGGAAAGCGACACTTCCTGAAAGCGTACATGTGCACTCTACGGCTGCAATCAGCCATCAAGCACGCAGTGCCGCAGCCCTCTGAACCCAGGCAGCTTGAGCCGGGCCGTCTGAAGTAGTTTACTGCTTGTCATGTCACAGACAGCTGGATTTAGAAAAGGGACGCATTATTCTCATTTAGAGGGCTATTAGTGCCAATTTCTTTATATAAAGTCGTGCTATTAATTTTGGAAATTATTACTTTTACGTTTTTTATCAATCATCAGGATAATCACCGTCATCACCATCGTAGTGAGGCAGAGAAATTTCACCGCTCATATAAACACAAAAAATGCTTTGCTAGATCAGTCTTGTTACAACGTAGATATCTGCTGAGAATAATTAATTCCCCATGGACAAATTCAGCTCCCACAGCATTTAATTTCTCATGGATTTTCTCATAAAGCACGGCGCTGCACATGAGCGCAGCTGGAGCCTTTTTCAGAATGATATTTCTATTTTCCTATATATCTGCTTCGTGGAAATGATTTAGACTTTATCTTTTTTTCTTTAAGTTTTAATAACTTATTGAATTTCCCTTCAGGGATAATAAAGTTATTGTACTGTATTGTAACTAACTTCAGCCTGTAGACTCCCCTGTCTCCTCCTCCACCGGCTACATATCAATGAACAGCTGATGGAGGAGACAGGATTAGAGCTTCCGTGTTAAGGTTAAAAAGGATAGTTCATCACTTCCAAGAAGCAGATCAAATTGAAAAAGGGGAAGTAGAAATATTGTTCTGAAAAGGCTATCATTCTTTTGCTGCGCTAAAAGCAGGAAGCGCTGCACTTTATATAATATATATAATATAATTATATAATATCCACGGGAAAAATTTGTCCCTGGAAAATCAAACAGTCTTAACAGGATTTCTTTATAATAAGACTGGTCTTGCAATGCATTTTTTTGTTTATATGTGTCGTAAAATTTCGCTGCTGCGCTACAATGGTGATGAGGAGGATTTAGTGATGAATTACTCTCATGCACACGTGTATGATAAAAATGTTACATATTCTCAAAAACACATGAAAAACACTGTCCTTGTAGTAGAGACAGTTTTATTGAGCAGTAAATCACCTTACTACAGTGTTTTTCTGTTTCCTGCGTTCTCGTGTAGATGGAGATTGTTTTCAAAACGTTGCTGTTTAAACATGGAACTTTAGGGAAACGAAAACAGAAAATGAAGCAAAATGTCGACATTGAAAATTGTTTATGCTCAGCAGAATTGCATTACAGCAGTGGTTCCCAAACTTTTCACAGCCCATCCCCCTTCAGACATTTGACCTCCAGCCATGTACCCCCTACTCTCACGCACTTATAGCCGCTAAAAGAAGAAATGCATGCATAGCATACAAATAAAATCTCTTAAACTGAATTATTTCTGACAAAATAGATTTATTTAACAGCATTTTCAGTGAGCAACACCAGTTCACTTTTGAAAAAAAGAAATTTACATTTTTAGAACATATTTCAGTTATGAACTTGAAACTGTTAAGTACAAACTCACCACAGTTTTAATGAGAAGGGTGTCTGACTGAACATACAGTTGAAAGAAAAAGTATGTGAACCCTTTGGGATTTCTGCATAAATTGGTCATGAAATGTGTCCTGATCTTCATCTAAGTCACAACAATAGACAAACACTATCTGCTTAAACTAATGACGCACAAAAAAATGATATGTTTTCATGTTTTTATTGAACAAAACATTTAAACATTCACAGTGCAGGGTGGAAAAAGTATGTGAACCCCTAGGCTAATGACTGGTTGACCCTCCTTTGGCAGCAATAACCTCAAACAAACGTTTCCCGTTGTTGCAGATCAGACCTGCACAATGGTCAGGAGGAATTTTGGACCATTCCTCTTTACAAAACTGTTTTAGTGCAGCAATATTATTGGGATGTCTGGTGTGAATCGCTCTCTTGCGGACATGCCACAGCATCTCAAGCGGGTTAAGGTCAGGACTCCGACTGGGCCGCTCCAGAAGGCGTATTTTCTTCTGTTGAAGCCATTCTGTTGTTAATTTACTTCTATGCTTTGGGTCATCGTCCTATTGCATCACCCATCCTCTGTTGCGCTTCAGTTGGCGGACAGATGGTCTTAAGTTTTCCTGCAAAATGTCTTGATAAACTTGGGCATTCATTTTTCCATCAATGACAGCAATCTGTCCAGGCCCACCATGATGGCCCCTCCACCATATTTCACAGTTGGGATGAGGTTTTGATGTTGGTGTTCGGTGCCCTTTTTTCTCCACACAGACCCTTGTGGGTTTCGTCCAAACAACCCAATGTTGGTTTCATCGAGGGACAGAATATTTTGCCAGTAGTGCTGTGGAACATCCAGGTGCTCTTTGCAAACTTCAAACGTGCAGCAATGTTTTTTTTGGACAGCAGTGGCTTCCTCCGTGGTGTCCTCCCATGAACGCCATTCTTGTTTAATGTTTTATTTATTGTAGATTTGTCAACACAAATGTTAGCATGTACCAGAGATTTCTGTAAGTCTTTAGCTGACACTCTAGGAGTCTTCTTCACCTCATTGAGCATTCTGTGCTGTGTTCTTGCAGCCATCTTTACAGGACAACCACACCTAGGGAGAGCAGCAACAGTGCTGAACTTTCTCCATTTGTTGACAGTCTGTCTTATCATGGACACGTGAACATCAAGGCTTTCGGAGATACTTTTGTAACCCTTTCCAGCTTCGTGCAAGTCAACAATTCTTGAGGGTAGGTCTTCTGAGAGCTCTTTTGTGCCAGGCATGGTTCACATCAGGCAATGCTTCTTGAGAACAGCAAATTCAAAACTGGTGTGTGTTTTTTATAGTGCAGGGCAGCTTTAACCAACACATCCAATCTCATCACATTGATTGGACTCCAGGTTGGCTGACTCCTGGCTCCAATTAGCTCTTGAAGAAGTCGTTAGCCTAGGGGGTTCACATACTTTCTCCACCCTGCACTGTGAATGTTTACATGTTTTGTTCAATAAAAACATGAAAAAATATCATTTTTTGTGTGGTATTAGTTTAAGCTGACTGTGTCTGTCTATTGTTGTGAATTAGATGAAGATCAGAACACATTTTATGACCAATTTATGTAGAAATCCAAGAAATCCCAAAGGGTTCACATACTTTTCTTGCAACTGTATGTTACTACAAGAATCTTGGACCATTGAGGACAGATTTCTTTCCCAAGATCAATGGAAAGAAAAATCACATTTTTATTTTTATTTTTATTTCTTGCATACCCCCTCGTCACTTTGCATACCCCTGGGGTATGAGTGCTCCAGTTTAGGAATCACTGCATTACAACATTGTTTTTTATAGCCTTACCTCGTGGGAGAGGATAGGAACAAAGATCAACCAGTAAATTAAGAGCTTTGCCTTCCAGCTCTGCTCCCTCTTCACTACAATTATCTGGTACAACATCTGCAGCACTGCCGACACTGCACCAATCCGCCTGTCACTCTCACTGTCCATTCTACCCTAACTTGTGAACGAGAACCTGAGACACTTGAACTACTTCACCTGGGGAAATGACTCACTCCCAGCAGAAGGGAGCAATCCACTGGTTTCCAGCAGAGAAACCATGGCCTTAGACTTGTAGGTGCTGACCCCCAGAATTGAGAATATATTAAAGTTAAACATTTTTAATGAGATTTGGGGACATATGAATTTTCATGATAACCTAAGTTTTTTAGATGCACCTGTAGAGGCATAACCATTAGTTTGCTTAACCAGTTGTTACGGCCTCTGATAAGGCAAAGTCAGAGTTGTTTAGGTGAATCCTGTTTTTGTTTGGACCCTCTCTCACCCTGATTGTGTTGCAGGTCTGCCACACCTCCCCACCCCATTCTGCCACACCTCAGGAGTCTGCAGCAGCTGAGACTGATCTGGCTCATCTGAAAGCTTACAAAGACACCCAAGATAGAGCTTCAGTCTCTCTCCCTCCACTCCTGACCCATGATGTGTGTTGACCTAAATGTAGTAAGCTTGCTCCTGTTTGCATCTGATTAAACCAAACAATTTTAGTTAAAGACAGAGGAAGGGTAGGGAATCTCTGCCATTTTGTTAGGTTTTGGTTTTCTCCTGTTTTGTGGTCAGTTGGGTAGTTTAGAATTGTATTTTAATTTTGGTACAGATAGACTAGGTTGGTTCTTTTGTAGTTAGATTTGGGGTTTTTGTTTGTTATTTTGTCCTTTGAGTTACACGAAGTCAATACTTCAATTTTCGTTTTTCATTAGTCAATTCTTTGTTATCAAACTTTTCCTTTATTCACCTCTTGGTCAAGGGTTAATTTTGTTATTACCTATTTTCCCTGTAAATAAATAGTTGAAACTTTTGTTTCTAGTTGGGAGTTTTTTGTTAGTTACTCTTGTTTGGTTTTATAAACTTATTATGTTACTCCTTTTGGTTACCCCTGGATTACAAAAAGGTCGTAACACCAGTTAATAAGAAGCACTCATTACATCAAAGATTGCCAAAAATATTGGAATAACTGGAAAAATTCGTTATCTCCTAATACGAAAGTCTCGCTAAATCTTTATTATTTAATGATTTATCCTTTTATTAGTTATTCCAATATTGCCTGGGCCAGGACTCACCAAATTAAACTGGAACCAATTTTTCGCTTGCAAAAAAGAGCAGTGAGAATTATTACCTTCTCAGCTCCAAGAAGTCATTCAATACCCTTGTTCTGCAAACTTGGTATACTTAATATCTATCAAATTAATACACTCCAAATTGCTTAACTTGTACATGTATCATTAAATAAAACACTCCCACCATTTTTTAATAATTTCTTTAAAGCCAATAATCAATTTCATAATCATCCTACCCGAACAGCTCTTCAACTTCGGCCCCCTCAATCACGTACCACTTCATCACAATTTAGTATAACATCTAGAGGTCCCAGGATATGGAATTCACTTCCTCCTCACTTGGTCAAACTTTCCCCATGGTCATTTAAAAATTCTGTCAAAACTTACTACTATGTGAATAATCCATCATCTGTCGTTATTTGTATTTTTGTCGCTGTTGTTGTTCTTGTTTTTTATTTTGTTCCTGTTTCCTACTTTGTTTCTGTTTTATTGGTGTCTTGTCGTCCTTTTTCTGTCTTGATGGGTTTTTTTGTTGTTGTTGTTGTTTGTTTGTTTGTTTTTCTTTAGTTAATGTTTTACTGTGATATTGGGCAGCCCTCCTCCTCAAGCCCCTTGAGGGTTTTTTTTAGGATTTCCCCGGCATGCCTTTTAAATTGAATTGCTTATTGTTAATGTCCGTCCATTTTAGTTATTGTTGTTGTGTTTTGTTGTATTTTAAAATGTGCAAAATAAATCAAATCAAATCAAATCAAGTGACTTTACATCTGCACTTTATTAAGTCTGAGCAGAGTTGTGTGTCAAATCCTAAAGATGCTACATTAGCCCAGTAAGTTGTACTTCAGGTGATCTTTCATAAGACATGGACTTACTTGTGTCTTTATGAAAAGGCATTGATGTTTGCATGAATAAGAAGGCTTAAAATGCATGTGTGTTGATCCGAGTGAAAAGGCGACTAGTATTTCATTCTGACCTGCAGTGCTCCAATTATGGTTATGCAACGTCAGGTCGACCTAGTTTACCGGAATACCCAGTTCATCGATTTATCATAATGAACCAAAAAATACAAAACATAGAATGCTGGCAGACTGCATTGGCAGTTTAATTAATGAAAAAAGACACTCAGGATGTCTCAGTGTGGCCATGAAATAGTAAATAAAAGATCATAATGTTACAATAGCTTCTCTATATTCTGTAATGTTATTTTAATTCTGTTATGGTGGTTTCTGTGTTATATAAAACTTGTTTGATTTGATTTCAGAGTGATATTTGCATTGACAGAAACAACATTGCAGTAGGTCTAAGGTTCAATGTACTAACTCTGGATGGTGCAGAGACTGTGCTGGAAGTCATATGACCTCACTACGTGGATAATTGCAATCAGTTTTATTTGCTGATCTCATGCAAAGTATGGTCTTTGAACTTGAGTTTTATTTTATTTGAAATAAAAGTCTGACTTAACCTGTTTTTGGTTTGACTCAATTCTTTTCATCCCAAAACTGGACAATAACTCCACATTTCTCCTAAATCCTGCCATTACTGTCCTGGGTGAACCGCTGCTCTTCATCCTTGTATTTATTTAAGATTTGTATTTGGAACGTTCTTTTAAACCTACCTATGGTTACATTGCTTTAATTCATCTGCTAAACTGTTCCATAATTTAACCCCTGAGATTGACACACATGCTTTTTAATGTTGTTCTGACACGATGCATTTTTAGGTTCAGCTCCCCTCTTAGATTGTAACCTCCTTCTCTCTCTGAAAACAGTTTCTTTATATTGTTTGGAAGTAAGTTATTTTTGGCTTTAAATATTATTTTTGCTGTTTTAAACGGAATCAGACCATGGAGTTTAAGAGCTTGTAGTTTTAAGAAAAGTCTATTTGTGTGGTCTCTAAAGCCTGCATTGTTGATGAATCTGATCGCCCTTTTCTGCATTGTATTTATTGTTTGAAGATTACTTTTATATGTGTTTTCCCACACCTCTACGCAGTAGGTCAGATAAGGTAAGATTAATGCACAATATAAAATAAACAGAGCTTTTTGAGTGAAGATCTGCCTTGTTTTCCTCAGGACAACAATGCTCTGTGCCAATTTTCCCCGAACATAATATGTGGTTTCCAGCAGATTTTGTGGGCAAGAGTTACACCAAGTACATAGCATTACTCTTGTTTCTGTTGCCCTTATAATTACACTCATAAACAGCAAAAACTGGTAGATGATCACTAATGTCATTGATTAATAACACACTTTTAATATTATCCTCCATTATATTTGTATATATATTGTCTATTAACGTGGCACTATGTGTTGTTATTGTACTTGGTCTTGTTATCAGGGGAAATAGCCCCATGCTGTACATGGTATCAATAAATTCATCTGTAATTTTGTTGTGTTTGAATTTAGTAGAGCTATATTAAAGTCTCCACAAATGAACACCCCTTTGTGGTTAAAGTCTGTAAATAATCCCTCCATGCTGGTAGTGAAAATGTCAATATTGGATCCTGGTGTTCTCTATACGCAACTGAAAATTATGTTTTTCTTTTTCTCCATTCAAATTTCAACGTAAGAAATTCCATCACGTAATCAATTATAGTTGTCATACGTTCAACTCTTTTAAAGTTGAAGTCTTTTTAATGTACAGTCTAACCCCTCCTCATTTTTATTTGTCCTATCTAAATGAAGGAATTTGTAACCATTTAATTCAAAGTCACCACTCTTTTCAGGGGTTATCCATGTCTCCCATATGGCAATTACACTGAATGGTATTTTGAACTGTCTCAGATATTCCTTAATGGCTTCAAAATTTGCATATAAACTTCTACTATTGAAGTGAATCATTGTTAATCCATCTTTTACCTTTATCTTCATACCAAACTGATCATCTGTGTAATAAGTGCATTCCTTTGTCAGTTCGTTGAACAGAATGTTGTCGGGGTCAATGTTGTTTTCATGCTCTACTATCTTGAGATCTGTGTCTTCATGGTTTGTAATCTTTAGTCCAGATGAAGGTTACTAGATCCTATGACATGAAAAAGTGAAACAAACTATTCAGTATGTCTGGTCAATAAAATACACTTGAGTAAATGCATGTTAATATGCACACACACAATGCTGTAATGTTAAATTATTCCAATTTGATAACACCAGTTTAGGAGGTGTGCCATCTTTAAAATAAAGTCAGTAACTTAAGAAATATGCTAAAAAGGTTTCATAATAAGCCGTCATAATAAGTTGAAGGTAAAAGTATTAAAAACACATTTTGCATGAGTCCGCTGCCATCTAGTGGTCATTGCAGGGTTGCCAGGTCTGTTGTTTTACTGCAATTTTGCTACTTTTTACGCACTGACGCTGGTAGATTTTTTTGTCCGCGGGTTGAGCAGACCCATTTTGATGTCTTTTGCATGTGTATTTAATATCAAAAGCAGAATAAACTACTTAATTTACCCTCAAATACAACAACATCAACCAGCAGAGAAGTAGAAAAACATAAAACATGGCACACAACCAAAGATCCACTGTGCAACTCTGGCACATAGACATACAGAAGCAGCACACCTGCACTTACACAAACACTATATGTGTTGTGGCAGATTTTTTACTGGCTTATGCTGAATTTCAGCATTGAGCTTGGTTTTGGGCTAGTTTTTATCAGCTATTATGCTAGATTTGTCACCCAGACCTGGCAACCCTGGGTCATTGTCAGTTAGGTTTCACTTTTAGTCAGCCATGCTGAAGTAATGCAGTCAGAAGGACAGAGAGAGAGAGCGAAGTCTGGTGTAAATGAACGTTTCCTGTAACACTCTCACCTTGGAGACTTTTTGTAAGTTTTGTCTTTAAATAATTATTAAGTGTTAGAGTACAAGGAGAAGTTTCACATCAGGAAGTTTTTGTTGTATTTGTTTTACATGTGCTTTGCTAGCTAATGCTAACTCCACAAGCTAAGTGTTTGCTGCTGCTTTTTTCTGCAAATTTATTAAGATTACTCAATAATTTAAATCACATCAGAAACATGTTTTACAGGTGCCTGGAATATGAAATGGTGGCAACCTTAAAATTACGATGATATTTAACGAAATCCACCTCACCAGGTCATTGTTGACTCAGGGGCTCATCTAAGGGTTCATCTTACGAAGCACTCTGTGAAAAATACACACTGGTACGGTTTATTTACTTGTTAATTGGGCAGCCATCTTCTGCAGGTATCAGTCCCATTGTCAACAGTGATGAGTCGGTGTTTTACTCTAAAATGCTCACTAACAAGTACTGGGTTTCTGAAACTCTCAGAGGTTCCCTGCTAATTACTGGAGGTCTTGGCTGACGGAGGTATAACCTTTGTATTATATGTAGTTTGCTTTGTAAATGAATATAAAGTGACTTTATCACTTTGATAAGTTTGAGCAGGGTTATTAGTCACAGCCAACGATGATGTTACATTAGCTCAATCAGTCCTGCTAAAGGGGATCATTTGAAATGGACTGGCCATAGAAATGCTGTAAACAATTTTTTCTATTATAAATATTTACAATTAAGGTTTCATAGATGCCCTCGTCTCCGTGTAAACAGGGAAAACGACACTTCCTGAAAACGTACATGTGCACTACGGCTGCAATCAGCCATCAAGCACGAGTGCCGCAGCCCTCTGAACCCAGGCAGCTTGAGCCGAGCCGTCTGAAGTAGTTTACTGCTTGTCATGTCACAGACAGCTGGATTTAGAAAAGGGGACGCATTATTCTCATTTAGAGGGCTATTAGTGCCAATTTCTTTATATAAAGTCGTGCTATTAATTTTGGAAATTATTACTTTTACGTTTTTTATCAATCATCAGGATAATCACCGTCATCACCATCGTAGTGAGGCAGAGAAATTTCACCGCTCATATAAACACAAAAAATGCTTTGCTAGATCAGTCTTGTTACAACGTAGATATCTGCTGAGAATAATTAATTCCCCATGGACAAATTCAGCTCCCACAGCATTTAATTTCTCATGGATTTTCTCATAAAGCACGGCGCTGCACATGAGCGCAGCTGGATTTTTTCAGAATGATATTTCTATTTTCCTATATATCTGCTTCGTGGAAATGATTTAGACTTTATCTTTTTTTCTTTAAGTTTTAATAACTTATTGAATTTCCCTTCAGGGATAATAAAGTTATTGTACTGTATTGTAACTAACTTCAGCCTGTAGACTCCCCTGTCTCCTCCTCCACCGGCTACATATCAATGAACAGCTGATGGAGGAGACAGGATTAGAGCTTCCGTGTTAAGGTTAAAAAGGATAGTTCATCACTTCCAAGAAGCAGATCAAATTGAAAAAGGGGAAGTAGAAATATTGTTCTGAAAAGGCTATCATTCTTTTGCTGCGCTAAAAGCAGGAAGCGCTGCACTTTATATAATATATATAATATAATTATATAATATCCACGGGAAAAATTTGTCCCTGGAAAATCAAACAGTCTTAACAGGATTTCTTTATAATAAGACTGGTCTTGCAATGCATTTTTTTGTTTATATGTGTCGTAAAATTTCGCTGCTGCGCTACAATGGTGATGAGGAGGATTTAGTGATGAATTACTCTCATGCACACGTGTATGATAAAAATGTTACATATTCTCAAAAACACATGAAAAACACTGTCCTTGTAGTAGAGACAGTTTTATTGAGCAGTAAATCACCTTACTACAGTGTTTTTCTGTTTCCTGCGTTCTCGTGTAGATGGAGATTGTTATCAAAACGCGTTGTTTAAACATGGAACTTTAGGGAAACGAAAACAGAAAATGAAGCAAAATGTCGACATTGAAAATTGTTTATGCTCAGCAGAATTGCATTACAGCAGTGGTTCCCAAACTTTTCACAGCCCATCCCCCTTCAGACATTTGACCTCCAGCCATGTACCCCCTACTCTCACGCACTTATAGCCGCTAAAAGAAGAAATGCATGCATAGCATACAAATAAAATCTCTTAAACTGAATTATTTCTGACAAAATAGATTTATTTAACAGCATTTTCAGTGAGCAACACCAGTTCACTTTTGAAAAAAAGAAATTTACATTTTTAGAACATATTTCAGTTATGAACTTGAAACTGTTAAGTACAAACTCACCACAGTTTTAATGAGAAGGGTGTCTGACTGAACATACAGTTGAAAGAAAAAGTATGTGAACCCTTTGGGATTTCTGCATAAATTGGTCATGAAATGTGTTCTGATCTTCATCTAAGTCACAACAATAGACAAACACTATCTGCTTAAACTAATGACGCACAAAAAAATGATATGTTTTCATGTTTTTATTGAACAAAACATTTAAACATTCACAGTGCAGGGTGGAAAAAGTATGTGAACCCTAGGCTAATGACTGGTTGACCCTCCTTTGGCAGCAATAACCTCAAACAAACGTTTCCCGTTGTTGCAGATCAGACCTGCACAATGGTCAGGAGGAATTTTGGACCATTCCTCTTTACAAAACTGTTTTAGTGCAGCAATATTATTGGGATGTCTGGTGTGAATCGCTCTCTTGCGGACATGCCACAGCATCTCAAGCGGGTTAAGGTCAGGACTCCGACTGGGCCGCTCCAGAAGGCGTATTTTCTTCTGTTGAAGCCATTCTGTTGTTAATTTACTTCTATGCTTTGGGTCATCGTCCTATTGCATCACCCATCCTCTGTTGCGCTTCAGTTGGCGGACAGATGGTCTTAAGTTTTCCTGCAAAATGTCTTGATAAACTTGGGCATTCATTTTTCCATCAATGACAGCAATCTGTCCAGGCCCACCATGATGGCCCCTCCACCATATTTCACAGTTGGGATGAGGTTTTGATGTTGGTGTACTGTGCCTTTTTTTCTCCACACATAGCCTTGTGTGTTTCTTCCAAACAACCCAATTTTGGTTTCATCTATGGACAGAATATTTTGCCAGTAGTGCTGTGGAACATCCAGGTGCTCTTTTGCAAACTTCAAACGTGCAGCAATGTTTTTTTTGGACAGCAGTGGCTTCCTCCGTGGTGTCCTCCCATGAACGCCATTCTTGTTTAATGTTTTATTTATTGTAGATTTGTCAACACAAATGTTAGCATGTACCAGAGATTTCTGTAAGTCTTTAGCTGACACTCTAGGAGTCTTCTTCACCTCATTGAGCATTCTGTGCTGTGTTCTTGCAGCCATCTTTACAGGACAACCACACCTAGGGAGAGCAGCAACAGTGCTGAACTTTCTCCATTTGTTGACAGTCTGTCTTATCATGGACACGTGAACATCAAGGCTTTCGGAGATACTTTTGTAACCCTTTCCAGCTTCGTGCAAGTCAACAATTCTTGAGGGTAGGTCTTCTGAGAGCTCTTTTTGCCAGGCATGGTTCACATCAGGCAATGCTTCTTGAGAACAGCAAATTCAAAACTGGTGTGTGTTTTTTATAGTGCAGGGCAGCTTTAACCAACACATCCAATCTCATCACATTGATTGGACTCCAGGTTGGCTGACTCCTGGCTCCAATTAGCTCTTGAAGAAGTCGTTAGCCTAGGGGGTTCACATACTTTCTCCACCCTGCACTGTGAATGTTTACATGTTTTGTTCAATAAAAACATGAAAAAATATCATTTTTTGTGTGGTATTAGTTTAAGCTGACTGTGTCTGTCTATTGTTGTGAATTAGATGAAGATCAGAACACATTTTATGACCAATTTATGTAGAAATCCAAGAAATCCCAAAGGGTTCACATACTTTTTCTTGCAACTGTATGTTACTACAAGAATCTTGGACCATTGAGGACAGATTTCCTTTCCCAAGATCAATGGAAAGAAAAATCACATTTTTATTTTTATTTTTATTTCTTGCATACCCCCTGCGTCACTTTGCATACCCCTGGGGGTATGAGTGCTCCAGTTTAGGAATCACTGCATTACAACATTGTTTTTTATAGCCTTACCTCGTGGGAGGATAGGAACAAAGATCAACCAGTAAATTAAGAGCTTTGCCTTCCAGCTCTGCTCCCTCTTCACTACAATTATCTGGTACAACATCTGCAGCACTGCCGACACTGCACCAATCCGCCTGTCACTCTCACTGTCCATTCTACCCTAACTTGTGAACGAGAACCTGAGACACTTGAACTACTTCACCTGGGGAAATGACTCACTCCCAGCAGAAGGGAGCAATCCACTGGTTTCCAGCAGAGAAACCATGGCCTTAGACTTGTAGGTGCTGACCCCCAGAATTGAGAATATATTAAAGTTAAACATTTTTAATGAGATTTGGGGGACATATGAATTTTTCATGATAACCTAAGTTTTTTAGATGCACCTGTAGAGGCATAACCATTAGTTTGCTTAACCAGTTGTTACGGCCTCTGATAAGGCAAAGTCAGAGTTGTTTAGGTGAATCCTGTTTTTGTTTGGACCCTCTCTCACCCTGATTGTGTTGCAGGTCTGCCACACCTCCCCCTGCCCCATTCTGCCACACCTCAGGAGTCTGCAGCAGCTGAGACTGATCTGGCTCATCTGAAAGCTTACAAAAGACACCCAAGATAGAGCTTCAGTCTCTCTCCCTCCACTCCTGACCCATGATGTGTGTTGACCTAAATGTAGTAAGCTTGCTCCTGTTTGCATCTGATTAAACCAAACAATTTTAGTTAAAGACAGAGGAAGGGTAGGGGAATCTCTGCCATTTTTGTTAGGTTTTGGTTTTCTCCTGTTTTGTGGTCAGTTGGGTAGTTTAGAATTGTATTTTAATTTTGGTACAGATAGTCTAGGTTGGTTCTTTTGTAGTTAGATTTGGGGTTTTTGTTTGTTATTTTGGCCTTTGAGTTCCCCGAAGTCAATACTTCCATTTTCGGTTTTCATTAGTCAATTCTTTGTTAGCAAACTTTTTCCTTTATTCACCTCTTGGTCAATTAAGGGTTAATTTTGTTATTACCTATTTTCCCTGTAAATAAATAGTTGAAACTTTTGTTTCTAGTTGGGAGTTTTTTGTTAGTTACTCTTGTTTGGTTTTATAAACTTATTATGTTACTCCTTTTGGTTACCCCTGGATTACAAAAAGGTCGTAACACCAGTTAATAAGAAGCACTCATTACATCAAAGATTGCCAAAAATATTGGAATAACTGGAAAAATTCGTTATCTCCTAAATACGAAAGTCTCGCTAAATCTTTATTATTTAATGATTTATCCTTTTATTAGTTATTCCAATATTGCCTGGGCCAGGACTCACCAAATTAAACTGGAACCAATTTTTCGCTTGCAAAAAAGAGCAGTGAGAATTATTACCTTCTCAGCTCCAAGAAGTCATTCAATACCCTTGTTCTGCAAACTTGGTATACTTAATATCTATCAAATTAATACACTCCAAATTGCTTAACTTGTACATGTATCATTAAATAAAACACTCCCACCATTTTTTAATAATTTCTTTAAAGCCAATAATCAATTTCATAATCATCCTACCCGAACAGCTCTTCAACTTCGGCCCCCTCAATCACGTACCACTTCATCACAATTTAGTATAACATCTAGAGGTCCCAGGATATGGAATTCACTTCCTCCTCACTTGGTCAAACTTTCCCCATGGTCATTTAAAAATTCTGTCAAAAACTTACTACTATGTGAATAATCCATCATCTGTCGTTATTTGTATTTTTTGTCGCTGTTGTTGTTCTTGTTTTTTATTTTGTTCCTGTTTCCTACTTTGTTTCTGTTTTATTGGTGTCTTGTCGTCCTTTTTCTGTCTTGATGGGTTTTTTTGTTGTTGTTGTTTGTTTGTTTGTTTTTCTTTAGTTAATGTTTTACTGTTATATTGGGCAGCCCTCCTCCTCAAGCCCCTTGAGGGTTTTTTTTAGGATTTCCCCGGCATGCCTTTTAAATTGAATTGCTTATTGTTAATGTCCGTCCATTTTAGTTATTGTTGTTGTGTTTTGTTGTATTTTAAAATGTGCAAAATAAATCAAATCAAATCAAATCAAGTGACTTTACATCTGCACTTTATTAAGTCTGAGCAGAGTTGTGTGTCAAATCCTAAAGATGCTACATTAGCCCAGTAAGTTGTACTTCAGGTGATCTTTCATAAGACATGGACTTACTTGTGTCTTTATGAAAAGGCATTGATGTTTGCATGAATAAGAAGGCTTAAAATGCATGTGTGTTGATCCGAGTGAAAAGGCGACTAGTATTTCATTCTGACCTGCAGTGCTCCAATTATGGTTATGCAACGTCAGGTCGACCTAGTTTACCGGAATACCCAGTTCATCGATTTATCATAATGAACCAAAAAATACAAAACATAGAATGCTGGCAGACTGCATTGGCAGTTTAATTAATGAAAAAAGACACTCAGGATGTCTCAGTGTGGCCATGAAATAGTAAATAAAAGATCATAATGTTACAATAGCTTCTCTATATTCTGTAATGTTATTTTAATTCTGTTATGGTGGTTTCTGTGTTATATAAAACTTGTTTGATTTGATTTCAGAGTGATATTTGCATTGACAGAAACAACATCGCAGTAGGTCTAAGGTTCAATGTACTAACTCTGGATGGTGCAGAGACTGTGCTGGAAGTCATATGACCTCACTACGTGGATAATTGCAATCAGTTTTATTTGCTGATCTCATGCAAAGTATGGTCTTTGAACTTGAGTTTTATTTTATTTGAAATAAAAGTCTGCCTTAACCTTTTTTTGGTTTGACTCAATTCTTTTCATCACAAAACTGGACAATAACTCCACATTTCTCCTAAATCCTGCCATTACTGTCCTGGGTGAACCGCTGCTCTTCATCCTTGTATTTATTTAAGATTTGTATTTGGAACGTTCTTTTAAACCTACCTATGGTTACATTGCTTTAATTCATCTGCTAAACTGTTCCATAATTTAACCCCTGAGATTGACACACATGCTTTTTAATGTTGTTCTGACACGATGCATTTTTAGGTTCAGCTCCCCTCTTAGATTGTAACCTCCTTCTCTCTCTGAAAACAGTTTCTTTATATTGTTTGGAAGTAAGTTATTTTTGGCTTTAAATATTATTTTTGCTGTTTTAAACGGAATCAGACCATGGAGTTTAAGAGCTTGTAGTTTTAAGAAAAGTCTATTTGTGTGGTCTCTAAAGCCTGCATTGTTGATGAATCTGATCGCCCTTTTCTGCATTGTATTTATTGTTTGAAGATTACTTTTATATGTGTTTTCCCACACCTCTACGCAGTAGGTCAGATAAGGTAAGATTAATGCACAATATAAAATAAACAGAGCTTTTTGAGTGAAGATCTGCCTTGTTTTCCTCAGGACGACAATGCCCTGTGCCAATTTTCCCCGAACATAATATGTGGTTTCCAGCAGATTTTGTGGGCAAGAGTTACACCAAGTACATAGCATTACTCTTGTTTCGCTGCCCTTCTAATTACACTCATAAACAGCACAAACTGGTAGATGATCACTAATGTCATTGATTAATAACACACTTTTAATATTATCCTCCATTATATTTGTATATATATTGTCTATGAACGTGGCACTATGTGTTGTTATTGTACTTGGTCTTGTTATCAGGAAATAGCCCCATGCTGTACATGGTGTCAATAAATTCATCTGTAATTTTGTTGTGTTTGAATTTAGTAGAGCTATATTAAAGTCTCCACAAATGAACACCCCTTTGTGGTTAAAGTCTGAAAATAATCCCTCCATGCTGGTAGTGAAAATGTCAATATTGGAGCCTGGTGTTCTCTATACGCAACTGAAAATTATGTTTTTCTTTTTCTCCATTCAAATTTCAACGTAAGAAATTCCATCACGTAATCAATTATAGTTGTCATACGTTCAACTCTTTTAAAGTTGAAGTCTTTTTTAATGTACAGTCTAACCCCTCCTCATTTTTTATTTGTCCTATCTAAATGAAGGAATTCGTAACCATTTAATTCAAAGTCACCACTCTTTTCAGGGGTTATCCATGTCTCCGATATGGCAATTACACTGAATGGTATTTTGAACTGTCTCAGATATTCCTTAATGGCTTCAAAATTTGCATATAAACTTCTACTATTGAAGTGAATCATTGTTAATCCATCTTTTACCTTTATCTTCATACCAAACTGATCATCTGTGTAATAAGTGCATTCCTTTGTCAGTTCGTTGAACAGAATGTTGTCGGGGTCAATGTTGTTTTCATGCTCTACTATCTTGAGATCTGTGTCTTCATGGTTTGTAATCTTTAGTCCAGATGAAGGTTACTAGATCCTATGACATGAAAAAGTGAAACAAACTATTCAGTATGTCTGGTCAATAAAATACACTTGAGTAAATGCATGTTAATATGCACACACACCAATGCTGTAATGTTAAATTATTCCAATTTGATAACACCAGTTTAGGAGGTGTGCCATCTTTAAAATAAAGTCAGTAACTTAAGAAATATGCTAAAAAAGGTTTCATAATAAGCCGTCATAATAAGTTGAAGGTAAAAAGTATTAAAAACACATTTTGCATGAGTCCGCTGCCATCTAGTGGTCATTGCAGGGTTGCCAGGTCTGTTGTTTTACTGCAATTTTGCTACTTTTTACGTACTGACGCTGGTAGATTTTTTTTGTCCGCGGGTTGAGCAGACCCATTTTGATGTCTTTTGCATGTGTATTTAATATCAAAAGCAGAATAAACTACTTAATTTACCCTCAAATACAACAACATCAACCAGCAGAGAAGTAGAAAAACATAAAACATGGCACACAACCAAAGATCCACTGTGCAACTCTGGCACATAGACATACAGAAGCAGCACACCTGCACTTACACAAACACTATATGTGTTGTGGCAGATTTTTTACTGGCTTATGCTGAATTTCAGCATTGAGCTTGGTTTTGGGCTAGTTTTTATCAGCTATTATGCTAGATTTGTCACCCAGACCTGGCAACCCTGGGTCATTGTCAGTTAGGTTTCACTTTTAGTCAGCCATGCTGAAGTAATGCAGTCAGAAGGACAGAGAGAGAGAGCGAAGTCTGGTGTAAATGAACGTTTCCTGTAACACTCTCACCTTGGAGACTTTTTGTAAGTTTTGTCTTTAAATAATTATTAAGTGTTAGAGTACAAGGAGAAGTTTCACATCAGGAAGTTTTTGTTGTATTTGTTTTACATGTGCTTTGCTAGCTAATGCTAACTCCACAAGCTAAGTGTTTGCTGCTGCTTTTTCTGCAAATTTATTAAGATTACTCAATAATTTAAATCACATCAGAAACATGTTTTACAGTTGCCTGGAATATGAAATGGTGGCAACATTAAAATTACGATGATATTTAACTAAATCCACCTCACCAGGTCATTGTTGACTCAGGGGCTCATCTAAGGGTTCATCTTACGAAGCACTCTGTGAAAAATACACACTGGTACGGTTTATTTACTTGTTAATTGGGCAGCCATCTTCTGCAGGTATCAGTCCCATTGTCAACAGTGATGAGTCGGTGTTTTACTCTAAAATGCTCACTAACAAGTACTGGGTTTCTGAAACTCTCAGAGGTTCCCTGCTAATTACTGGAGGTCTTGGCTGACGGAGGTATAACCTTTGTATTATATGTAGTTTGCTTTGTAAATGAATATAAAGTGACTTTATCACTTTGATAAGTTTGAGCAGGGTTATTAGTCACAGCCAACGATGATGTTACATTAGCTCAATCAGTCCTGCTAAAGGGGATCATTTGAAATGGACTGGCCATAGAA
Source organism: Cheilinus undulatus (assembly GCF_018320785.1). Lineage (NCBI taxonomy): Eukaryota > Metazoa > Chordata > Actinopteri > Labriformes > Labridae > Cheilinus > Cheilinus undulatus. Next base: position 43,186,169 of record NC_054872.1, on the reverse strand, counting down.
ATGCTGTAAACAATTTTTTCTATTATAAATATTTACAATTAAGGTTTCATAGATGCCCTCGTCTCCGTGTAAACAGGGAAAACGACACTTCCTGAAAACGTACATGTGCACTACGGCTGCAATCAGCCATCAAGCACGAGTGCCGCAGCCCTCTGAACCCAGGCAGCTTGAGCCGAGCCGTCTGAAGTAGTTTACTGCTTGTCATGTCACAGACAGCTGGATTTAGAAAAGGGGACGCATTATTCTCATTTAGAGGGCTATTAGTGCCAATTTCTTTATATAAAGTCGTGCTATTAATTTTGGAAATTATTACTTTTACCTTTTTATCAATCATCAGGATAATCACCGTCATCACCATCGTAGTGAGGCAGAGAAATTTCACCGCTCATATAAACACAAAAAATGCTTTGCTAGATCAGTCTTGTTACAACGTAGATATCTGCTGAGAATAATTAATTCCCCATGGACAAATTCAGCTCCCACAGCATTTAATTTCTCATGGATTTTCTCATAAAGCACGGCGCTGCACATGAGCGCAGCTGGAGCCTTTTTCAGAATGATATTTCTATTTTCCTATATATCTGCTTCGTGGAAATGATTTAGACTTTATCTTTTTTTCTTTAAGTTTTAATAACTTATTGAATTTCCCTTCAGGGATAATAAAGTTATTGTACTGTATTGTAACTAACTTCAGCCTGTAGACTCCCCTGTCTCCTCCTCCACCGGCTACATATCAATGAACAGCTGATGGAGGAGACAGGATTAGAGCTTCCGTGTTAAGGTTAAAAAGGATAGTTCATCACTTCCAAGAAGCAGATCAAATTGAAAAAGGGGAAGTAGAAATATTGTTCTGAAAAGGCTATCATTCTTTTGCTGCGCTAAAAGCAGGAAGCGCTGCACTTTATATAATATATATAATATAATTATATAATATCCACGGGAAAAATTTGTCCCTGGAAAATCAAACAGTCTTAACAGGATTTCTTTATAATAAGACTGGTCTTGCAATGCATTTTTTTGTTTATATGTGTCGTAAAATTTCGCTGCTGCGCTACAATGGTGATGAGGAGGATTTAGTGATGAATTACTCTCATGCACACGTGTATGATAAAAATGTTACATATTCTCAAAAACACATGAAAAACACTGTCCTTGTAGTAGAGACAGTTTTATTGAGCAGTAAATCACCTTACTACAGTGTTTTTCTGTTTCCTGCGTTCTCGTGTAGATGGAGATTGTTTTCAAAACGTTGCTGTTTAAACATGGAACTTTAGGGAAACGAAAACAGAAAATGAAGCAAAATGTCGACATTGAAAATTGTTTATGCTCAGCAGAATTGCATTACAGCAGTGGTTCCCAAACTTTTCACAGCCCATCCCCCTTCAGACATTTGACCTCCAGCCATGTACCCCCTACTCTCACGCACTTATAGCCGCTAAAAGAAGAAATGCATGCATAGCATACAAATAAAATCTCTTAAACTGAATTATTTCTGACAAAATAGATTTATTTAACAGCATTTTCAGTGAGCAACACCAGTTCACTTTTGAAAAAAAGAAATTTACATTTTTAGAACATATTTCAGTTATGAACTTGAAACTGTTAAGTACAAACTCACCACAGTTTTAATGAGAAGGGTGTCTGACTGAACATACAGTTGAAAGAAAAAGTATGTGAACCCTTTGGGATTTCTGCATAAATTGGTCATGAAATGTGTTCTGATCTTCATCTAAGTCACAACAATAGACAAACACTATCTGCTTAAACTAATGACGCACAAAAAAATGATATGTTTTCATGTTTTTATTGAACAAAACATTTAAACATTCACAGTGCAGGGTGGAAAAAGTATGTGAACCCCTAGGCTAATGACTGGTTGACCCTCCTTTGGCAGCAATAACCTCAAACAAACGTTTCCCGTTGTTGCAGATCAGACCTGCACAATGGTCAGGAGGAATTTTGGACCATTCCTCTTTACAAAACTGTTTTAGTGCAGCAATATTATTGGGATGTCTGGTGTGAATCGCTCTCGGACATGCCACAGCATCTCAAGCGGGTTAAGGTCAGGACTCCGACTGGGCCGCTCCAGAAGGCGTATTTTCTTCTGTTGAAGCCATTCTGTTGTTAATTTACTTCTATGCTTTGGGTCATCGTCCTATTGCATCACCCATCCTCTGTTGCGCTTCAGTTGGCGGACAGATGGTCTTAAGTTTTCCTGCAAAATGTCTTGATAAACTTGGGCATTCATTTTTCCATCAATGACAGCAATCTGTCCAGGCCCACCATGATGGCCCCTCCACCATATTTCACAGTTGGGATGAGGTTTTGATGTTGGTGTACTGTGCCTTTTTTTCTCCACACATAGCCTTGTGTGTTTCTTCCAAACAACCCAATTTTGGTTTCATCTATGGACAGAATATTTTGCCAGTAGTGCTGTGGAACATCCAGGTGCTCTTTTGCAAACTTCAAACGTGCAGCAATGTTTTTTTTGGACAGCAGTGGCTTCCTCCGTGGTGTCCTCCCATGAACGCCATTCTTGTTTAATGTTTTATTTATTGTAGATTTGTCAACACAAATGTTAGCATGTACCAGAGATTTCTGTAAGTCTTTAGCTGACACTCTAGGAGTCTTCTTCACCTCATTGAGCATTCTGTGCTGTGTTCTTGCAGCCATCTTTACAGGACAACCACACCTAGGGAGAGCAGCAACAGTGCTGAACTTTCTCCATTTGTTGACAGTCTGTCTTATCATGGACACGTGAACATCAAGGCTTTCGGAGATACTTTTGTAACCCTTTCCAGCTTCGTGCAAGTCAACAATTCTTGAGGGTAGGTCTTCTGAGAGCTCTTTTGTGCCAGGCATGGTTCACATCAGGCAATGCTTCTTGAGAACAGCAAATTCAAAACTGGTGTGTGTTTTTTATAGTGCAGGGCAGCTTTAACCAACACATCCAATCTCATCACATTGATTGGACTCCAGGTTGGCTGACTCCTGGCTCCAATTAGCTCTTGAAGAAGTCGTTAGCCTAGGGGGTTCACATACTTTCTCCACCCTGCACTGTGAATGTTTACATGTTTTGTTCAATAAAAACATGAAAAAATATCATTTTTTGTGTGGTATTAGTTTAAGCTGACTGTGTCTGTCTATTGTTGTGAATTAGATGAAGATCAGAACACATTTTATGACCAATTTATGTAGAAATCCAAGAAATCCCAAAGGGTTCACATACTTTTTCTTGCAACTGTATGTTACTACAAGAATCTTGGACCATTGAGGACAGATTTCCTTTCCCAAGATCAATGGAAAGAAAAATCACATTTTTATTTTTATTTTTATTTCTTGCATACCCCCTGCGTCACTTTGCATACCCCTGGGGGTATGAGTGCTCCAGTTTAGGAATCACTGCATTACAACATTGTTTTTTATAGCCTTACCTCGTGGGAGAGGATAGGAACAAAGATCAACCAGTAAATTAAGAGCTTTGCCTTCCAGCTCTGCTCCCTCTTCACTACAATTATCTGGTACAACATCTGCAGCACTGCCGACACTGCACCAATCCGCCTGTCACTCTCACTGTCCATTCTACCCTAACTTGTGAGCAGAACCTGAGACACTTGAACTACTTCACCTGGGGAAATGACTCACTCCCAGCAGAAGGGAGCAATCCACTGGTTTCCAGCAGAGAAACCATGGCCTTAGACTTGTAGGTGCTGACCCCCAGAATTGAGAATATATTAAAGTTAAACATTTTTAATGAGATTTGGGGGACATATGAATTTTTCATGATAACCTAAGTTTTTTAGATGCACCTGTAGAGGCATAACCATTAGTTTGCTTAACCAGTTGTTACGGCCTCTGATAAGGCAAAGTCAGAGTTGTTTAGGTGAATCCTGTTTTTGTTTGGACCCTCTCTCACCCTGATTGTGTTGCAGGTCTGCCACACCTCCCCCACCCCATTCTGCCACACCTCAGGAGTCTGCAGCAGCTGAGACTGATCTGGCTCATCTGAAAGCTTACAAAAGACACCCAAGATAGAGCTTCAGTCTCTCTCCCTCCACTCCTGACCCATGATGTGTGTTGACCTAAATGTAGTAAGCTTGCTCCTGTTTGCATCTGATTAAACCAAACAATTTTAGTTAAAGACAGAGGAAGGGTAGGGGAATCTCTGCCATTTTTGTTAGGTTTTGGTTTTCTCCTGTTTTGTGGTCAGTTGGGTAGTTTAGAATTGTATTTTAATTTTGGTACAGATAGTCTAGGTTGGTTCTTTTGTAGTTAGATTTGGGGTTTTTGTTTGTTATTTTGGCCTTTGAGTTCCCCGAAGTCAATACTTCCATTTTCGGTTTTCATTAGTCAATTCTTTGTTAGCAAACTTTTTCCTTTATTCACCTCTTGGTCAATTAAGGGTTAATTTTGTTATTACCTATTTTCCCTGTAAATAAATAGTTGAAACTTTTGTTTCTAGTTGGGAGTTTTTTGTTAGTTACTCTTGTTTGGTTTTATAAACTTATTATGTTACTCCTTTTGGTTACCCCTGGATTACAAAAAGGTCGTAACACCAGTTAATAAGAAGCACTCATTACATCAAAGATTGCCAAAAATATTGGAATAACTGGAAAAATTCGTTATCTCCTAAATACGAAAGTCTCGCTAAATCTTTATTATTTAATGATTTATCCTTTTATTAGTTATTCCAATATTGCCTGGGCCAGGACTCACCAAATTAAACTGGAACCAATTTTTCGCTTGCAAAAAAGAGCAGTGAGAATTATTACCTTCTCAGCTCCAAGAAGTCATTCAATACCCTTGTTCTGCAAACTTGGTATACTTAATATCTATCAAATTAATACACTCCAAATTGCTTAACTTGTACATGTATCATTAAATAAAACACTCCCACCATTTTTTAATAATTTCTTTAAAGCCAATAATCAATTTCATAATCATCCTACCCGAACAGCTCTTCAACTTCGGCCCCCTCAATCACGTACCACTTCATCACAATTTAGTATAACATCTAGAGGTCCCAGGATATGGAATTCACTTCCTCCTCACTTGGTCAAACTTTCCCCATGGTCATTTAAAAATTCTGTCAAAAACTTACTACTATGTGAATAATCCATCATCTGTCGTTATTTGTATTTTTTGTCGCTGTTGTTGTTCTTGTTTTTTTATTTTGTTCCTGTTTCCTACTTTGTTTCTGTTTTATTGGTGTCTTGTCGTCCTTTTTTCTGTCTTGATGGGTTTTTTTTGTTGTTGTTGTTGTTTGTTTGTTTGTTTTTTCTTTAGTTAATGTTTTACTGTGATATTGGGCAGCCCTCCTCCTCAAGCCCCTTGAGGGTTTTTTTTAGGATTTCCCCGGCATGCCTTTTAAATTGAATTGCTTATTGTTAATGTCCGTCCATTTTAGTTATTGTTGTTGTGTTTTGTTGTATTTTAAAATGTGCAAAATAAATCAAATCAAATCAAATCAAGTGACTTTACATCTGCACTTTATTAAGTCTGAGCAGAGTTGTGTGTCAAATCCTAAAGATGCTACATTAGCCCAGTAAGTTGTACTTCAGGTGATCTTTCATAAGACATGGACTTACTTGTGTCTTTATGAAAAGGCATTGATGTTTGCATGAATAAGAAGGCTTAAAATGCATGTGTGTTGATCCGAGTGAAAAGGCGACTAGTATTTCATTCTGACCTGCAGTGCTCCAATTATGGTTATGCAACGTCAGGTCGACCTAGTTTACCGGAATACCCAGTTCATCGATTTATCATAATGAACCAAAAAATACAAAACATAGAATGCTGGCAGACTGCATTGGCAGTTTAATTAATGAAAAAAGACACTCAGGATGTCTCAGTGTGGCCATGAAATAGTAAATAAAAGATCATAATGTTACAATAGCTTCTCTATATTCTGTAATGTTATTTTAATTCTGTTATGGTGGTTTCTGTGTTATATAAAACTTGTTTGATTTGATTTCAGAGTGATATTTGCATTGACAGAAACAACATTGCAGTAGGTCTAAGGTTCAATGTACTAACTCTGGATGGTGCAGAGACTGTGCTGGAAGTCATATGACCTCACTACGTGGATAATTGCAATCAGTTTTATTTGCTGATCTCATGCAAAGTATGGTCTTTGAACTTGAGTTTTATTTTATTTGAAATAAAAGTCTGCCTTAACCTTTTTTTGGTTTGACTCAATTCTTTTCATCACAAAACTGGACAATAACTCCACATTTCTCCTAAATCCTGCCATTACTGTCCTGGGTGAACCGCTGCTCTTCATCCTTGTATTTATTTAAGATTTGTATTTGGAACGTTCTTTTAAACCTACCTATGGTTACATTGCTTTAATTCATCTGCTAAACTGTTCCATAATTTAACCCCTGAGATTGACACACATGCTTTTTAATGTTGTTCTGACACGATGCATTTTTAGGTTCAGCTCCCCTCTTAGATTGTAACCTCCTTCTCTCTCTGAAAACAGTTTCTTTATATTGTTTGGAAGTAAGTTATTTTTGGCTTTAAATATTATTTTTGCTGTTTTAAACGGAATCAGACCATGGAGTTTAAGAGCTTGTAGTTTTAAGAAAAGTCTATTTGTGTGGTCTCTAAAGCCTGCATTGTTGATGAATCTGATCGCCCTTTTCTGCATTGTATTTATTGTTTGAAGATTACTTTTATATGTGTTTTCCCACACCTCTACGCAGTAGGTCAGATAAGGTAAGATTAATGCACAATATAAAATAAACAGAGCTTTTTGAGTGAAGATCTGCCTTGTTTTCCTCAGGACGACAATGCCCTGTGCCAATTTTCCCCGAACATAATATGTGGTTTCCAGCAGATTTTGTGGGCAAGAGTTACACCAAGTACATAGCATTACTCTTGTTTCTGTTGCCCTTATAATTACACTCATAAACAGCAAAAACTGGTAGATGATCACTAATGTCATTGATTAATAACACACTTTTAATATTATCCTCCATTATATTTGTATATATATTGTCTATTAACGTGGCACTATGTGTTGTTATTGTACTTGGTCTTGTTATCAGGGGAAATAGCCCCATGCTGTACATGGTGTCAATAAATTCATCTGTAATTTTGTTGTGTTTGAATTTAGTAGAGCTATATTAAAGTCTCCACAAATGAACACCCCTTTGTGGTTAAAGTCTGAAAATAATCCCTCCATGCTGGTAGTGAAAATGTCAATATTGGAGCCTGGTGTTCTCTATACGCAACTGAAAATTATGTTTTTCTTTTTCTCCATTCAAATTTCAACGTAAGAAATTCCATCACGTAATCAATTATAGTTGTCATACGTTCAACTCTTTTAAAGTTGAAGTCTTTTTTAATGTACAGTCTAACCCCTCCTCATTTTTTATTTGTCCTATCTAAATGAAGGAATTTGTAACCATTTAATTCAAAGTCACCACTCTTTTCAGGGGTTATCCATGTCTCCCATATGGCAATTACACTGAATGGTATTTTGAACTGTCTCAGATATTCCTTAATGGCTTCAAAATTTGCATATAAACTTCTACTATTGAAGTGAATCATTGTTAATCCATCTTTTACCTTTATCTTCATACCAAACTGATCATCTGTGTAATAAGTGCATTCCTTTGTCAGTTCGTTGAACAGAATGTTGTCGGGTCAATGTTGTTTTCATGCTCTACTATCTTGAGATCTGTGTCTTCATGGTTTGTAATCTTTAGTCCAGATGAAGGTTACTAGATCCTATGACATGAAAAAGTGAAACAAACTATTCAGTATGTCTGGTCAATAAAATACACTTGAGTAAATGCATGTTAATATGCACACACACCAATGCTGTAATGTTAAATTATTCCAATTTGATAACACCAGTTTAGGAGGTGTGCCATCTTTAAAATAAAGTCAGTAACTTAAGAAATATGCTAAAAAAGGTTTCATAATAAGCCGTCATAATAAGTTGAAGGTAAAAAGTATTAAAAACACATTTTGCATGAGTCCGCTGCCATCTAGTGGTCATTGCAGGGTTGCCAGGTCTGTTGTTTTACTGCAATTTTGCTACTTTTTTCGTACTGAAGCTGGTAGATTTTTTTTGTCCGCGGGTTGAGCAGACCCATTTTGATGTCTTTTGCATGTGTATTTAATATCAAAAGCAGAATAAACTACTTTATATACCCTCAAATACAACTAAATCAACCAGCAGAGAAGTAGGAAAACATAAAACATGGCACACAACCAAAGATCCACTGTGCAACTCTGGCACATAGACAGACAGAAGCAGCACACCTGCACTTACATAAGCAATATATGTGGTGTGGCAGATTTTTTTTTACTGGCTTATGTTGAAATTCAACATTGGGCTTGGTTTTGGGCTAGTTTTTAGCAACCATTATGCTAGATGTGTCAGATGTGAGACCTGGCAACCCTGGGTCATTGTCAGTAAGGTTTCATTTTTAGTCAGCCATGCTGAAGTAAGGCAGTCAGAAGGACAGAGAGAGAGAGCGAGGTCTCGTGTTAATGAATGTTTCCTGTAACACTTTCACATTGGAGACTATTTGTAAGTTTTGTCTTCAAATGATTATTAAGTGTTAGAGTACAAGGATAAGTTTCACATCAGGAAGTTTTTGTTGTTTGTGTTTTACATGTGCTTTGCTAGCTAATGCTAACTCCACAAGCTAAGTGTTTGCTGCTGCTTTTTTCTGCAAATTTATTAAGATTACTCAATAATTTAAATCACATCAGAAACATGTTTTACAGGTGCCTGGAATATGAAATGGTGGCAACCTTAAAATTACGATGATATTTAACGAAATCCACCTCACCAGGTCATTGTTGACTCAGGGGCTCATCTAAGGGTTCATCTTACGAAGCACTCTGTGAAAAATACACACTGGTACGGTTTATTTACTTGTTAATTGGGCAGCCATCTTCTGCAGGTATCAGTCCCATTGTCAACAGTGATGAGTCGGTGTTTTACTCTAAAATGCTCACTAACAAGTACTGGGTTTCTGAAACTCTCAGAGGTTCCCTGCTAATTACTGGAGGTCTTGGCTGACGGAGGTATAACCTTTGTATTATATGTAGTTTGCTTTGTAAATGAATATAAAGTGACTTTATCACTTTGATAAGTTTGAGCAGGGTTATTAGTCACAGCCAACGATGATGTTACATTAGCTCAATCAGTCCTGCTAAAGGGGATCATTTGAAATGGACTGGCCATAGAAATGCTGTAAACAATTTTTTCTATTATAAATATTTACAATTAAGGTTTCATAGATGCCCGTCTCCGTGTAAACAGGAAAACGACACTTCCTGAAAACGCATGTGCACTACGGCTGCAATCAGCCATCAAGCACGAGTGCCGCAGCCCTCTGAACCCAGGCAGCTTGAGCCGAGCCGTCTGAAGTAGTTTACTGCTTGTCATGTCACAGACAGCTGGATTTAGAAAAGGGGACGCATTATTCTCATTTAGAGGGCTATTAGTGCCAATTTCTTTATATAAAGTCGTGCTATTAATTTTGGAAATTATTACTTTTACGTTTTTTATCAATCATCAGGATAATCACCGTCATCACCATCGTAGTGAGGCAGAGAAATTTCACCGCTCATATAAACACAAAAAATGCTTTGCTAGATCAGTCTTGTTACAACGTAGATATCTGCTGAGAATAATTAATTCCCCATGGACAAATTCAGCTCCCACAGCATTTAATTTCTCATGGATTTTCTCATAAAGCACGGCGCTGCACATGAGCGCAGCTGGAGCCTTTTTCAGAATGATATTTCTATTTTCCTATATATCTGCTTCGTGGAAATGATTTAGACTTTATCTTTTTTTCTTTAAGTTTTAATAACTTATTGAATTTCCCTTCAGGGATAATAAAGTTATTGTACTGTATTGTAACTAACTTCAGCCTGTAGACTCCCCTGTCTCCTCCTCCACCGGCTACATATCAATGAACAGCTGATGGAGGAGACAGGATTAGAGCTTCCGTGTTAAGGTTAAAAAGGATAGTTCATCACTTCCAAGAAGCAGATCAAATTGAAAAAGGGGAAGTAGAAATATTGTTCTGAAAAGGCTATCATTCTTTTGCTGCGCTAAAAGCAGGAAGCGCTGCACTTTATATAATATATATAATATAATTATATAATATCCACGGGAAAAATTTGTCCCTGGAAAATCAAACAGTCTTCATAGGATTTCGTTATAATAAGACTGATCTTGCAATGCATTTTTGTTTTTATATTATCCGTAAAATTTCGCTGCCGCGCTACGATGGTGATGAGGAGGAGGATTTAGTGATGAATTACTCTCATGCACACGTGTGTGATAAAATGTTACATAGTCTCAAAAACACGTAAAAAACACTATCCTTGTAGAGACAGTTTGATTGTGCAGTAAAGCACCTTACTACAGTGTTTTTCCATTCCCTGCTCGTAGATGGAGATTGTTTTCAAAACGTTGCTGTTTAAACATGGAACTTTAGGGAAACGAAAACAGAAAATGAAGCAAAATGTCGACATTGAAAATTGTTTATGCTCAGCAGAATTGCATTACAGCAGTGGTTCCCAAACTTTTCACAGCCCATCCCCCTTCAGACATTTGACCTCCAGCCATGTACCCACTACTCTCACGCACTTATAGCCGCTAAAAGAAGAAATGCATGCATAGCATACAAATAAAATCTCTTAAACTGAATTATTTCTGACAAAATAGATTTATTTAACAGCATTTTCAGTGAGCAACACCAGTTCACTTTTGAAAAAAAGAAATTTACATTTTTAGAACATATTTCAGTTATGAACTTGAAACTGTTAAGTACAAACTCACCACAGTTTTAATGAGAAGGGTGTCTGACTGAACATACAGTTGAAAGAAAAAGTATGTGAACCCTTTGGGATTTCTGCATAAATTGGTCATGAAATGTGTCCTGATCTTCATCTAAGTCACAACAATAGACAAACACTATCTGCTTAAACTAATGACGCACAAAAAAATGATATGTTTTCATGTTTTTATTGAACAAAACATTTAAACATTCACAGTGCAGGGTGGAAAAAGTATGTGAACCCCTAGGCTAATGACTGGTTGACCCTCCTTTGGCAGCAATAACCTCAAACAAACGTTTCCCGTTGTTGCAGATCAGACCTGCACAATGGTCAGGAGGAATTTTGGACCATTCCTCTTTACAAAACTGTTTTAGTGCAGCAATATTATTGGGATGTCTGGTGTGAATCGCTCTCTTGCGGACATGCCACAGCATCTCAAGCGGTTAAGGTCAGGACTCCGACTGGGCCGCTCCAGAAGGCGTATTTTCTTCTGTTGAAGCCATTCTGTTGTTAATTTACTTCTATGCTTTGGGTCATCGTCCTATTGCATCACCCATCCTCTGTTGCGCTTCAGTTGGCGGACAGATGGTCTTAAGTTTTCCTGCAAAATGTCTTGATAAACTTGGGCATTCATTTTTCCATCAATGACAGCAATCTGTCCAGGCCCACCATGATGGCCCCTCCACCATATTTCACAGTTGGGATGAGGTTTTGATGTTGGTGTACTGTGCCTTTTTTTCTCCACACATAGCCTTGTGTGTTTCTTCCAAACAACCCAATTTTGGTTTCATCTATGGACAGAATATTTTGCCAGTAGTGCTGTGGAACATCCAGGTGCTCTTTTGCAAACTTCAAACGTGCAGCAATGTTTTTTTTGGACAGCAGTGGCTTCCTCCGTGGTGTCCTCCCATGAACGCCATTCTTGTTTAATGTTTTATTTATTGTAGATTTGTCAACACAAATGTTAGCATGTACCAGAGATTTCTGTAAGTCTTTAGCTGACACTCTAGGAGTCTTCTTCACCTCATTGAGCATTCTGTGCTGTGTTCTTGCAGCCATCTTTACAGGACAACCACACCTAGGGAGCAGCAACAGTGCTGAACTTTCTCCATTTGTTGACAGTCTGTCTTATCATGGACACGTGAACATCAAGGCTTTCGGAGATACTTTTGTAACCCTTTCCAGCCGTGCAAGTCAACAATTCTTGAGGGTAGGTCTTCTGAGAGCTCTTTTGTGCCAGGCATGGTTCACATCAGGCAATGCTTCTTGAGAACAGCAAATTCAAAACTGGTGTGTGTTTTTTATAGTGCAGGGCAGCTTTAACCAACACATCCAATCTCATCACATTGATTGGACTCCAGGTTGGCTGACTCCTGGCTCCAATTAGCTCTTGAAGAAGTCGTTAGCCTAGGGGGTTCACATACTTTCTCCACCCTGCACTGTGAATGTTTACATGTTTTGTTCAATAAAAACATGAAAAAATATCATTTTTTGTGTGGTATTAGTTTAAGCTGACTGTGTCTGTCTATTGTTGTGAATTAGATGAAGATCAGAACACATTTTATGACCAATTTATGTAGAAATCCAAGAAATCCCAAAGGGTTCACATACTTTTTCTTGCAACTGTATGTTACTACAAGAATCTTGGACCATTGAGGACAGATTTCCTTTCCCAAGATCAATGGAAAGAAAAATCACATTTTTATTTTTATTTTTATTTCTTGCATACCCCCTGCGTCACTTTGCATACCCCTGGGGGTATGAGTGCTCCAGTTTAGGAATCACTGCATTACAACATTGTTTTTTATAGCCTTACCTCGTGGGAGAGGATAGGAACAAAGATCAACCAGTAAATTAAGAGCTTTGCCTTCCAGCTCTGCTCCCTCTTCACTACAATTATCTGGTACAACATCTGCAGCACTGCCGACACTGCACCAATCCGCCTGTCACTCTCACTGTCCATTCTACCCTAACTTGTGAACGAGAACCTGAGACACTTGAACTACTTCACCTGGGGAAATGACTCACTCCCAGCAGAAGGGAGCAATCCACTGGTTTCCAGCAGAGAAACCATGGCCTTAGACTTGTAGGTGCTGACCCCCAGAATTGAGAATATATTAAAGTTAAACATTTTTAATGAGATTTGGGGGACATATGAATTTTTCATGATAACCTAAGTTTTTTAGATGCACCTGTAGAGGCATAACCATTAGTTTGCTTAACCAGTTGTTACGGCCTCTGATAAGGCAAAGTCAGAGTTGTTTAGGTGAATCCTGTTTTTGTTTGGACCCTCTCTCACCCTGATTGTGTTGCAGGTCTGCCACACCTCCCACCCCATTCTGCCACACCTCAGGAGTCTGCAGCAGCTGAGACTGATCTGGCTCATCTGAAAGCTTACAAAAGACACCCAAGATAGAGCTTCAGTCTCTCTCCTCCACTCCTGACCCATGATGTGTGTTGACCTAAATGTAGTAAGCTTGCTCCTGTTTGCATCTGATTAAACCAAACAATTTTAGTTAAAGACAGAGGAAGGGTAGGGGAATCTCTGCCATTTTTGTTAGGTTTTGGTTTTCTCCTGTTTTGTGGTCAGTTGGGTAGTTTAGAATTGTATTTTAATTTTGGTACAGATAGTCTAGGTTGGTTCTTTTGTAGTTAGATTTGGGGTTTTTGTTTGTTATTTTGGCCTTTGAGTTCCCAAGTCAATACTTCCATTTTCGGTTTTCATTAGTCAATTCTTTGTTAGCAAACTTTTTCCTTTATTCACCTCTTGGTCAATTAAGGGTTAATTTTGTTATTACCTATTTTCCTGTAAATAAATAGTTGAAACTTTTGTTTCTAGTTGGGAGTTTTTGTTAGTTACTCTTGTTTGGTTTTATAAACTTATTATGTTACTCCTTTTGGTTACCCTGGATTACAAAAGGTCGTAACACCAGATAATAAGAAGCACTCATTACATCAAAGATTGCCAAAAATATTGGAATAACTGGAAAAATTCGTTATCTCCTAAATACGAAAGTCTCGCTAAATCTTTATTATTTAATGATTTATCCTTTTATTAGTTATTCCAATATTGCCTGGGCCAGGACTCACCAAATTAAACTGGAACCAATTTTTCGCTTGCAAAAAAGAGCAGTGAGAATTATTACCTTCTCAGCTCCAAGAAGTCATTCAATACCCTTGTTCTGCAAACTTGGTATACTTAATATCTATCAAATTAATACACTCCAAATTGCTTAACTTGTACATGTATCATTAAATAAAACACTCCCACCATTTTTTAATAATTTCTTTAAAGCCAATAATCAATTTCATAATCATCCTACCCGAACAGCTCTTCAACTTCGGCCCCCTCAATCACGTACCACTTCATCACAATTTAGTATAACATCTAGAGGTCCCAGGATATGGAATTCACTTCCTCCTCACTTGGTCAAACTTTCCCCATGGTCATTTAAAAATTCTGTCAAAAACTTACTACTATGTGAATAATCCATCATCTGTCGTTATTTGTATTTTTTGTCGCTGTTGTTGTTCTTGTTTTTTTATTTTGTTCCTGTTTCCTACTTTGTTTCTGTTTTATTGGTGTCTTGTCGTCCTTTTTTCTGTCTTGATGGGTTTTTTTTGTTGTTGTTGTTGTTGTTTGTTTGTTTGTTTTTTCTTTAGTTAATGTTTTACTGTGATATTGGGCAGCCCTCCTCCTCAAGCCCCTTGAGGGTTTTTTTTAGGATTTCCCCGGCATGCCTTTTAAATTGAATTGCTTATTGTTAATGTCCGTCCATTTTAGTTATTGTTGTTGTGTTTTGTTGTATTTTAAAATGTGCAAAATAAATCAAATCAAATCAAATCAAGTGACTTTACATCTGCACTTTATTAAGTCTGAGCAGAGTTGTGTGTCAAATCCTAAAGATGCTACATTAGCCCAGTAAGTTGTACTTCAGGTGATCTTTCATAAGACATGGACTTACTTGTGTCTTTATGAAAAGGCATTGATGTTTGCATGAATAAGAAGGCTTAAAATGCATGTGTGTTGATCCGAGTGAAAAGGCGACTAGTATTTCATTCTGACCTGCAGTGCTCCAATTATGGTTATGCAACGTCAGGTCGACCTAGTTTACCGGAATACCCAGTTCATCGATTTATCATAATGAACCAAAAAATACAAAACATAGAATGCTGGCAGACTGCATTGGCAGTTTAATTAATGAAAAAAGACACTCAGGATGTCTCAGTGTGGCCATGAAATAGTAAATAAAAGATCATAATGTTACAATAGCTTCTCTATATTCTGTAATGTTATTTTAATTATGTTACGGTGGTTTCTGTGTTATATAAAACTTGTTTGATTTGATTTCAGAGTGATATTTGCATTGACAGAAACAACATTGCAGTAGGTCTAAGGTTCAATGTACTAACTCTGGATGGTGCAGAGACTGTGCTGGAAGTCATATGACCTCACTACGTGGATAATTGCAATCAGTTTTATTTGCTGATCTCATGCAAAGTATGGTCTTTGAACTTGAGTTTTATTTTATTTGAAATAAAAGTCTGCCTTAACCTTTTTTTGGTTTGACTCAATTCTTTTCATCACAAAACTGGACAATAACTCCACATTTCTCCTAAATCCTGCCATTACTGTCCTGGGTGAACCGCTGCTCTTCATCCTTGTATTTATTTAAGATTTGTATTTGGAACGTTCTTTTAAACCTACCTATGGTTACATTGCTTTAATTCATCTGCTAAACTGTTCCATAATTTAACCCTGAGATTGACACACATGCTTTTTAATGTTGTTCTGACACGATGCATTTTAGGTTCAGCTCCTCTTAGATTGTAACCTCCTTCTCTCTCTGAAAACAGTTTCTTTATATTGTTTGGAAGTAAGTTATTTTGGCTTTAGATATTATTTTTGCTGTTTTAAACGGAATCAGACCATGGAGTTTAAGAGCTTGTAGTTTTAAGAAAAGTCTATTTGTGTGGTCTCTAAAGCCTGCATTGTTGATGAATCTGATCGCCCTTTTCTGCATTGTATTTATTGTTTGAAGATTACTTTTATATGTGTTTTCCCACACCTCTACGCAGTAGGTCAGATAAGGTAAGATTAATGCACAATATAAAATAAACAGAGCTTTTTGAGTGAAGATCTGCCTTGTTTTCCTCAGGACAACAATGCTCTGTGCCAATTTTCCCCGAACATAATATGTGGTTTCCAGCAGATTTTGTGGGCAAGAGTTACACCAAGTACATAGCATTACTCTTGTTTCTGTTGCCCTTATAATTACACTCATAAACAGCAAAAACTGGTAGATGATCACTAATGTCATTGATTAATAACACACTTTTAATATTATCCTCCATTATATTTGTATATATATTGTCTATTAACGTGGCACTATGTGTTGTTATTGTACTTGGTCTTGTTATCAGGGGAAATAGCCCCATGCTGTACATGGTATCAATAAATTCATCTGTAATTTTGTTGTGTTTGAATTTAGTAGAGCTATATTAAAGTCTCCACAAATGAACACCCCTTTGTGGTTAAAGTCTGTAAATAATCCCTCCATGCTGGTAGTGAAAATGTCAATATTGGATCCTGGTGTTCTCTATACGCAACTGAAAATTATGTTTTTCTTTTTCTCCATTCAAATTTCAACGTAAGAAATTCCATCACGTAATCAATTATAGTTGTCATACGTTCAACTCTTTTAAAGTTGAAGTCTTTTTTAATGTACAGTCTAACCCCTCCTCATTTTTTATTTGTCCTATCTAAATGAAGGAATTTGTAACCATTTAATTCAAAGTCACCACTCTTTTCAGGGGTTATCCATGTCTCCCATATGGCAATTACACTGAATGGTATTTTGAACTGTCTCAGATATTCCTTAATGGCTTCAAAATTTGCATATAAACTTCTACTACTGAAGTGAATCATTGTTAATCCATCTTTTACCTTTATCTTCATACCAAACTGATCATCTGTGTAATAAGTGCATTCCTTTGTCAGTTCGTTGAACAGAATGTTGTCGGGGTCAATGTTGTTTTCATGCTCTACTATCTTGAGATCTGTGTCTTCATGGTTTGTAATCTTTAGTCCAGATGAAGGTTACTAGATCCTATGACATGAAAAAGTGAAACAAACTATTCAGTATGTCTGGTCAATAAAATACACTTGAGTAAATGCATGTTAATATGCACACACACCAATGCTGTAATGTTAAATTATTCCAATTTGATAACACCAGTTTAGGAGGTGTGCCATCTTTAAAATAAAGTCAGTAACTTAAGAAATATGCTAAAAAAGGTTTCATAATAAGCCATAATAAGTTGAAGGTAAAAAGTATTAAAAACACATTTTGCATGAGTCCGCTGCCATCTAGTGGTCATTGCAGGGTTGGCCGGTGTGTTGTTTTACTGCAATTTTGCTACTTTTTACTTACTGAAGCTGGTAGATTTTTTTTGTCCGCGGGTTGAGCAGACCCATTTTGATGTCTTTTGCATGTGTATTTAATATCAAAAGCAGAATAAACTACTTAATTTACCCTCAAATACAACAACATCAACCAGCAGAGAAGTAGAAAAACATAAAACATGGCACACAACCAAAGATCCACTGTGCAACTCTGGCACATAGACATACAGAAGCAGCACACCTGCACTTACACAAACACTATATGTGTTGTGGCAGATTTTTTACTGGCTTATGCTGAATTTCAGCATTGAGCTTGGTTTTGGGCTAGTTTTTATCAGCTATTATGCTAGATTTGTCACCCAGACCTGGCAACCCTGGGTCATTGTCAGTTAGGTTTCACTTTTAGTCAGCCATGCTGAAGTAAGGCAGTCAGAAGGACAGAGAGAGAGAGCGAAGTCTGGTGTAAATGAATGTTTCCTGTAACACTCTCACCTTGGAGACTTTTTGTAAGTTTTGTCTTTAAATAATTATTAAGTGTTAGAGTACAAGGAGAAGTTTCACATCAGGAAGTTTTTGTTGTATTTGTTTTACATGTGCTTTGCTAGCTAATGCTAACTCCACAAGCTAAGTGTTTGCTGCTGCTTTTTTCTGCAAATTTATTAAGATTACTCAATAATTTAAATCACATCAGAAACATGTTTTACAGGTGCCTGGAATATGAAATGGTGGCAACCTTAAAATTACGATGATATTTAACGAAATCCACCTCACCAGGTCATTGTTGACTCAGTGGCTCATCTAAGGGTTCATCTTACGAAGCACTCTGTGAAAAATACACACTGGTACGGTTTATTTACTTGTTAATTGGGCAGCCATCTTCTGCAGGTATCAGTCCCATTGTCAACAGTGATGAGTCGGTGTTTTACTCTAAAATGCTCACTAACAAGTACTGGGTTTCTGAAACTCTCAGAGGTTCCCTGCTAATTACTGGAGGTCTTGGCTGACGGAGGTATAACCTTTGTATTATATGTAGTTTGCTTTGTAAATGAATATAAAGTGACTTTATCACTTTGATAAGTTTGAGCAGGGTTATTAGTCACAGCCAACGATGATGTTACATTAGCTCAATCAGTCCTGCTAAAGGGGATCATTTGAAATGGACTGACCATAGAAATGCTGTAAACAATTTTTTCTATTATAAATATTTACAATTAAGGTTTCATAGATGCCCTCGTCTCCGTGTAAACAGGGAAAACGACACTTCCTGAAAACGTACATGTGCACTACGGCTGCAATCAGCCATCAAGCACGAGTGCCGCAGCCCTCTGAACCCAGGCAGCTTGAGCCGAGCCGTCTGAAGTAGTTTACTGCTTGTCATGTCACAGACAGCTGGATTTAGAAAAGGGGACGCATTATTCTCATTTAGAGGGCTATTAGTGCCAATTTCTTTATATAAAGTCGTGCTATTAATTTTGGAAATTATTACTTTTACCTTTTTTATCGATCATCAGGATAATCACCGTCATCACCATCGTAGTGAGGCAGAGAAATTTCACGGCGCATATAAACACAAAAAATGCTTTGCTAGATCAGTCTTGTTACAACGTAGATATCTGCTGAGAATAATTAATTCCCCATGGACAAATTCAGCTCCCACAGCATTTAATTTCTCATGGATTTTCTCATAAAGCACGGCGCTGCACATGAGCGCAGCTGGAGCCTTTTTCAGAATGATATTTCTATTTTCCTATATATCTGCTTCGTGGAAATGATTTAGACTTTATCTTTTTTTCTTTAAGTTTTAATAACTTATTGAATTTCCCTTCAGGGATAATAAAGTTATTGTACTGTATTGTAACTAACTTCAGCCTGTAGACTCCCCTGTCTCCTCCTCCACCGGCTACATATCAATGAACAGCTGATGGAGGAGACAGGATTAGAGCTGTTAAGGTTAAAAAGGATAGTTCATCACTTCCAAGAAGCAGATCAAATTGAAAAAGGGGAAGTAGAAATATTGTTCTGAAAAGGCTATCATTCTTTTGCTGCGCTAAAAGCAGGAAGCGCTGCACTGTATATAATATATATAATATAATTATATAATATCCACGGGAAAAATTTGTCCCTGGAAAATCAAACAGTCTTAACAGGATTTCTTTATAATAAGACTGGTCTTGCAATGCATTTTTTTGTTTATATGTGTCGTAAAATTTCGCTGCTGCGCTACAATGGTGATGAGGAGGATTTAGTGATGAATTACTCTCATGCACATGTGTATGATAAAAATGTTACATATTCTCAAAAACACATGAAAAACACTGTCCTTGTAGTAGAGACAGTTTTATTGGGCAGTAAATCACCTTACTACAGTGTTTTTCTGTTTCCTGCGTTCTCGTGTAGATGGAGATTGTTTTCAAAACGTTGCTGTTTAAACATGGAACTTTAGGGAAACGAAAACAGAAAATGAAGCAAAACGTCGTACAAACAAGGCCTGTGCACAGATTGTGCAAGAGGTCATTAGAGGATGCACTCGTATGATTACAGGAAGCATTCTTTCGGTTATTCTGGTACAAACTCTATGGTCTCTACGCTCCACTTTAATTTTACTTGAAATAAAGGTTTCTCTTAGTTCCATGGGTTTTGCCTTTTTCCCTTTTCTTGTGTGTGTGTGGGGTGGGGGGGGGTTCAACTCGTTCATGACAGCGGAGGAATATACTTGAGTCAAACTTTAGCTCAAGATGCATGTTATTTGATTTTTCACAATATCAGAAGCAATATTTCCAAACTTATTTTTGGAGATGCCAATATAGTTACACCTTATATTGGTAAAATCACTTGGTGGCAGGTCCACAAAAGAATAGCACAGCTTTTGTACATTTTTAAGCTGTGCAAATAGCGAAAGAGATAGAGACCGATCCACAGGAGACACAGAGGAAACCCACACTAAGGCCGGCCACACACTGGACGATTTTTTAATATGAAACTTATTTAAAACTGTGGGAGACCACAGACTTCAGGACAATTTACGAAGATTTTTTTATCTTTAATCCTCTGAACGCACACACTGGACGACTCAGCCAGATTGTCAGATCACTGGAGATCACACACCTGCCGACCTGCTTACGACCTCACGTGATGATGTGACTTAAGGAAAAAAAAAATCCCATGGATGTCTGTCGATACCGTCTTGCTGTCTCTCCACAACAGGTTGTCCTGGCATGTGTTACAGGTGCAGCAAAATACATTAAACAAGTGGAAAACAAAATACTGGCTGGAACAAAGGTACAGTTGTGTTTATGGTTGTGAGCGGTGAATGTATGTGTGATCCGTCTGGTGATGCTTCTCGGTCTGCTCGCTCTCACTGGTTGTTGTGGGTACTCCATCAGCGGCACTAGGACCTAGAATCATAAATATCAAACATGTTTGATATTTACGATTCAGGGTCTGGGAGGCTACGGCGCAATTTGAAGCAGTAAATTAATCCTGTTGACACCACACACATGCAGACTACTCAGACAAATAATTGCTTGCGATGAGGCTCCACTTTGGCCAGTAGCGGCCCTGCATAGGCTATATGATTTGTACTGGGGATACTGTTGGCCAAGGTATCGACTGTCTCTCCACTATCGCCAGTGGACAAGGCTGTCCCATCTTGTCTGTTGACTGAAGAAAATTCGCAGGCTGTGTGGTCTCACTGAGATGAGCCCTCGGCTTCTTCTTCTTCTCCTCCTTCTTCTTCTTCTTTTGAATTTCCAGCAGACTAGACGCAGCCAAGGCGTATTGCCGCCCTCCACAGGTCTTAGCGCTGGTTAGTCAGCGCTTTAAATTCTGAGCCGCAGCTTCATTTGAGAGCACCAGTTATTCTCGCGAGAACACGCACAGTCCGGATAATCCATACATGATGAGACATTTATTTTCACATTTTATTTTGTACCAAGTAACGACGGTGACAATATAATAATAATAATTAGCTATAACGCTAGCTTAAACAGTGTACTGGAAATTATAAATAAAGAGGGTAAAACATGTTATATTCTTGGGGACTTTAATATCAATCTTTTCAGGAGAGAAAATCACTCCCCAACTGAAGACTGCAAATTCAATGAGTTTTTTGTGAATGCTGGAGTTTCAATCTTCAAGCAAACCGTTAGCACCAATTTAAATCCAAACAGATTATATAAAAGGACACGTTCCATCTTTTTGCTCTTTTGAACCTCACAGCATCAAAGAGTTAAATGATAATATATTGGAGCTAAAAAATTCTGTCCCTGAACATGATGGTATTACTGCATCCCTCATTAAAGAGGTAAAAGAATCTATTGTGAAACCATTACTGCATATTTTTACCATGTCTATGAATATTGGTATTGTACTGGCTGATCTAAAATTGGCAAAAGTTATTCTACTTTTTAAATCAGGTGATCCTGCATGTTTCACAAATTTCAGTTCTTTTATGTTTATCAAAAATTTTAGAAAAATTAGTGTATAAATGCATCCTTGGACATTTGAACATGAATAATATTTTGTATGACCACCAGTATGGGTTCCGGAAGAACCGCTCTGCTTATATGGCTATTTTACATCTTGTAGATAAGATCCAGACCGCACTTGAAAACAGAGAGTTTTCATGTGGTATTTTTTGGATCTCTCAAAAGCATTCAATACTGTTAATCATGATATTTTAATTGCAAAATTGTACAGGTATGGGTTTGATGACAGTGTTTTGAAGTGGCTCCAAAAATTATGTAAATGATAGATACCAGAATGTCAGGATTAATGGTGTGGAATCTAAGAAAGCTATGATACAGTGTGGGGTACCACAAGGTTCAATTTTAGGACCTCTATTGTTCCTTATCTACATAAATGATATTGCACTGGTATCTCGTACAGTTGGTCCATTATTATTTGCAGATGACACAAATTTACTTATCTCAAACAAAGATTTATCTGTTCATCAAGGAAGTCAACAGTTGCCTTCTAGCGTATTCTTAGTGGTCTGAAACTAATAAATTGGCTTTAAATGGAAAAAAAAAATTATGATCTTTGCAGGGAAGAAAAAACATAGCCCCCAATTAATAAAATTATACATTTATAAAGAACAAATTACTCAGGTCACATCCACAAGATTTTTAGGGATCTTGATTGATGAAAAACTTTGCTGGAAAGATCACATCAGTTTTGTCTGCAGTAAGGTACTAAAGCTTTGAGTATTGTCAGAAAGATTAGCTATTTTTTGCAGTCCTCTTGCATATTAACTTGTCACATGCTGTGACCGCATCACTCCTGTGACTCAGTAGATCCAAGCAGCTGTAGGGTCAGTGTGGTTTTCCGTTCTATATTTTGTACTTCCTTTATGCCTATTTTTGTATATTTGAGTCATAAACATCAGCTGAGGGAACACGGATAAGATCAGAGTTTATTGAGCTAAACTATGACAAAACTGGTCTGAACCAAACACGACTAGTTTGGGAAAACCACCCCTGCATGTGTGGCCCCCCTAAGCTTCAGAGGACTTTTACTTAATTCTACTGCTGTTCCTCCCTAACTTTAACCAAAATTTATGGAAGCATTAAATCAGGTGTACTAACATTTATGGAAACATTTAATCAGGTGAACTAACATTTATGGAAACATTTAATCAGGTGTACTAACATTTATGGAAACATTAAATCAGGTGTACTAACATTTATGGAAACATTAAATCAGGTGTACTAACATTTATGGAAACATTAAATCAGGTGTACTAACATTTATGGAAACATGGGGGCCACATCAATTGAATGCTTCCATAAATGTTAGTACACCTGATTTAATTTTATTTATTTTGGTCTCAGTGTTTAGACTAAATGCCTTTTAGCTTTAGTCTCTTTAGTCTATTCTCAGTTCAACCCTCTTTAGCTCTAGTCTGGTTTAATTCCATAAAATGTTCTTATATTTTACCCTTCACTGTTAGTCCAGGTATTTATTCTCCAGCCTAGACCTGGTACCACTACCATGCTAGAGTGTTCTCTGTTCTCTGCCAATCCTGGGGTCCCTGCTTTCTACAGTGGAGAGGCAGAAAAGATACAGATGCATAGTGTTATGACAGATTTACCTAAAAAGGAGAAATAACATAGACTTTGAATGTCAAATGAAAATTAGGTTACATTTGAGTCTAGTTTTAATTTAAGTCTGTCTTAGTTGTCAAAGATCTTTCTTGGCTAGTCTTAGACTAGTCTGTTTCATGGAAAAATGACTGTCGGTGAAAAAATTTTTAGTTCTTAGAGTTTAGTCGACGAAAATAACACTGGAGCGGACAGTAGTGGACTAGATGGTTTTTTGATTAAATTAGGAGAAGTAGTCTGAGTCCTGACCTGGACTAAAGACTTGTTCAGATATCTGGATGAAGCAGTCTGGGTTCTGACTGGACTAGACTCATTCAGATAACAGGATGAAGGAGTCTGGGTTGTGTAGAAGTTCTGGTTCTTTTCTGTGGTTTCTGAACAGAGATGTTTCAGAATGGTTGGGTCTGTCTGTGATGGTTTTAGAGAAATGGGGTCTGGTCTCATGTCCGTTGTTGTCTGGGTCCTCCACATTACATAAATGGTTCTGATACCAAAGCCTGACTTTCAGTCAGCTCCTGATGACCCTGTTGTCATAATGTTAGAATGTTTATTCAGCAATCAGAGGCTTGTGATCAGAGTCCATTGACCTTGAAACTGTTTACCATCAATCAGATATCTGGGAAATGACTGGAACTTACACAAACAGTGGTCCAAGAAAGATAAGATGTGGAGACAGGTAGAGCTCTGGCTTTTACCCACATAGATTCATTAGATTTACACTGAAGCTGCTTTTGCACTAGCTGCACACAGGACCTCATTTTCAGAACACCTCTCACCAGCGCTTACTACTACTACGTTTTTAACAAAAATCCTGCTTTCCTCCGTAGAATCTGTGACATTACGTTGAAAGAGCTCCATGCTTCCTATTCCCATATTTCAGGGAAAGTCGTGGCACTCAGAGTCTGCGACGTGTCCCTCAGAGTCTGCGACGTGTCCCTCAGAGTCTGCGACGTGTCCCTCAGAGTCTGTGACGTGTCCCTCTGAGTCTGTGATGTGTCCCTCAGAGTCTGTGATGTGACACTCAGAGTCTGTGATGTGGCCTTCAGAGTCTGTGACGTGTCCCTCTGAGTCTGTGACGTGTCCCTCAGAGTCTGTGATGTGACACTCAGAGTCTGTGACGTGTCCCTCTGAGTCTGTGACGTGTCCCTCAGAGTCTGACATGCAGCCCTCAGAGTCTGTGATGTGGCTCTCAAAGTCTGTGAAATTAACACTCATCTCCACCATCCCATCTGTCGCCACTATCACAGCTTTGTGGTTCAACAGGGTAGAACTCCCCTCAGAAATATTGCCGCACTTGCTCTTGCTGGTTCTCTAGTTTTCTTTCCAAAGAACGTGCAGTGACTGTAATCATCTTTATTTTTGCGGAACCAAAAGTCAAAGTTCTGCTGTCAGGTGTTTCAGAATGATTATGATTGTTTGAGAACCATTACATGTTAAATTATTGTTGGTTTTAAAGGATTTTTTTTTCTATAAAGCTGTTTTTTACTCTCAAATGGAAAGACTTTTGGACATTTCACATTTTGGTTATAAAATCATTTCTATTACAGACAGAGGTGTCAAGTCACTAAGTACAAATACTTCGTTACCATACTTAAGTAGAAATTTTGGGTATCTATACTTCACTGGAGTAATTTTTTTCAGCCTACTTTTTACTTTCTACTCCTTATATTTTAAAAATAGCCTCGTTACCCTACTCTTCGTTACTCTTCTACTCCTATTTCATTTCACCTATCCAGATAAATCACGCCATCCTAATAGAGTGAGGTTGATTGTGGTTGGATGAGAAGTATAAACATAATACCATTCCAACACCCTATTGTTTGTACACGGTCCATCGCACCTGTGCATGACACAAATCACGTCACACTCCAGCAAGGAAATAGCAGATGTATGTAGCCTAGTATGAAGATGTCCATGGCAGAGACTCAAAAGGACTCGAGCAAAATGTCCCAACCAAGCACCAGCAAGGAGGTTGGTAGACAAGAAGACCCGTACTTATACGCAACTAGTTATCATATCATTTGCTCCATGAAACACATGTTAATGCTCAGTAGTACACATACGGTTCTTGAATATATTTGCATTGTACTAAAATGCATTCATCTTCAATGGGCATAAATGCAGCTGAAACAGGTGCATCACAAATTTTTCAACATTAACATTTTATTATAACATTACAGTCATTATGGCCTTTGGAAAAATGTTTTTTGGGGAGGTGGGGTAGTGCACGATAGGGCCCCTGTGGCACAGCCTAAGCTTTTGCCCTTAATGGCATTTTTTCACCCTTACATTATTTTTACTTTAATACTTTAAGTAGTTTTGAAACCAGTACTTTTACACTTTTACTTGAGTAAAAAGCTTGAGTTGATACTTTACTTACTTTAAACCCTAGTATCTATACTTCTACCTGAGTAATGAATGAGAAGAGACAGATGAGGACATCACTTATCCAGGACCCTGACATCGAACCCGGACCCTGGAGTCTGAGTTCTGACCTGGACTAGAGACATGTTCAGATATCAGGGTGAAGGAGTCTGAGTTCTGACCTGGACTAGAGACGTGTTCAGATATCAGGGTGAAGGAGTCTGGGTTGTGTAGAAGTTCTGGTTCTTTTCTGTGGTTTCTGAACAGAGATGTTTCAGAATGGTTGGGTCTGTCTGTGATGGTTTTAGAGAAATGGGGTCTGGTCTCATGTCCGTTGTTGTCTGGGTCCTCCACATTACATAAATGGTTCTGATACCAAAGCCTGACTTTCAGTCAGCTCCTGATGACCCTGTTGTCATAATGTTTATTCAGCAATCAGAGGCTTGTGATCAGAGTCCATTAACCGTAGCAACTGTTTATCGTCAATCAGATATCTGGGAAATGACTGGAACTTACACAAACAGTGGTCCAAGATAGATAAGATGTGGAGACAGTTAGAGCTCTGGCTTTTACCCACGTAGATTCATTAGATTTACACTGAAGCTGCTTCTGTACTGGCTGCACTCAGGGCCTCATTTCCAGAACACCTCTCACCGGCGCTTACTATTGCTACGTTTAAAAAAGAATCCTACTTTCCTCTGTAGAATCTGTGGCGTTATGTTGAAAGAGCTCCATGCTTCCTATTCCCATATTTCAAGGAAATTCGTGTCCCTCAGAGTCTGCGACGTGTCCCTCAGAGTCTGTGACGTGTCCCTCAGAGTCTGTGATGTGACACTCAGAGTCTGTGATGTGGCCTTCAGAGTCTGTGATGTGTCTCTTAGAGTCTGTGACGTGTCCCTCAGAGTCTTTGATGTGTCCCTCAGAGTCTGGGACGTGTCACTCAGAGTCTGTGATGTGGCCCTCAGAGTGTGACATGTTCCTCAGAGTCTGTGACGTGTCCCTCAGAGTCTGCGATGTGTCCCTCAGAGTCTGTGACGTGTCCCTTAGAGTCTGCGACATGTCCCTCAGTCTTGGACTTGTCCGGCAAAGTCTTTGACGTGGCCCCCAGAGTCTGTGATGTGTCCCTCAGAGTCTGCGACATGTCCCTCAGAGTCTGTGATGTGACACTCAGAGTCTGTGACGTGTCCCTCAGAGTCTGTGATGTGTCTCTCAGAGTCTGCGACATGTCCCTCAGAGTCTGTGACGTGTCCCTCAGAGTCTGTGATGTGACACTCAGAGTCTGTGATGTGGCCTTCAGAGTCTGTGACGTGTCTCTCAGAGTCTTTGACGTGTCCCTCTGAGTATGTGACATGTCCCTCAGAGTCTGCGACATGTCCCTCAGAGTCTGCGACATGTCCCTCAGAGTCTGTGATGTGTCCCTCAGAGTCTGCGACATGTCCCTCAGAGTCTGCGACATGTCCCTCAGAGTCTGCGACATGTCCCTCAGAGTCTGTGATGTGTCCCTCAGAGTCTGCGACATGTCCCTCAGAGTCTGTGACATGTCCCTCAGAGTCTGTGACGTGTCCCTCAGAGTCTTTGACATGTCCCTCAGAGTCTGTGACGTGTCCCTCAGAGTCTGTGACGTGTCCCTCAGAGTCTGCAACATGGTCCTCAGAGTCTGTGACATGGTCCTCAGAGTCTGACATGCAGCCCTCATAGTCTGTGATGTGGCTCTCAAAGTCTGTGAAATTAACACTCATCTCCACCATCCCAACTGTCTCCACTAACTATCACAGCTTTGTGGTTCAACAAGGTAGAATTCCCCTCAGAAATATTACCGCTCTTGCTGGTTCTCTAGTTTTCTTTCCAAAGAACGTGCAGTGACTGTAATCATCTTTATTTTTGCTGAACCAAAAGTCAAAATTCTGCTGTCAGCTGTTTCAGAATGATTATGACTGTTTGAGAACCGTTACATGTTAAATTATTGTTGGTTTTAAAGGATTGTTTTTTCTATAAAGCTGCTTTTTACTGTCAAATGGAAAGACTTTTGGACATTTCACATCCTGGTTATAAAATCATTTATATTAGAGACAGATGGGGACATCAGTTATCCAGGACCCTGACATCGAACCCTGACCCTGGATCCTGTTATTTTATGGCAAACTCATATGTTTTTTTATGGCTCCAATTCTGGACTAAAGGTTTTGAGATGGACTTGGGTAACCTTTGAAAACTTAAGCTCATGTCGGGAAATGACAACATTTACAGTAAAAATCAATAGGCCAAAAGGTATGTGATTGAATGGTGATGAAGATAAACAGAGCCTGAGCAAATGATGCTTATAAAGGGCTAGAAAGTTCACACTAACAATTCTTCATTTAACTTTATCAGTTTCAGAGGGCTATGCTCTCTAGGGCTGTTTCTGGAAATCGTTTCTAACTTAAATTCAGCACAAAAACGAGTTATTTGAAGTTGATTCTGCTGTTGTTTTAGGAAGGTACCTCACTCTGTTATCTCTGTTCAATCCTGTTCTTTCTCCTTTTCCTCCAACATCACCAGTGGCAGATTCAGCACGCCCCACTACTTCTGGTGGTGGGGCACCAGGTGTGCTCACAGTCCTGCAGAAACACCGTGGTTCTCCACTGATGTGAAATTAAAAACAGAAAATTAAAAGTTCATTTTAATATTTGTCAACTTTCTCAAACAGGATGATGAAATTCTCTCTTTTCCTTGCGCTGCTGCTCCTGCACTCAGCCTACACCTATGGTGAGTATGTGTGAGAAATTTTTCATAAAACATTTGATTACCAGTAATAGAATAACCTGTAAAAATCCTCATTAGCAGGGATGCTGTGTAAGCATCTACACTGATATTCACGTCGGCCATTTTGTTTTTTCTGTACGTTGTTTGGACGCTATTTCCTGTCTCACACTTTGAGCTGTACTCATCATTCTTTTTATGTACAGTCATGGACGCAAGTATTGGCACCCCTGGAATTTTTTCCAGAAAATACACCATTTCTCCCAGAAATTGTTGCAATTACAAATGTTTTTGGTATACATATGTTTATTGCCTTTATGTGAATTGAAGCAACACAAAAAAATCAGAAGAAAAAAGACAAAATTGACATAATTTAACACAAGACTCAAAAAATAGGCCAGACAAAATTTTTGGCACCCTTTTAAAACTGTGGGTAAATCATTTTATTTCAAGCATGTGATGCTCATTTAAACTCACCTGTGGCACTAACAGGTGCTGGCAATATAAAAATCACACCTGAAGCCAGTTAAAATGTCTAAAAGTTGACTCAACCTTTGTGTTGTGTGCCTGTGTGTGTCACACCAAGCATGGAGAACAGAAAGAAGAGCCCAGAATTGTCTGAGAACTTAGGAAGCAAAATTGTGGAAAAATATGAACAATTTCAAGGTTTCAAGACCATCTCCAGAGATCTTGAAATTCCTCTGTCCACTGTGTGTAATATAATCAAGAATTTTATAACCTATGGAACTGTGGCCAAATCTCCCTGGACATGAACAGAAGAGAAAAATTGACAAAAGATTGCAACGCAGGATAGTTTGAATGGTGGATAAACATCCTCAGTCAACTTCCACCCAAATTCAGACTGTCCTGAAGACTCAGGGTGCAAAAGTGTCAGCTCAGACCATACATCGTAATCTGAACGAGATGAAGCACTATGGCAGGAGACCGAGGAGAACCCCACTGCTGACAAAGAGACATAAAAAAGCCAGACTGGAGTTTGCAAAAATGTACCTGAGTAAGCCTCAATCCTTCTGGGAGAAAATTTATGGACAGATGAGACTAAGGTAGAGCATTATGGAAAAGCATGTCATTCCACTGTTTACAGAAAATGGAATGAGGCCTACAAAGGAAAGAACACAGTACCTACAGTCAAACATGGTGGAGGTTAAGGGATGTTTTGGGGTTATTTTGCTGCCTCTGGCACTGGGTGCCTTGACTGTGTGCAAGGAATCATGAAATCTGAGACTAACAAAAAATTTTGGGCCACAATGTAGGGCCTAGTGTCAGAAAGCTGGGTCTGCGCCATGCTATGAATAATAACGTATAATTATGTAACATTATGACGCATGAAGCAAATACTCAGAACTATTTCTTGAGTAAACCACTGGGCGGAGTGACACAGTGCAGCAGCCATGCCTGGAGTGTAGTTCCAGCTTTGCATTTAGCTTCAAAACATCTCTGTCTCATAATGTTCCATGATTATTTCATAGCGGGGTGAATGTACAGGTCACAACTTGTCCACGAGAGCGTTTTGGAGTTGTTGGATTGTGTATTTGATGAGTTTGATGAGGGAAAGCCGGAATACCGTCTGCTTGCATTGAGTTGGCACAGCAGCTCCGAACTCGGCAGCGGCGATCTGAAAACAGCTTGCCCCGACAACTAAAGGTAATTAACCTATTACTAAGACTATAGGAATTATGGCAATGGACGAATTTGCCAAATTGTTGAATTATCCCTTTAAAGTCAATTTATACACTGCCTGGCCAAAAAAGAAAAGTTGCCACCAAAAAAAGGTCACACACACTATTAATTTGTTGGACCGCCTTTAGCTGTGATTACAGCACACATTCACTGTGGCATTGTTTCGATAAGCTTCTGCAATGTCACAAGATTTATTTCCACCCAGTGTTGCAGTGTGCCATTAGGGAAGAAAAAATCCATTGATGGAATAAACTGGTCATTCAGTACATTCAGGTAGTCAGCTGACCTCATTCTTTGGGCACATAATGTTGCTGAACCTAGACCTGACCAACTGCAGCAACCTCCCAGCTAAATCCAAGTGGTGACTTTTTTTTTTTTTTTTGGCCAGGCAGTGTATTTTCTAAATAGTGTTGAATTTTTTGCCATGTTATTTTCTTGAAGCTCAGTGGTATAAAGCTGCTGGTAGTATTTAACAAATTCATTTGCTATTTATGTTCTTTTAAATAAAGTTTTTGAGTTACTGTTCTTTATTTTAGGTACCCCTGCTTTTATGCTTTGCTTTTTCAACCGGAGTGCCAATAGTTTTTGTGCTTTTGGTCCACTATCATAATATTTGTTTGGTAAAGGCTAATGCTTTTTCAATTTTTCCCAACTCCAGCTGATCCAACCTTTTTCTAATTTCTCTTATTTCATCTAAGTTTTGTGTATTTATTTTCTTTTTATGTTCATTTTGAAGTCTATTTAAGGAGGCCAATAATTTCTCCTTTTCTTTTTCTTTTTCCTTTACCTTAAAATGGGGGTATTATGCCTTTTTTCAAGGCTTTACACCATCTCTCTGATACCCACATAGTAGCTCTATATGGTTTACAGCTCAAAAACTCCTCATGTTTCTCACACTGGCGTCCTCAAAAACCCTTATTTTAACCCTCTGTCTGAAACGCTTCATTTTTGCAGCGGTCTCTTTACATATTTTACTGAGTAAAATATGGCGAATTTTGATATACGTTCGTACGTGTTAGGCCCGGAGTCTGATCCTGATAGTTTGGAGAGAGGGGGGAAGAAAACCAGCAGCAGCAGCGAAGGATAGAGCAGGATGTATCTGTTAGTTTAGTGTTTAATTACTGTGTTACTAAATGGTTAAAAGGCTTTGTGGGGGCGGTCTGTTCCGCTTTGCCGGCAGCATGGATGAACCACGAACCAGTCAGGAGATCCTCTCGCAATGACTTCATCAGTTCGGGAAGATCTCAGAGAGATTTTTAACGAACCGTTTTCATCAGTTTACACGCTAATTCCAAGATTACTGCCACATACGTTAATCTTGGGGTTTGAAAATTTGCATACATTGGGTATGGGCACCCAACATTGTGACTTTATGTTTTAAAAATCGGAAAAGTATAATACCCCCTCTTTAAGTGATACCTGCATTATCAGCTCTCCTCTTGCTACTGCTTTGGCCCCCTCCCACAGCATGTTGAGGGAGACTTCTCCATTATCATTAATGTCTAGGTAGTCTTTTATAGTGTTTCTTATTCTGTTTGTAATATTTATTAGAGGTGTCTTTGACTAAGGATTTTCATAGTCGAATCTGATTCATCAGATTGCCTAATAGTCGAGCAGTGTTTCCGATAGACATTTTTGTCCCCAGTCAAAATGACCGGCAGTCCTCAAGAATTCCGGCCATTTAGAACAACTACCAGACATTTGCTTTAACATTATTTTGCTACATTAACAGCAGCAAAACACATAAATCTCTCTCCTGTTTTTTTGTGTAATTGGTTTAAAGTATCAAAATGAAAGCTGCGCACTTTTCCTTACACACACAGTCAGTTACACAATATACACCCATGTTAAACTCATAAACAAAAACTGTTAGCTTCACATTAGCACCGTTAGCCTGTTAGCACTTTGGCCACTATCCTAACTTTGCAGCTTACAACAGCCAAATATTATCCTCCACTGACAACAATGAAGCATCCAAACACATAACAAAAGTGCTCTCTTAACTGCACACTGCGTTAGAACTCTACATTTCAAATGAAAAATGAGGCTTACCATTAGTTGCTGATATCATGCTCATGATGATATCACTGTAACCTCTGCTAAAGCTGGAAATCTAACAATCCTGGTTTATTTGGACTAGTCCCGAAAAGACAAAAGCTCCACAGCAGATAGTCCGGTCCAGTCCTCCTCTCATTAATGGCTTATCCAAGACTACTTCTGCTAATTACCCAGGAGGAGAGACAGAACCTTCGTTATAAGCTGCAAGCGGTCCATGCCGTTCTGCACGATGTGATTCTGTGTTGACTACAATCCAACTTTATATGAGGATTGGTCATAGGTAGTTTATCGAAGTCCACTACAACTCTGCTCGGCGTAAGCCTCTTTCACTCAGCTGCTGCATCAGTGTTTACAACGCTCAGCTATACAGTTCCCTTTGTTTCAGCCTCTTCATTACTCGCATCGATGACACAAAATCCCTCCATACCGCTGATGATGTTAAGCCTTTTGTTAACCAGGAAAACCTCACTTAGATTAAAATTCTGCTTTACGAGAAAGCTCTTGTTAAACTTTCCCTGCATAGTCCCCAGCAATACTGAGCACACGCAGAGAGATAGGTTTGCTTTGACGTCATCATGCATACATAATTAGTCATGTCCTTGCCGTCTGAGGAGATAAACAACCCCAGTACCACAGGACAGTGGGTGTAGTAAGATTATGCTACTTTTAGTTTATATTGACGCATTCTCGCAACATATCTTCTAGGTTACACAAAATATAATATGCAGGTATTCAGTATTTACTTATCTGGTCATTTGTATGTTTTCTGCCAGACATTTTGACCGGTTATATTTTTATCTGGTTACATAACATTCGACTATGAGGTTCACAGTCGAATCAGACTCAGCCGAATCGAATTGTCGAATCGCTGACTATTCCGGGTCACCCCTAGAATGTACTTAACTCTAATTATTACAGCTTAAGTCAAAAGTTGTGAACCACAGTGGGCTGTCATGCATGAAGATATTTTTTCTACAGGAGGCACGGTTCTTCTTTTTGAACCGTGGAAGAAAGTGTTTAGTCAGAAACTCTATGTACTTTCCGAGGTCTTTTCACACCTTCAGGGACCCTAAAGGGGCCTGCCAGTTCTCCCCAGGGTTGCATGGCACTCATCAGTAAACAAGAATGTTTGAAAATTGGTCTTCATGTATTTCTGGGCCCACTGCAACCTTTTCTGCTTGTGAGCATTGGTTAGGGCTGGCCGAATAGTATGTTTATGCACTACTGCAGGCCTCTAGGGATCACCAAGATAAGGTTCATCCTAGTTTTATGCTTTTATTCTAACCTATAAAGTATACCCATAACAACTTACTAAAACACCAAAAAAAATTAACCCTAACCCCCTGTTCAGTGTATGCTGTAACCATGTCGGCACTCACTTGTACTTTGCTCTTGCTTGGCTCACTGATGCAGCCCTGCCTGTGGTCTGTAATTCGAGGTCAGAACTTTAAAAAAACAGTCTCACACTGGAACAAACATAGTGAAACAACATTCCTATTATACAGCAAAGTGACTTAAGATATGATTACATTTTAAGCTAATGTTGAATTGGCTTTTAATATACGTGTGTGTGTTAACATTAGCCATTTGCTGACTAAACTAAATCACTGCCCCTAGTCATGCGGTCTCAGTCTTCCAAATTATTGAACATCTCTCATTTTTTTGGCGATGTGAAAACGAAAAAATTCAACACCTCACTGTAACGATTTGGAGGTCCTGTAAAGCTTGCCACACACTACAGGAATTTAAGCCTGATCTGAGGCAAGATTTGTACCCCTGACGTAAGTTTGATATTTACAATTCAAGGTCATAAGGTCTCTGACAGAGCACCTGCGACAACCAATGAGAGCGAGCAGACTGGGTAGCATCACCAGCTGGATCGTACGTACGTTCACAACCATAAACACAACTGTACCTTCATTCCAGCATCCGTGTTTTGTTTTGTTTTTTCTTGTTTCTTCTGAAGTCACATGATCACCTGAGGTTGCTGGCAGGTGTGTGGTCACATCCGACAGTCACTGAGTCGTCTAGTGTGTGTTTTCAGAGGATTAAAGATGAAAAATCATTTGAAATTGCTCTTATGTCTGTGGTCTCCCACGTTTTTAGAAATGTTTAAGGTTTGAAAATCGTGTGTGTGGCCGGCCTAAGCTCACTGCTTCCATACACTGGCGTCTACTGAAAGCTCAGGCCTCCCGTGCATAGTTACGGTTGCTAACATAGCAGTGGACAGGGGCATTATAGAGAGGGACTTAGCAAAGGGTCAATTACACGCACACAGTAGCAGATTAGTTCAATATTAAGACTCCAGGCATGCCAATTGATTATGATCTAATGTAAAGTTATTTTTGTGTTTGTTCATGGTCAGCTCCTAAACACACATGCAAGATTAATACAGTTAAATAACTGGAGTAAATTACTACTCTTCCTATTAAGCCCTTTACCCAGTCACAGCAGTCCAAATATATCCTCTATTTAAGGTACTTACCATTTAATTTGTTTCCTCTTTTTCTACCTGGAATAAATGCAGTTTTATTTTGTTTAAATCTCCTAAGATATTTTCCAAGTGATATTACGGTGTTCAACAGAACTTTAATAATTACTGAAGGAAGCCTGTTTTATTTTTAAATAAATTAAAAGCCTGAAGAAACACGTATTCATCAAAGATAACAAATAAAAAGAAAATTAGCTAATAGTTCACCATGTTCCACATGATTAAGAAAAGCAATATTGCTCACAGGGACTGTCAGAGATTCGGTTTAATGTTAAATACATTTTAAAAGTCAAATCTCACCTAACACAGCCAGATTTATGCTGCACAGTGAGTTAATACAGACTTGACCATAGACCAGGGATCAACAACTACATTTGCACAAGGGCTAGATTTTTTTATATATTTATTTTTTATTTTTTTTTTTTTTTTTTGCAAATAAGATATATGGAGGCATTCTGATTTACGTTTAAATTTACCTTATTTTTAGGCACTATAACTTCAGTCCCTATCATCTATCCTGCAGCCAGCCACAAGGGGGTGATAGAGATATTTCAGCCACATATTTCTGGGGCTGTCATGTAGTTCATCACTGGGTTTGAGTTAAATATTTCTAATCCTGATTGGTGAAAAACACATGCAGGAAACAGGTCTTTCGTTTTTCATATTCAGAAGGGGGAACTGATAGGTTGGTCCTGTAACCAGCAGTTCTAATCAAGAATGGACTGATGAGTGCGTGTTTGTCATTGTAAAAATCATAACACATTTTCCTCACATTTTCTGAATATAATAATCATCTGTGGGCTGGATGGAAAGCTATGGGGGGCCTTGTGTGGCCACCAGGCCTCCAGTTGATGAACAGTGCCATAGATTGTAAAAAGAATAGGACAAAGCCTGTGTGACATCAGCCGTTTGATTACAAACAGACCCAAACAACTTTTGAAGCCAATCTGTGGCAGCTTCCATATCGACATCACCAAACTTTGGATCAACCTGATGGCAGACAAGAGCCCGCCCACTAAGCTTGATTTCCTGTCAGCTAAACTAGCTACCATTCTGGCTGACAGATAGGTAGTGTCTGCCCGTCAAGCTACCCCCCCCCCACATTGTGTGCTCATGAGGACATTAGCTAATGAGACACGTTTCGTTTTTTTTAAACCAGTCTGTAAACCAATTTATTTCTTGTGTAAAAAACAGCTTTTTAACGTGTGGTGTGTATGTGGACACTCGCCGTAATTGCAATGTTTTGCACTTCTGCATTGGCTTCATTTTCACGACTGGAGGTTGCTGATTCTTTGAAACATACGTACAAACACAAGCTCAGACTTGGCGTGGGATTTGAGTGTGTTGTACACCAATGCTCACTCTGAAAAAGCCAATCTGTGCATGGAAACAAGCATACACCCAAATTTCTGGTGTATGCATAAACGAGGCCCTTGTCTCTATCCTGCCTATTAAAGCTAGAGGAAGCAACTGCCACCTTTCTAAATTATTTTTGAGAAATAAGTTTCTTCTAATAAGCCTTGTACACTTGAGAGGAGCTTTGTGTTATTGTGATGCCAAAATATTTAAAGCCTTCTTTTGCCCATCGGAATTTGACATGCTAGTCTAACTGTTTGGCCCAGCTGCCTGAGATCATCATTGCTTCCCTTTATGAATCTTATATCCTGACACTTCCTCATAATTTTTCAATCACTGCATAAGAGCAGGAAGAGAAGATAGTGGGGTTACCCTCATATTTAAAGAGAGAAAAAACTGTAGGCAATAAAAAAGGGAATAAATACAAAAGAAAATTAAGGAGAAAAATACACAAACTAATTAGTTAATTAATTTGAAATGATAAATAACAGCGAACATCTGGTGATAGTCAAACACACCCGTCATTCATGTGCCTCCTAAATGTTTTAATCTTTATACTGCTTTTTGAACTGTTTGTTTGGATATTCTATAATTTCACTCCATATACAGAAAAATCTAAAACTTTTCCTTGATGTGCGCATATTCAGAGTTTTGAGATTAAATTTTCACAGTCTTTATATTTAACTTACTTGGCTCAATATAACCATAAACAGTTTGGTATTTGTTAATTAAGCTTTTAAAGCACGAAGGACCCCGTTTTTCCCATTTACTGTCATTTATTTGATTTAGTGTTTTCGCCCGAAACAGAGCAAGGTCCTAAACATGCCTCAGTGTTCTGTGCAAATAACAAATTCACAGCCATCTCAGGGAAATGCCGAATGCAGGTTTCAATGACGATTTCATTCATTAAGGGAAAAAAAAACATCTACCTTGTCCCTGTGTGAAAAGTATACCCTCCCCTTGTTAAATCATAAAATTTCAGATAACCACATTTTGTGGACAGCTGAGTTCAGTTTCACCAGCCATGCCCAGGCCTGATTACTCTCAGACCTGTTGATTAAGAAATCACTTAAATAGAACCTGTCTGACAAAGTGAAGTAGGCTTGAAGATCTCAAAACACAACACATTATGGTGCCATTAAAACAAATTCAGGAACAGATGAGAAGCGAAGTCGTTTATAACTGTCAGTCTGGAGAGGGTTACAATGCTAGTTCTAAGGCTTTGGGACTCTAGCAAATGATAGTGAGAGCCATTATCCACAAATGGAGAAAACTTGGAACAGTGGTGAACCTTCCCAGGAGTGGCAAGCCTACCAAAATTACTCAAGATGATTTTTTTTTTTAAGAGAAAAAACAGACACCAAACATTTGAAGAAATTTATGTTGTTAAAATTTATTTAAGACACAGCAGTGATCCGAATAGAAAACTAAAGTCTAACTTTTGTCAGTCATCTTTAGTTTCAGGGTGATGAAGAGTCACTCCATCAAACTGGTTTGGTCTGCTCAGGCTCAATTGCTGTTCTCTGTAAAGAAAAGAAGGAAAAACAAAGACTTAAACCACAAAAGCAGTGATATATTTATTTAGGTTGCCTGGGATAAGTACATTTTGGATGTTTTCTCAAAAGAATGACTTCTTTATATCATTGTAGAAAAAGGATGTTGAATTTTCCACCAGGTACATTCAATGAGACATTCAAAGCTGTGGCATTAAACCCCACTTGACCCTTCACCTTTACTACTAATGCTGCAGAGGAACAGTGTGGGAACAAAGTGATCTCCCTCTATAGCCGTGTTTCCATCAGGTGGTCCTGTTTGATTGAGTACAGTTTAGTATGGTCCAGTATGCTATACACCAAAACAGTTTGCGTTTCCACAGACACCCGTACC
Organism: Cheilinus undulatus; assembly: GCF_018320785.1. Lineage (NCBI taxonomy): Eukaryota > Metazoa > Chordata > Actinopteri > Labriformes > Labridae > Cheilinus > Cheilinus undulatus. The sequence goes on along the minus strand of NC_054872.1, from coordinate 43,148,245 downwards.
CTCACTCGGTGGGCGGGCTGTAAAGGCTATGAATGTGAAGTCACATGCAGGAGGTAGGCTATGTTCAACAACCACAGAGCTATGTTTTCACAAGTTACCTAAAGTAAGAAGTAGATGAACAACTATCTACAACACAGAGAATCAACTGATCTAAAGCTTCGTATTCACAAACCCTCAGCATCATCCTAGATTTATGCATTTGGTTTAAGCCTATACACCCATTATGCCTAATAATGCACAAAAATTATTGTGTAATACCTCTTCTTATAATTGTGTGAGCTTTTATCATTTAATATGAACGTGGTGAGTGAGCACATTGGGCAAGGACAGTAATGTTAGTGAATAGCCATGCTAAGACCTGCAAATTTTTTTTTTTTTCGGTCAGCTTCAGATCTAAATGGATCCAGGCCCAGGAGGTGCACTACGACAAAGACCGAATGTGTAAACAACTCTTGAAACTCTCCAAAACTCCCTTTCATGCTGTCTTACCTGTTCTGTCACAGCAGAAGAAGCGCACATCATTGAGGGCAGTGTCATCTGCATGCCCACCCTGCTGAGCCTCCACCTTGGTCATGATGCCACAGATTCCTCCATTGTTACACGCATCACTCTGTGCACCATAATCTCCCCAGTTCATGCCTTGCCCCTCCAGTATGGTGTTGTCGCTGCAACTGAATTTAATGTTGTTGGCGGCAGTGTCATCACCATCTCCAATATAAGGCTCAACTCGGAGCTGGAAGGCAGTGAGCATGCCAGTGGGACAGTACTGAGGACTGGTCCAGTCACCCCAGCTAGAGAGAAGAGAGGGAAATACATAGAAGAGGAAAAATTAGGATAAAATCCAAAATGTGAGAAGAAACTCCTGAGAAACAGAAGAACATTAAACACCTGAAACCCACATTTACAATCTTGACAGGTCAGATGATGTTTTAATTTTCTCTCAGAACTAAAGGCCAATATTTGAATATATTGACTCAGTTCATGTCATCAGTGCAAATAACTTAAGATCTTAAAGCTGAATCTGCCATTCAAAAGTCTCTGTCCTTTATCCATTTCTGCTTGCTTGCTACCAACAACACTATGGCACTGCAACCTGATCTTGCAAACTACGGGATGGATCAAGGGCGTGTGTGACTAGAAAAATAGTGCCGTTAAAACTAACTCAAGTTAAGGCGATGCTGCCACCGTCATGCTTCGCTATAGGGATGGTATTGCCCATGCCCAGTTTCCTCCAGGCATTCTGCTTGGCATTCAGGCCAAAGAGTTCAATCTTTTTTCATCAGTCCACGTTTATCATGGTCTGAGAGTCCTTCAGGTGTCTTTTAGAAAAAAGAAATGCACCTTCTGGAAGGTGTATATATAGTGTATATGTATATATACAGTATATACTTAGAAATCGATTGGATGAGAAGGTCATTTATGAAATAAAAATAGAGCTTTTTATTCTTCTATAATTGTGGGGACTGGCTTCCACTGACTGGAGAAAACATTTCATACAGTTTTAAATTTAAGTTTTGTAACAGGCCCCCATAGACTGGAGGATCTTATATAGCCCAGATGATTATACAATAGGGCTCTCAGACTAGGGTGAATTATTGACGGAGTCAAATGCTGCTGTAAGAGCAGACAACAACAAAAAAAAGGTCTTTGCCACTGTCGGGACAGTCAGGGTCCCTTGGTTGTTTCCAAAATGTCATTGATGTTTGACTGATAACATGCACCGATTCTGATCTGAAATCAACATTTCAATATTTCCAGCAGAAGGTCCACACATCTGCTCTACTTTTACAATTAAAATCCACAGGATGCACTGAGTCTGAACAGAAACTTTTCAGATGTATTATCTTAAATTCAATTTTTGCATGGTTTGTCCAGGAATGATAAAGTTGAGATTAAGGGGTACATCTTGTAAATTGGTGTCCAAATAACGATCTGTGGGTCAAATGTGGCCCACAAGCTATTTTAATTGGTGTTAGGAATGATAAGCAAGGTAGAGTTTCTCTTCTCATTTCCTGTCTTTTTATGAATTGTTTTGGACAGGTTCTCATGTAGGAAATCAACAGTGGGTTTAGCTATGTGAAAGATCACTGGATTGCCCAGCAGTCTTAAATGCACCCTGCCAACAGTGTGCATGTAGCTGCTGCTGTGTCACCTTTAAATGAAGTCACAAGACTCAGGTAGCAGGGCTGCAACTGAGAAAACGACAAGATGCCAACTCGCTTATTTAGGGAAGCCACAGCAGACACCTACCCACAGACTTGAGTGAAACGAGTCTTTGTTTTTGAGTTAAAACCCAACAAAAAAAACTGTCATATGTTCAAATGCAACTTCTAAAAATGGTCAAGTCAGTTTTTTATTGACAAGAAACTTCAATAAATACCGTTGCAAATATGAAGAATGTGTATCTAAGGGATATAAAATAGACTGAATCATAACTTTTAACTCAAGCACTACCCAGTTCAGACCACTTCTGTTGTAAATATTTGTTACTTTTTCTTTCCACCAAACAATAGAATCGTATTGATAGAAGTATCAATAAGGAGTATACATAAGGGTATCAGTATCAATAAAAATTAACGATCCCCATCCCTACATAAATGTGTGCCAAAGTTGTCCCAAAACTTCTGACTCCTGGTCAAAAACAAAAAACACAAGCAAATTTGTTCAGACGTTTTGGAACAAATTTAAGGACACATACATTTTTTAGGAGTGATTACATGTGATGAAAATTGGATCTTTCAGGACGATGTTGGGACAAAACAGCAGTCAGTGGGTTGGAAAACAAAATTGTCACCAAGGATGAAGGAAGCTAGGCAAAGCAAGTCCAAACTCACAGCCATGCTGGTTGTTTAAGGGCATCATTGGAGGAGTGGGTTCCAGAAGGGTCAACAGTGAATCAACTAAAGGTTCTAGAAAAATAGTGAGGAAAAAGTCCAAAGAAAGAGACCACCTGTGGAAAAATGGTTTCATTCTTCATCAAGACATCGTCCCAGCTCACACTGCGCTCTCAGTAAAGCAGTTTAGTCCAAAAACAAATCACAGTACTTGATAACCCTCCCTATTCACCTGATCTAGCACAGTGTGACTTTTTCTTTGGATAAATCCTCAAAGTTAAATGTTTGTGTCAGATGTTAAGAAAAGAACGGCAGAGGTTCTGAGACAACTGTCGGAAGACCTACTGCACTGCTTTGATGGATACCTGAATGCAGCGAAGGCTAGGACCTTGAAGGAGAAAGACATTGAAAAACGTTAATGTTCAACTGAATTGCATTACAGCTTTAGTCTTGTTTTTGATAGCCTTACCTCATGGGTCAACCAGTAAATTGAGAGCTTTGCCTTCCAGCTCGGCTCCCTCTTCACCACAATGATCTGGTACGTCTGCAGCACTGCTGACTCTGCACCAATCCGCCTGTCACCCTGACAGTCCATTCTACCCTAACTTGTGAACAAGAACCTGAGACACTAACTCCTTCACCTGGGGAAAAGACTCACTCCACTGGTTTCCAGCAGAGAAACCATGGCCTTAGACTTGTAGGTGCTGACCCCCAGAATTGAGAACATATTAAAGTTAAACATTTTTAATGAGATTAGGGGGATAACAACTTTTTTTTATGATAACCTAAGTTTTTAAGAGAGGTAAACCATTAGTTTACCTCTGGTAAATGGTTATGCGAGGTCAACCTCGTTTACCGGAATACCCAGTTCATCAATTTACCAAAATGAACCAAAAAATGCAAAACATGGAATACTGGCAGAATGCATTGGCAGTTTAAATGATGAAAAAAAGACACTCAAGATGTCTCAGTGTGGCCATGAAATAGTAAATTAAAGATCATAATCCTACAATAGCTTCTCTATATTCTGTAATGTCATTTTAATTCTGCTAGGATGGTTTCTGTGTTATATAAAACTTGTTTGATTTGATTTCAGAGTGATATTTGCATTGACAGAAACAACATCGCAGTAGGTCTAAGGTTCAATGTATTAACTCGATGGTGCAGTTTTATTTGCTGTTCTCATGCAAAGTATGGTCTTTGAACTTGAGTTTTATTTTAATCGAAATAAAAGTCTGCCATAATTCCACAAGTTTTACTTTTTTCCTCATCTTTTTTTGGTTTGACTCCATTCATTTCAAATAGAAAAACTTAACACAGTGTGAGCATGACATTTTATTTAAAGACAGTGAAATTCATAACACTGGAAAAAACTCATTTATATTTGCTCTGAGGTTTTAAAGATGGTGTCTGCATTGTATTTGAACACATTTACACATTTAAAGGGCTTAAGACAATACATTTGGTTCAGGTTAGTGAGATATAAGATTGAATAAGAGTGTTTCTGATTGACAAGCTAACATTAAATATTTAGGTACATCTCCAAAAATTAGAGTGTCATGGATAAGATCCATATGTTTAGTCACTCGTTTCAGAAAGTGAAACCCATATATTATATAGACTCATTACACATAGAGTGAAATAGTTCAAGCCTTTATTTCTTGAAATGTTGATGATTATGGCTTACAGATAATGAAAATCCAAAATTCAATGTCTCAAAAATTAGAAAATTGTGAAAAAGTTCAATATTGTAAAGTCATGGTGTCACACCCTAATCAGCTAATTAAGTCAAAACACCTGCAAAGGTTTCCTGAGCCTTTTAATGGTCTCTCAGTCGGGGTCAGTAGGCTACACAATCATTGGGGAGACTGCAGACTTGACAGATGTCCAGAAGACAGTCATTGACTCCCTCCACAAGGAGGGCAAGCCACAAAAAGTCATTGCTAAAGAAGCTGGTTGTTCACAGAGTGCTGTATCCAAGTATATTCATATACAGTAGCGTGGAAGGAAAAAGTGTGGTAGGAAAAGATGCACCAGCATAAGGGATAATCACAGCCTTGAGAGGATTGTCAAGCAAAATCCATTCAAGAATTTGGTGGAGCTCCTCAAGGAGTGGACTGAGGTTGGAATCAGCGCATCAAGAGCCACTATGCACAGACCAGTCCTAGACACAGACTAGAAATGGCATTCCTCGTGTCAAGCCACTCCTGAACCAGAGACAGCGTCAGAAGCGTCTTACCTGGGCTGTGGAGAAAAAGAACTGGACTGTTGCTCAGTGGTCCAAAGTCCTTTTTTCAGATGAAAAGAAATTTTGCATGTCATTTGGAAATCAAGGTCTCAGAGTCTGCAGTCTGATTGGAGACACCAGACCCAACAATGCAGATGACCTGAAGGCCGCTATCAAAGCACCCTGGGGTTCCATTACACCTGAGCAGTGCCACAGGCTGATTGCCTCCGTGCCACGCCACATTGATGCAGTAATTCATGTAAAAGGAGGCCCAACCAGGTATTGGGTGCATAGAAATGAACATACTTTTCAGAGGCCTGATATTTCTGTTTAAAATATTGTTTTTTTATTGATCTTATGTAATATTCTAATTTTCTGAGACACTGAATTTTGTATGAGAGGTTTCCCAGATGAAGGTTACTAGATCCTATGAAATGAAGAGGTGAAACAAACTATCCAGTATGTCTGGTCAATAAAATACACTTGAGTAAATGCATGTTAATATGCACACACACCAATGCTGTAATGTTAAATTATTCCAATTTGATAACACCAGTTAAGGAGGTGTGCCATCTTTAAAATAAAGTCAGTAACTTAAGAAATATGCTAAAAAAGGTTTACAAAGCCGTCATAATAAGTTGAAGGTAAAAAGTATTAAAAACACATTTTGCATGAGTCAGCTGCCATCTAGTGGTCATTGCAGGGTTGCCAGGTCTGTTGTTTTCCTGCAATTTTGATACGTTTTACGTACTGGTAGATTTTTTTTGTCCGCGGGTTGAGCAGACCCATTTTGATGTCTCTTGCATGTGCATTTAATATCAAAAGCAGAATAAACTACTTAATTTACCCTCAAATACAACAACATCAACCAGCAGAGAAGTAGAAAAACATAAAACATGGCACACAACCAAAGATCCACTGTGCAACTCTGGCACATAGACATACAGAAGCAGCACACCTGCACTTACACAAGCACTATATGTGTTGTGGCAGATTTTTTACCAGCTTATGTTGAATTTCAGCATTGAGCTTGGTTTTGGGCTAGTTTTTATCAGCTATTATGCTAGATTTGTCACCCAGACCTGGCAACCCTGGGTCATTGTCAGTTAGGTTTCACTTTTAGTCAGCCATGCTGAAGTAATGCAGTCAGAAGGACAGAGAGAGAGAGCGAAGTCTGGTGTAAATGAATGTTTCCTGTAACACTCTCACCTTGGAGACTTTTTGTAAGTTTTGTCTTTAAATAATTGTTAAGTGTTAGAGTACAAGGAGAAGTTTCACATCAGGAAGTTTTTGTTGTATTTGTTTTACATGTGCTTTGCTAGCTAATGCTAGCTGCTAAGTGTTAAATAAATGCTAAGTGTTTGCTGCTGCTATTTTCTGCAAAATTTATTAAAGATTACTCAATCATTTAAATCACACCAGAAACATGTTTTAGAAGTACCTGGAATGTGAAATGGTGGCAACCTTAAAATTACAAAGATATTGAATGAAATCCACCTCACCAGGTCATTTTTGACTTAGTGGCTCATCTAAGGGTTCATCTTACGAAGCACTCTGTGAAAGATACACACCAGTACGGTTTATTTACTTGTTAATTGGGCAGCCATCCTCTGCAGGTATCAGTCCCATTGTCAACAGTGATGAGTCGGTGTTTTACTCTAAAATGCTCACTAACAAGTACTGGGTTTCTGAAACTCTCAGAGGTTCCCTGCTAATTACTGGAGGTCTTGGCTGACGGAGGTATAACCTTTGATTATATGTAGTTTGCTTTGTGACTTTATCACTTTGATAAGTTTGAGCAGGGTTATTTGTCACAGCCAACGAAGATGTTACATTAGCTCAACCAGTCCAGCTAAAGGGGATCATTTGAAATGGACAGAAATGCTGTAAACAAATTTTTCTAGTATAGATATTTACAGTGTTAAGGCATGATGTAGGCATAAATAAGAAGGTATCGTATATTTTTAAGATTGAGCAAAAAAGTTTTTTGTTTTTTTTTCATTTGAATGTGATTATTCTGGCCTGCAGTGCTTTAATTACGGTGATGTGAAATCAGGTCAACTTGGTTTACTTGATTAGCCAGTTCATCGATCGGCCAAAACAAACTAAGAAACAAAAAACACGCAATACTGAAAAAACACATTGGTAGTGTAAGTAATGAGATAAGACACTCAGAATATTTTAGATGTGGCCATAGAAAAGCACTTATAAGACTCTGAGGGCCACGTCACAGAGTCTGTGATGTGTCCCTCAGAGTCTGTGATGTGGCCCTCAGAGTCTGTGATGTGGCCCTCAGAGTCTGTATTATGGCCCTCAGAGTCTGTGACGTGTCCCTCAGAGTCTGTGACGTGTCTCTCAGAGTCTTTGATGTGGTCCTCAGAGTGTGTGAAATTAACACTGATCTCCACCATCCCAACTGTCTCCACTAACTATCACAGCTTTGTGGTTCAACAGGGTAGAATTCCCCTCAGAAATATTGCCGTACTTGCTCTTGCTGGTTCTGGTTGTCTTTCCAAAGAACGTGCAGTGACTGTAATCATTTTTATTTTTGCTGAACCAAAGGTCAAAGTTCTGCTGTCAGCTGTTTCAGAATGATTATGATTGTTTGAGAACCATTACATGTTAAATTATTGTTGGTTTGAAATGATTTTTTTCTATAAAGCTGTTTTTTACTCTCAAATGGAAAGACTTTTGGACATTTCACATTCTGGTTATAAAATCATTTCTATTAGAGACAGATGGGTACATTAGTTATCCAGGACCCTGACATCGAACCCTGACCCTGGAGTCTGAGTTCTGACCTGGACCAGAGACTTGTTCAGATACCAGGATGAAGGAGTCTGAGTTCTGACCTGGACCAGAGACTCATCCAGATATCAGGATGAAGGAGTCTGGGTTCTGACCTGGACTAGAGACTCATTCAGATATCAGGATGAAGGAGTCTGAGTTCTGACCTGGACTAGAGACATGTTCAGATATCAGGGTGAAGGAGTCTGGGTTGTGTAGAAGTTCTGGATCTTTTCTGTGGTTTCTGAACAGAGATGGTTCAGAATGGTTGGGTCTGTCTGTGATGGTTTTAGAGAAATGGGGTCTGGTCTCATGTCTGTTGTTGTCTGGGTCCTCCAAATTACATAAATGTTCCTGATACCAAAGCCTGACTTTCAGTCAGCTCCTGATGACCCTGTTGTTATAATGTTTATTCAGCAATCAGAGGCTTGTGATCAGAGTCCATTAACCGTGGCAACTGTTTATCGTCAATCAGATATCTGGGAAATGACTGGAACTTACACAAACAGTGGTCCAAAATAGATAAGATGTGGAGACAGGTAGAGCTCTGGCTTTTACCCACGTAGATTCATTAGATTTACACTGAAGCTGCTTCTGTACTGGCTGCACTCAGGGCCTCATTTCCAGAACACCTCTCACCAGCGCTTACTATTGCTACGTTTAAAAAAGAATCCTGCTTTCCTCTGTAGAATCTTGACATTATGTTGAAAGAGCTCCGTGCTTCTTGTTCCCGTATTTCAGGGAATTTCGTGGCCTTCAGAGTCTGACGTGTCCCTCAGAGTCAGTGACTTGGTCCTCAGAGTCTGTGATGTGGCCCTCAGAGTCTGTGACATGTCACTCAGAGTCTGTGATGTGGCCCTCTGAGTCTGTGACGTGTCCTTCAGAGTCTGCGACGAGTCCCTCAGAGTCGGCGACGTGTCCCTCAGTCTTAGACATGTCCGTCAAAATCTTTGACGTGGACCTCAGAGTCTAAGAGGAGGTCTCAGAGTCTGTGCTGGGTCCATCAGAGTCTGTGTTGTGGCCCTCAGAGTCTTGGATGAGGCCCTCAGAGTCTGTGATGTGGTCCTCAGAGTCTGTGTTGTGGCCCTCAGAGTCTTGGATGAGGCCCTCAGAGTCTGTGATGTGGCCCTCTGAGTCTGTGATGTGTCCCTCAGAGTCTGTGTTGTGGCCCTCAGAGTCTTGGACGAGGCCCTCAGAGTCTGTGATGTGGTCCTCAGAGTCTGTGTTGTGGCTCTCAGAGTCTGTGATGTGGCCTTCAGAGTCTGTGTTGTGGCTCTCAGAGTCTGTTATGTGGCCCTCTGAGTCTGTGACATGTCTCTCAGATTTCTTTGATGTTGCCCTCAACGTCCTTGACATGGTTCTCAGAGTCTATGACGTGTCCCTCAGAGTCTGTGATGTAGTCCTCAGTCTCCGTGACGTGGCCCTCAGAGTCTTTGACGTAGCCCTCAGAGTCTGTGATGTGGCCCTCAGAGTCTGTGATGTGGCCCTCAGAGTCTGTGACGTGGTCCTCATACTCTATGTTGTGGCTCTAAGAGTCTGTGATGTGGTCCTCAGAGTCTGTGTTGTGGCTCTAAGAGTCTGTGATGTGGTCCTCAGAGTCTGTGTTGTGACTCTTAGAGTCTGTGATGTGGTCCTCAGAGTCTGTGATGTGGCCTTCAGAGTCTGTGATGTGGCCCTCAGAGTCTGTGACGTGTCCCTCAGAGTCTGTGACGTGTCCCTCAGAGTCTGTGACCTGTCCCTCAGAGTCTGTGAAGTGGCCCTCAGGGTCTGTGACGTGGCCCTGAAAGTCTGTGTTGTGGCCCTCAGAGTCTGTGATGTGGCCCTCAGAGTCTGTGACGTGGTCCTCATACTCTATGTTGTGGCTCTAAGAGTCTTGGATGAGGCTCCCAGAGTCTGTGTTGTGGCTCTCAGAGTCTGTGACGTGGTCCTCATAGTCTGTGTTGTGGCTCTCAGAGTCTGTGATGTGGTCCTCAGAGTCTGTGTTGTGGCTCTCAGAGTCTGTGATGTGGTCCTCAGAGTCTGTGATGTGGTCCTCAGAGTCTGTGTTGTGGTCCTCAGAGTCTGTGAAATTAACACTGATCTCCACCATCCCAACTGTCTCCACTAACTATCACAGCTTTGTGGTTCAACAGGGTAGAATTCCCCTCAGAAATATTACCGTACTTGCTCTTGCTGGTTCTCTAGTTTTCTTTCCAAAGAACGTGCAGTGACTGTAATCATTTTTTTATTTTTGCAGAACCAAAGGTCAAAGTTCTGCTGTCAGCTGTTTCAGAATGATTATGACTGTTTGAGAACCATTACATGTTAAATTATTGTTGGTTTGAAATGATTTTTTTCTATAAAGCTGTTTTTTACTCTCAAGTGGAAAGACTTTTGGACATTTCACATCCTGTTTTTTGTTTTATGTTTTTTTTTTTGTTTTTTTATAAAATTTTTAAAAAATCATTTATATTAGAGACAGATGGGGACATCGGTTATCCAGGACCCTGACATCGAACACTGACCCTGGATCCTGTTGTTTTATTGCAAACTTGTATGTTTTTTCTGGCTCCAATTCTGGACTAAAGGTTTCGAGATGGACTTGAGTAACCTTTGAAAACTTAAGCTCATGTCGGGAAATTACAACATATATGGTATCAATCAATAAGCCAAAAGAGATGTGATTGGATGGTGATGAAGATAAATATGATGTGATTGGTCCAAGTCAAAATTTAGCACAAAGACGAGTTATTTGAAGTTGATTCTGCTGTTGTTTTAGGAAGGTTCCTCACTCTGTTATCTCTGTTCAATCCTGTTCTTTCTCCTTTTCCTCCAACATCACCAGTGGCAGACTCAGCGTGCCCCACTACTTCTGAAATAAAATAAAAATAAAATCAAGTATCATTTCATCATTCTTGTGGCCTGCAGTGTAGTTTGTACAAACTTATTTGAACATATCCTTGCTCACACATACACACACATATTCATACCAGCACATGCTTATATATTCACATGTGCATCCCTAAACACAAACACGTATGTATACATAAACATATAAACATAAAGATACACACGTATAACTACCTACACTTATCTACATAATACATGCATTACATGTTTAAATTATATCACTATTTATTATTTTTTTCCATCTTGACTGAAAAACATCGCTTAGATTCCTGATCTTGTGTGTGATCTTTTCCATGTTATAAATTTCTTTAACTGATTCTTTCCATTTAGTTATTTGTGGCGTTGTTGGTTTCAACCAGTTTCTAGTTATCTGTTTCATTGCTGTTATTCTCAGTATTCTGTACAAGTATCCATCTGATTTTTGGGACACAACATTTGGGGGGGATTCCCAGAAGTAGATCTTGTGGGGCCAAAGAGAAATTACATTTGAAAATCTTATTTATCTCCTCTTCTAACGAGGACCAAAACTGCTCTAAGACTGGGCAGGTGTATAATATATGGGTGTGGGTGGCATGGTTTTCTCCACACTTACACCAGCAGCTTGATGTTTTATTATGGCTGTATTTTTACTGAATGATCTGATCTGATTCTCTCTGCTAGTGCTTCCATGGCTAGTATAAAGATCAAGGGAGAAAGAGGGTCTCCCTGCCGCGTGCCTCTTAGTAACTCAGATGATTTAGACAGGATGCCATTTACTCTTACTTTTGCGTTTGGTGTATTGTACATCATTTGCAACCAGTTTATAAAGTGTGAATGGAATTTAAATCTTTTACATGTTTCAAAAATAAAAGGCCACAGCACCCTGTCGAACGCCTTTTTTTGCATTGAGTGTTAACATGAGTAACTGTTGTTTGGTTTTCTGGGCGTATTCCATTATATTTATAGTTCTCACATCATCACTCAGGTGTCTGTTTGGGCCAGACTGATCTAAATTTATAATACTAGGGATTTTTTTCATTAGCCTGTTTGCTAAAATTGCTGTGAGTAATTTTTGATCCACATTCAACAGTGAGATTGGTCGATATGATGAGCATTCTGTTGGGTCTTTACCATCTTTATGTATTACAGTGATCATTGCTGAGTTCCATGCGGGAGCATATTCATTTGTCTGGAGGGTCCAGTTGAATACGTTGCATACATATGGTACTATTTCTTGTTTGAATTCCTTATAAAATTCAGTTCAATAGTGTTTCTTATTCTGTTTGTAATATTTGTAAGTCTCCAAATAGTTCAACTTTTTTCAGTTGACCGTTCACATTCAATTAAGTTATCTTAATTTCCCTTGCCATTTTGTTTTGTTGTTGTTAATATTTCTTACGTCCCTGCCTTCTCTCCTTTTTGTCGGTGTCACAGTTTTACCAGGCCATATCAAGAAATGAAACATCAAAGAAACATAACATAAAATAATGGGGACACAAAATAAAAAGACTTCCATTTGTGCCACCCCCCTACTTGGGTAGCCCTGTTTGGTTTTCTATGTGGCTCTAGTCACATGGATCCTAGGGTCTATAGCCAATTGTCACCCTCTGTTGAACAAAGTCAATTGTTTGTAACAACACATTTTTCATGTACAGCAGCAGAAAGCTTTGACTGCCCCAACCTCCTCAGTATTTATGGTACTTTATAAAAGTTCTGTGATTCCTATTTTTTCTTGCTTGTAATTTAACCATTTCCAGTTTTGTATCATCTGGAGACCTGGCTCATCAAGAGTGGAAATTATCGGGATGAAATTGCCACGTGAATCTGGTTTAGTGATATATTTTTGAAATTGGTGAGATTTGTTATAGGTAAAATTCATTTTCACACACTTTCACAGAAGATGTTAGAGGGGAAAAAAATAATAGAAAGTCCTAGTTTTTTAGGAATTTATCTCTTTCATCTTTGTTTTGTATCCATTTTCCTTTTCTTTTTTTTTATTTGCTTAAAGCTTAAGTTTAGAATATAGTAGATTTTCAACAGTTGTACCTAGGGCGATTTTCTATAATGTGTTATAGTTGTTGAGTCTAAATGATTTTTAAACTCTAAAGATAGTAAGAGATAAGAGAATATGACATTTGATTACTTTATTTATTCAAGTTCGTGCTTTTATGTCTGATATGTTTGAATTTGTAAATTTATGCTTTGAGATTGCTTTCACCTAAATTAACAATATCCTCCCATAACAACCAGGAAAGGATGTTACTTAAAGCATTAATTTTACACTGTTTCATTTGAAAATCCCTTTAGGTTTGTTCTCCCCCAGATGGTGAAAAACACATGCAGTAAACAGGTCTTTGTTTTTCATATCCTCTCCCAAATAAAATCTTATTCAGTGAAAAAATCTTTAATAAACTGGCCCATGAATATTAAGTCTGTGTGATGGACATTTTGACTGTGTGTCTTATAACATGAAATATCACTGAGTTCATTGAGGGAATCATAGAATCTAATCCTGTGTCATATACTGACTGCTTGTTCCTTGTGTGTTTCTACTCTATTTTAGGCGGGTGGACTCAATGTTGTTGATCAGGGTTTGCCCTTACATTCCAGCAGCCAAGACTCTGCGCTGACCTCGCTGCCCAGTTCAGGAAATCAAGAAAGCCAAGGCCATGTGTCTGTTCACAGGGTAAAGGTTGTTGAAGATCTGATTCCTGTATTCATGGATGATAGCATAATGAATGTGACTCTTAAAATGGACATCGTCAATGAAAAATCTGTAGATGATGCTGGAGTATCTAGGGAGGTTTACACAGCATTTTGGGAGTCATTTCTTGAACAGGCTTAGGGGGAAACAGCAAGATTTCCACAGCTGACTGGCAGGCAGTTGAGCGGATCTGGGTGAAAGGCTTACTTGACCATGGTGTCATGCCAGTAAGGCTATCAAAGGCCTTCACTGTAGCCTGCATTCATGAAATCGACTCAGTTGATATTAACATTCTGATGTCATCTTTTTTTGAACTACATCCCCGCTGTTGAGAGATCAGCTGTTGAGAGGGCTCTCCAGGGCACAATGGAGGAAGGTGATGAAGAAGACTTGCTTGATCTTTTCACAAGGATGGGTTCCCATGTCCTCCCAAATAAGAAGAATCATTCAAACAGAGGCTCATAAAGCCATTTTGCAAGAGCCAAAATATATCATAGATTGCTTGACCTCTCCCATGACACATGTAAAGTTGAATCTGCCAGACAAGAAAGGTATGTTTTCTTTGTATGAGTCAAAGAAGGCCACAGGCAGAAGAGTGTTGCCACTTTCAACTACCTCCAGCTTTATGTGAAAAGTGCTGACTAAGCCAAAGCAGAAAAAATACTGCGTTTCTGCACAGGCTCCTCTGTCATCTGTGTTGACAGAATTATGGTGTCATTCAATACTGAAACGGGACTCAGCAGAAGGCCTGTAGCACATACTTGTGGAGCTACCCTGGAAGTACACCTACATTTCTCACCCAGATTTTCGCTCAGAGTTTCACTGCATTCTGACTAGCAACTTTGAAATGGACATAGTTTAAAACAGTGAGATTTAAGTCAGAATTCTGACTTAAATCAGAATTGGGATAAAACAATTCATCCCAAATTATTGTTCAGTGGCCCTGATCCTGTTCCAAAGAAATAAATTAAAGCTCAGTTGACTTCTCAATGAAAGCTTTATGCCAAGTTTACACTGTGTTACATAAAAGAGTTGTTCATACCTGATTTATGTTTTTGTTAAAGATATTTCGGTGAGATCCTGTTAACATTTTTAGGGATTAACACCTTTTCAGTGTTGGAAAATAATTTAGTCAATAAATTTCCATACTGTAAAATTATCAAAGTTGTAAAGTTGGGATGTATGTACTGTATGTTTACTTACAGCAAGAATGGTACACTTGTTGTATTGGTTGTATTTTATCACAACACTGAATAAATTGTTGTTGTGATTCCCAATGATTTTTATTTAATGAGTATTTAAATTTGATAGTCTCAATCAATGCCATTTCATATTGCCATTTTCATATCCTTTTTAACAGAACTAGAAGTTGAGACAATACCAAGGGCAAGATTTAAAAAAAAAAGTCACAGCACAAGTCTTTCAGTTGTGTTTAACATTTATTTTAGCTGCAGTGTACTGCACAGAAAAGTGAAAATATAAAGTGTCAATTTACTGTTTGCAGCTCAATTTTGCTGTTGGAAATGCTTAGTTGTGGCTTCTGCTTTACTTTGACTATATTTGGTTTCTGGAAATAATCATTTTATTCCACAAATCCTGGTGCATAGGTAAAAATTCCTTAACAGGTGCCATCAAGTGCTTTCAAAACTGAGGAATGACAGAGAGGAAGTTAGCTTTGAGTCATCTTCAAAGTTTATAGATTTTGGTGACAACAAACAAAGGAATACAACAGAACTCAGGAAAAACACAAAATAGTAAAGTAATTGTGACAACAGCCTCCCTGGCTTCACAGCTTAAATCACTGACTTTGATGTGACACAGTCAACTTCCACCCCTAGGCATGGAAACTAACTGATGACATTTACTCAAATGATTAGCTTTTTTTTGTTATGTTGTCCTTTTCTGAGTACTTTTTTTACATCAGTACTTTAACTTGAGTACATTTTGGGTGAAGTATTATACTTCATGACAATTTTTAAAACATCAATTACAGAGTAGAAAAACAAGTAAAAGTCAAAAGGAGGGGGTTATGGCTTTGTGTCAACAACATTAAACTGCCTAGTTGAACTTGAGTACACAGCAGCCCGCAACACTTAGAAACGGTTCCCATATATACATGTATATCCCAAAACTGCTGTTGCATTTTAATTTATTATGAAGGTGTGACTTTACCTCAACAACCTGCCTGGAGATTCATTCTCTCTTGTTATTGCAAATTAAGAAAATATATTATTTACCATTAAACTGTTGTTGTCCACAAGGGGGTGCCAGAGGGCTCTGTATCCTATTTATTATGTACGTCAATGACTTGGGTCAAAATGTGTCTGATGCTAAATTACATTTTTATGCAGATGACACAGTTATGTACTGCTATGGATCATCTCTCGTTCAGGCCATTGAATCTCTGCAGAAAGCTTTTGTTGCTGTTCAGCATTCACTTCTTCAGTTAAAGGGATACTTCAACATTTTGGCAAATTCGTCCATTGCCATAATTCCTATAGTCTTAGTCATAGGTTCGTTACCTTTAGTTGTCGGTGCAAGCTGTTTTTAGACCGCCGCTGCCGAGTCCGGAGCTGCTGTGCCAACTCAATGTAAGCAGACGGTATTCCGGCTTTCCCTCATCAAACTCATCACATACACAATCCAACAACTCCAAAACACTCTCATGGACAAGTTGTGACCTGCACATTCACCACGCTATGAAATAATAACGTATAATTACATATGCACTTTAATCTCACAGAGAAGTGTTGACTCTGAAATTTTCAGTCACTGCCCACTTAAGGGCCAAAAGTTCATTATAGCTCTTTTAAGAGAGCTATAATTAGCATCATTTTGTTCTGTGGGGTGAAGGCTTCTGCTGGCATAAGCTATCACATGTTCTTGTCCTTCTTGAACTTGTGCCAGGACAGCTCCTAGACCCTGATTGCTGGCATCTGTATAAACTACAAAAGGTAAGTTATAGTCTGCAAAAGCCAGAATGTGCGCTTGTGTCAGAGCAGTCTTTAATGCATCAAATGAGTTTTGACTCTCTGGGGACCACGTCACTTGTCTTGATTCATGTCTTTTGTCAGCTGGGACCCCAGTAGTAGCTGGTTGAGAGGACGAGCAATCTTGGCAAAACCAGAAACAAAACGTCTATAGTAGCCAGCTAGTCCTAAAAATGCTTGTACCTGCTTTATGGTGGTGGGTATGGGCCAGTCTACTACAGCAGAGATTTTTTTCTGGGTTAGGTCTTACCCCTGTCTTGTCCACCACATGACCCAAGAGTTTGACCTCGGGCTGGAGGAGCTTACATTTGTCCAAGCGAAGCTTCAGTCTGTGCTGCCACAGCCTCTGAAACACCTCATCCAGGTGCTGTAGGTGGGAGGAAAAGTCAGGTGAGTATATGATTATGTCATCCAAATACACCAAGAGAGACTCTGCTAGTTGTCCACTTAGACAATGTTACGTCAGCCGTTGAAAAGTGGCTGGGGCATCGCACAATCCAAATGGCATGCACTCAAACTCAAAAAGTCCGAGACATGTAGTAAATGCAGTCTTTTCCCGGTCCTGAGGGGCCATCTCGACCTGCCAGTAGCCACTGGCCAGGTCCAGGGTCGAAAACCGCTGGTGAGTGTTTCTTCAATCCTGGGCAGAGGAAAAGCATCTTTATGGGTAACTGCATTTCATTTTCTGTAATCAACGCAGAATCTCCAACTTCCATCCTTTTTCCTCACCAACACTATTGGTGCTGCCCACAGACTACAACTTTCTTTGATTACACCTTTTTCAAGCATACCTGAGAGTAGAGTCTTCATGTCTTTGAACATTGCCGGAGGGAGTGGGCCATACCTCTCTCGGATAGGTGCCGCATTGCCAGTGTGGATTTGGTGTTGCACCAGGTTTGTGCAGCCAAAATCCTCCTCATGCTGGGCAAATACTTTGCTCCATTTTAGCAGCAGGGTGCGTAGCTCCTCCTGTTGCTTCTCAGCCAGATCTGGGCAATTAGTCAGTTCACTCACCTCCTTAGGTAGTTTTTGGTTGTCCTGTTCAGCTGTAGTATCCACTAGAGCCACTTTGACAACACAATCATCTTCCAGTGACAGGCTCAGGTTCTGAGGCCCATGTACATTGGCTTTGTCCACATAGTACATCTTTCCGAGCTTTTGATGCCGACCTATGGACAAACTATAGGGGTGAGGGTTGCAAACGCGTACAGGTACTCTGCTATTTCTTACCACAGCAAGCATCCTGGCCACTCCAAGGTTGCTGAATTCTGGCAGCGACTCCACCATAGCACAGTAATCTGTTCCTCCAGCCAGCTGGGAGGCAACTGGCCTCCTACAAAACCTGGCAATGTGACCTGCTTGTCTACACTGTCTACATATTGGCCTACCTTGTCCATCCCTATCGTTCATGGCTGGAAATGCTTGCCTCTGTGGTTGTGGTCAGGGCTGTGTTATAGCAGGAGCTGACTGGATCAGTGGCTTGATTTCTCTCATCAATTCTTGGGTCAGGTCATGCATCTGTAATTTAACACTTTCCATGATCTCACGTTTCATGATCTCCTTCCAGTTAGTGTCCTGTGGTGGGTTGACACGAACATGAGAATCATTAATAGATGAGCATGTTACCTCTGGTTGTTGCCTTCCATATTCTTCCTCCAGCGTGAGGGCCTCTTGGCGCAGTGCAGCAAACTTTATCTGGGTTTTGACAAGCATAAACCTTGAGGGCTTGGGCCAGGGGACCTGCATGTAACCCAAGCAGCAGCTGGTCTTGCAGGGCTGTGTCAGAAGGGGTATCTTCTAGGTCATGCCGCCGCAGCCTGCAATAGAGTTCTCGTAACATCAAAATAAATGACTGCACTGTTTCACCAGGTTTTTGTGTACAACTAAAAAATTGGGACCTTGGGACTGGGGCTGGGGTTTGATCCCCATAGAGAGTGTCTAAATACAAAAAGATTTTTCTGACCTGGTCCTTCTCATTCTCCTCCAAAACACTGATCTGTCACTTAGCTTCTCCTGCTAGTGCTCCCAACACAATGTCTATTTTTCTGCCTTCAGTAAGATCCTGGGAGCCTAAGAGCCCTTGCATTTGTTCATTTGTTCTTTCCAATCATTGTATTTGAAATCATCACCTGGACCTTTAAATTTCGGCAGCCAGGGGGCACCGGGGTATACTGGCTACTGGCATCATCATTATTAAATCTTTGTTTAAACAAGTGCTCATTTTTCTTGGTCCTGCC
The DNA here is from genome assembly GCF_018320785.1 of Cheilinus undulatus. Taxonomy (NCBI): domain Eukaryota; kingdom Metazoa; phylum Chordata; class Actinopteri; order Labriformes; family Labridae; genus Cheilinus; species Cheilinus undulatus. The sequence goes on along the minus strand of NC_054872.1, from coordinate 43,129,598 downwards.
AAACAATGACAAATTGCTGTAAAGAGGGTAGTTGGGGGGGTCTAAAAGGAATAAAAATTTAATTAAAACCAGAAGATTATTTTAAAAGGTACTATGGTTCTAAAATCAAGGGGTGAGCAACTTGTTAAAACCAATGAGAAATCTTAAGGAAGGTGCAACCAGGTACAATTTATTTAAAATAAATTAGACAGCAGAGCAAATGACTGTTTTAAAATTTAGTGTTCTAAAAATGTTCCCAGGAATCCAATAAAACTATAAAAACCAGTCTTTGATGGCAACCAAAGTCCGAAAGTGCAGCAGGCAGGAATCTCCGAGGCTTCTTCTTTTCAGGACTCGTCGTCCGCGTCCCCCTCGGTGGCACTCCGGTCTGCCCTAAGGAACAGAGATCACAGCGGCAGTGGGGGGGGGACACAGGCAACAAACATTTGCGGCTCACTCTCTCTTTTGCCGAAGTGTTACCACAGGTGTTAGGCTACTTACGCGCCAGGCAGAGCTTCTCGCTCTGCTGCAGTCGTAATGTTGCGTCATAACACTTGGACTTTCCGGTATCCGTCGAACGTCCCCTCTCTGCACGCGTTCTGCTGGCTCTGCTCTGCTGCCCCGGACGCCTCTCTGTGTTGCTCTCTCCGTGCTGCCCTGGACGTCGCTCTCTCTGTTGCTCTGGGTTGTTTTCCGTGCTGCTCTCCGTGCTGCCCTGGACGTCGCTGCCATAGATATATATCGAAGTGTAGATACGACACGCCCCTCTGGGCTGCGTGCCTACGGCGAGGGTAAGGTGGTGGGGGCAAAAGTGTCGGGGCTTTCCATGGTTGTAGATGGCACAAAAACTAAAACAACAAGGATGCCTGCACATTGTGCTGCATGCGGTTGCACACTATGTAATAGGTTTGAAACAAGGAAACTGGAATTAACCTTTCATGGGTAAAAATAGTTTTTGGCTCTTTTTTCATTATTAAATCTTGTTGAGAGCTTCAGTAAATACCTGGCTACTAGCAAAACACTAACGCGAGCTAGCAGCTTGACAGCCAAAACCAGACGTTTAATAGTAGCTGTAGTATAGTTGTACAAGCAGCAGTAGTAGTACAAATAGCCTTTAGAGTCGTAGAAGTAGTACCAGCATTTGTAATAGTGTTACCAGTTGTAGTAGCAGTGCCAGTATAAGCAGTAGTAGTTGGTGTACTACCACTACTAGTACTAGTAGTAGTTATATACGTTATAGTTATATGTATAGTTATATATGTTATTTAAGTCCAAGGTGAAGTGTTACTGTTTATTCAGTGACACACACAATAATTTCAATGAACCTGTTTCTAACATGTACAAATGGCAATAAACTATTCTTTTCTATCTCCACAGAGTGTGTTTGTTTCTATATATATAGAGAGAGAGAGAGATAAGGAGGGAGAGAGAGATAAATTAATATTGATGATTATTTGATTACCTTTACAATTAAATCTTTCGATCTAAAAACATATTTTCAATATATGTATATCTTTATCTTTCTATTTTTATACATACGACTTTATGTCTATGTATATACATTTATAAATATTTAATGGCTGAACATAAACGATTCCCAGACCTCTGGACTGAAAGAGTAAAATAACTAAAATTGTAGGCTACATTAGTAGAAAAACCTTTTCCGTTTTTTTCTTATAAAATCAAGTGTTCTGTATTAATAGCACGTTTTTACGTTGACAATAAAGCAAACCGGATGAAAATTGGTTGAGAAATGAGCAAGTTATGATTTATTTTCAATGTACATGCATTGTCTTTAATGAGAACGTCGCCCCTGCCAAGATGGCCGCCACGTAGGCACGTCGCTTAGCGGGCGGCTACAGCGCTGGCGTATCTAGTGTTCTATAGATCAGTGGTTCTCAAACTTTTTTTGCCCAAGGCACACCTAACACCCAGTCAAGTTTTCAAGGCACACCATATTTATTTCCATGCAAAACAACCTATCTAGCATGCGTTAAAAATTGTTTCTTCATATTGATGTAATCTGTTCATTATGATGTCATCTAATATCTAATATAAGTTGACAAATGACTGCATTTCCCATGAAGCCTTTCATTTGGAAAATTATTCAGTAATTAATTTAATCCTTTACCTACTGAGGGAGCACCGGTGATCCAACACCTCAGCCAACTCCGAAGGCATGGTGTTAGAAACTGATGCCTCCCGATGCAGTATACAGTGGATTGTCACTCTACTTGGGTTCTGTGCTTTCACCTTGGATATAAATCCTCTCACTCTCCCGGTCATGCATGCTGCGCCATCCGTGCAAAGACTGCAAAGATGGCATCCCGTTTAAGGTGTTATGGGGATTTTTAAATTAGGCAAATAGAATTTGCAGCCGTACATGGAAATAAATGTTTATAAAATACTGATAATGCAAAAAGTCAGAAGTCTGACTTTATTCTTCAAATGAAAAAAAGTCTCAAATTTTTTTTTTCAGAATTCTGAGATTAAACTCAGAACTCTGACTTTTTTCTCAGAATTCTGACTTTTTTTCTCAGAATTCTGACTTTAATCGCAGAATTCTGACTTTTTTCTCACAAGTGAAAAAAAAAATTTCGTCTCAAATTTTTTTTCAGTGGCCCCAATACTCTTCCGTATCTGAGAGTGGGCTACATGTGCAAGGAAAAGTTTGTGTGCTCCTACGTGTGTGATCGGGTGCAAATCTGTGTCTGTGTTCACAGTCGGACATGCCGTTAGTGGAGTATTAACAGGCGAAAATGTTACCTCTGAGTTCTGCAGTATGGGACTAAAGGTGACATTTGGACAATTTCAACGTTGCCCTCTCTTCATAGCAAGTGGGGGGACATGCATGAGGATGCACGGGTCCTTTCGATCAATAGGTAAGAATATATCATATCTCAAATATGCAGTAAATTTATATATGCACGTAATTGGCATATTTGTGGTCACATTTTGGTTAGAGGTGGAAATGCGCGTTTGTGATTCATATCCTACATATATCCTCTGATTCTTTATGCCTGTACATAAAATAAACCTAACATGAACAAATGCATTCGCTCGCATGTGATTTGAAAGAGAACGAGGCTCGAGAAAAGGATGGTAAAACTGGTGTGTTTTACACACGGATAGACTCATCTGCTCAGCATGGACACTAATAAGCTCACTGAATCCAAGTCATCGGCATAGTGTACAATAAGTGGCATAAAAAGGGTTTAACATTGAATTTTTTTTTTCTTTAGTGGTCAGGGTTGAAGGAATATTTAGCATTTTATTAACACCTTTCTGCATGTCCGTTTTCAGGACAAACAAGGACAGATGTAGCTAAAATATGGAAATTGGCACTACAGAAAAAATTTCAATGCATCAAAATTAATTTTACTACTCATCATTGGCATGGCCCAGACTCTATTTATTGAAAAAATATTTTTTTTCTAGATCATTTTATATGGGAATTATGGTGTTTTTTTGTTTTTTTTACCATAAAAAATACCAGTGACATGGTGTACAATAACTGGCATAAAAAGGGTGTAACATTGAATTTTTTTTTTTTTTTTTTTTTTTTTTAAGTGGTCAAGGTTGAAGTTGTTGAAGAGATTTGAAGCAGTGAAAGAAAAAAAAATGTTGAAAAATGATTATTTTACTAACACCTTTCTGCATGTCCGTTTTCAGGACAAACAAGGACAGATGTAGGTAAAAAGTACAAGGGAGCGAGGGTTAAAACTAACAATGTTTTCAACAACTCAGAAAAATAAAGTTGAGATAGCTATTTTGGATTTTTAAATAAACACTATTTTTCTCAACAACCTTCCACTGTTCAGTCTCACAGTGTGCTTAGGAATTGCTTCTGTAACTGCTGTGTATATAAAAATATAATATTGTTTAAAATTACTTTGTAGTGGTGTTGTAGTCCTAAGTCTGGTCAGACTGCAAGTAGCTGTGCCCACTAAAACTGCACCGTTTGAATCAGAACTGTTGGGGAATGACATCACTTACTCATTCTGCCCCACTTCATTATTTAGAGTAGAATAGTCAAGTCACTAATAATACTGAGTTACTAATGATATGTGACTAATGTGAGCTGCTGTTTTGGAAGGTGACATTTTGAGGTGTTTACAGTATTAAAATGATTAAAATGATTAAAAATGAAAGTTTTAGAAGCTTACATGGCCAAATATACTTTATTTTCAATATTGTAGCTCAGTGTAAACACACCAGGTGGAGATGACACAGGTAAACTGGCAGGGCCAGATTTGCAACACTAAACCCAACATATTACAGTCAAATCACCATCTAAGGTCATGAATGAATCTGATGAATGCTGTGGTGTTATCTGGCCTAGTGTTTTACGTAAAAAGTAGCCTTGCTGTTCTACAAGAACTTAAGAGTGATGATTTGCCATGCAACCCCTCTGCAGCAGCTGATGCCCTTCATCCAGTTTGCTGCTTTCAGTAAGAATGAAAAACCATCATCACCACCAAGCACAAATCTAAAGAGTGAGCGTTCAAGAGTACAGTCTACACCTAACCATATTGAAAATTGCCCAGCAAAAACATAATTCTAAATTTAAAAAACGACTTTTGACACTGTAAAACCTGGCGTTGCTAAAGAATAACAGTAATACTATGGTTGCCTTAATCAACGGGTCAATTATAGTTCAATATTAAGACTCCAGGCATGCCGATTGATTATGATCTAATGTAAAGTTATTTTTGTGTTTGTTCATGGTCAGCTCTTAAACACACATGCCAGGTTAATACAGTCAAATAACCGGAGTAAATTACTCCTCTTCCTATTAAACCTTTTACCCAGTCACAGCGGTCTAAATATATCCTCTATTTAAGGCATTCAACATTTAATTTGTTTCCTCTATAGTGCCATAGATTGTAAAAAGAAGAGGACAAAGCCTGTATGACATCAGTTGTTTAATTAGAAACAGATCCAAACAGCTTTTGAAGCCAATCCATGGCAGCTTCCATATTGAAATGACTTTCTCAACCAAACTTTGGATCAACCTGATGGCAGACAAGAGCCCGCCCACTGAGCTTGATTTCCTGTCAGCTAAACTACTGTGAAATACCAAATAATCGGCGGGTCCCAATTAACCGTTGGGTTTGGCAGTACATTTTGACAAATAAACGCCTTTTCCAAATAAATGCCGGGTGTAATTTATTTAAAGCTCCGATATGTGACTGAGAAGAGACGAGAACCATATAGAAGCTAATGAGACACGTGAGAATGTCCGCTGAATTGTATTCTGACAGTGGCAAAGTGCTCATAGAGTGATTTTGCTCTGCTTTTCCACTGAAATTAATGGCCGAATCACAGGCAAGAAAACACGTCATCTTATCATGAACAAATTCTACACAGGACCGTACACCGCCGTAATTCCGCCATTTTATCAACTTCTCACTGAGCTGAGATACGGAAGCTACAGCAGCCAATAGGAACGCACCTTCTGACCTGAGCCTGATTGGCTGCGAGTACTAGCCTCCTCGTTGGCTGGGGCACCCCCGCCCTTGCTGGGGTTTTTTAAGTGAAATAGCAGCACCATGCCCCGGTGCAGCGAAAAAATTAAAAGTACAGCATTAACTTTAAGCTGTCTGTCATCAACTTTGTGTTTGTTTAGTTCCTTACCAGTATTTAAAATGTTTAGGGAGTGTTGAGTTAACAGCAGAAGACAACAGTATAACTATGGTACTGTAATCTTGTCTTAAAAATGTAAAGGTGATATTCATACTAGTGTAAAGAAATAGTTTGATGAAATTTACCATATTTTTCCAATTTTTGCTAAGCAAGATTTTTGTGAAAAAGGAATTAAACGCCTGTTCCAAAGAGGAACAGTCTGTAAACCAATTTATTTCTTGTGTAAAAAAACAGGTTTTTAATGTGTGGTGTATATGTGGATACCTGCTGTAATTGCAATTTCTTGCACTTCTGCGTTGGCTTCATTTTTACGACTGGAGGTTGCCGCTTCCTTGAAACGTACGTACAAACACAAGATCACACCTGACGTGGGATTTGAACGTATTGTCCGCCAATGCTCAGACTGAAAAAGCCAATCTGTGCATGGAAACAAGCACACACCCAAATTTCTGGTGTATGCATAAACGAGGCCCTTGTCTCTATCCTGCCTATTAAAGCTAGAGGAAGCAGCTGCCACCTTTCTAAATTATTTTTGAGAAACAAGTTTCTTATAAGCGTTGTACACTTGAGTGGAGCTTTGTGTTATTGTGATGCCAAAATATTTAAAGCCTTCTTTTGCCCATTGGAATTTGACATGCTAGTCTAACTGTTTGGCCCAGCTGCCTGAAACCACCATTATGAATCTTATATCCTGACACTTCCTCATAATTTTTCAATCACTGCATAAGAGCAGGAAGAGAAGATAGTGGGGTTACCCTCATATTTAAAGAGAGAAAAAACTGTAGTTAATAAAAAGGAAATAAATACAAAAGAAAATTAAAAAGAAAAACACACTAATTAATTAGTTAATTAATTTGAAATGATAAATAACAGCAAACACCTGGTGATAGTCAAACACACCCTTCGTTCATGTGCCTGGTGAATATTTTAATCTTTATACTGCTTTTTGAATGGTTTGTTTGGATATTACTCTAGCCCCGCATTCAAACTGTTCTATAATTTCACTCCACATACAAAAAAAAAAAAAAAGTTTTACTTGTGCGCGCATATTCAGAGTTTTGAGATTAAATTTTCCCGGTCTTTATACTTAACTTACTTGCCTCAATATAACCATAAACAGTTTGGTATTTCTTATTCAAGCTTTAAAAGCACAAAGGACCCCGTTTTTCCCAATAACTGTCATTCATTTATTGAATGTTTTCACCTGAAACAGAGCAAGGTCCTAAACATGCCTCAGTGTTCTGTGCAAATAACAAATTCACAGTCATCTCAGGGAAATGCAAAATGCAGGTTTCAATGATGATTTCATTCATTCAGGAAAAAAAACATCTACCTTGTCCCTGTGTGAAAAGTATACCCTCCCCTTCTTAAATCATAAATTTTCTGATTAACCACATTTTTTTGGACAGCTGAGTTCAGTTTCACCAGCCACACCCAGGCCTGATTACTGCCAGACCTGTTGATTAAGAAATCCCTTAAATAGAACCTGTCTGACAAAGTGAAGTAGGCTTGAAGATCTCAAAACACAACACATTATGGTGCCATTAAAACAAATTCAGGAACAGATGAGAAGCAAAGTCATTTATAACTGTCAGTCTGGAGAGGGTTACAATGCTAGTTCTAAGGCTTTGGGATGAATGATGGTGAGAGCCATTATCCACAAATGGAGAAAACTTGGAACAGTGGTGAACCTTCCCAGGAGTGGCAAGCCTACCAAAATGACTCCAAGAGAGCATCGATGACTCATCCAGGAGGTAACTAAAGAACCCAGAACAACATCTAAAGACCTGCAGGTTTTACTTAACTCAGTTAAGGTCAGAGTTCATGATTCAACAATAAGAAAGAGACTGGGCAAGAATGGCACCCATGGGAGAGCTCCAAGATCAAGGCTCATCTCACATTTCACAAAAAACATCTCGATGAGACTTCTGTAAAAATATTCTGTGGACTGACAAGACAAAGGTTCAGGACCTTTCTGTGTGGAGAGTTATGTTACCACTGTGCCTGTGTGAGTTCCCTCTTGTTAATCTGTGACTCTGAATTGTGTGAGTCATTTGTCAGCCCTTAGATTGACTGGCGACAAGTCCAGGGTGCACATGAACGCTTGTCCAGTGACAGCAGGGATTGGCTCTAGCCCCCGTCAATACAGGATAGGACAAGCAGTATATGGAATGGATGCCTGGATGTTTGAGCGTTAAACTTCATTTATTTAACTATTCATTTGGAGGTTGTGTCTCTTAAATTAGTATGGACTGGAATAACTTTAAAGCTTACACTTAAAATGACTTTGCTGGAAGCTCATTGGTTCATTAGGCTGAGTATGAAAACATACTGTGCTCACGTTAATAAGAGGTGATGATGGGATGACCTGAAGCTTAAAGTGGCTGTTGATATGAAGAGACACTGCTTGATCTTTCTCCAGCTAAAGGTGACTACACCTCATTCAAAGAGATTGATTTCCCAAATAACTTAGCTAAGATGATTTTTTTTTTTTTCAAAAAGAAGAAAACAGACACCAAACATTTGAAGAAATTTATGTTGTTAAAACTTATGAAAGACACAGCACCAATAGTCTAACTATTGTCAGTCATCTTTATTTTCAAGGTGGTGCAGAGTCACTCCATCAAACTGGTCAGGTCAGCTCAGGCTCATTTGTTCACTGTAAATAAAAAGAAAAAAAAAACAAATACCTATAATTACAAAAGCAGTGATATATTTATTTGGTTTGCCTGAGATAAGTACATTTTGGATGTTTTTGTAAATAAAATGACTTCTTTATATCGTAACAGGATAGGCCTGTCATGATAATCAATAAATCAATTAACCGAACTATAAATGAAAAAGAACTCGATAATTTTGCCGGCCTCGATATATTGTCATGTGCATGCATGTTTGTTTTCCTCCTCTCTCTCTACCAAACAGGCTGGATGACAAGAGGGTTCACTCTGTGCATCTGTCTCAACACCTGGGCACGTTGGTTCTATAGCAGAATGAACGGAGTGAGTGAACCCTCCTGTCAGTCATTCAATCTTTGTCCCAGTGGGGAGAGGCGGGGCCGCTAGCGCCTGCACACACAAACAGAGTGCTGCAAGTGAGCGTCGTGAGGACTAACAAGCGAGCAAACGCAAATATGACTGAAGGCACGAAAGAGATGGTTTCTAAGCCAAATGCCACAGCCCCAGTGTGGGAATATTTCTGTTTTAAACAGAATGAACAAGGTGAGCCCATGAACACTGACGAGCCAATATGTCGCATTTGTTCAAAAGTTGTGCGACGAAGAAGGAGAATACAACCAACTTGCATGCACACCTCAAACACAACCATCCTGTCCAGTTTTCCCAACTGGGAAAAAAACTGCCACTTGAGTTGCAGCAGAGCCTTCGTCCCCACAGTCAACGCTTACTGAGGTGTTTGGTCGGCAGAGTAAATATAAACAAAACAGTGCAAAATGGTGAGCGCTCACAGACAGTGTCGTTTGCTACATTGCAAAACTAATGCAACCCTTCATTAAGGTTGAATAGCCAGCATACAACGTACATGTCACAAACAGCAATTCCTGAACTGTATAACCGAGTGAAAGAAGACGTGTTGACGGACATCAAAAACACTGCATTTTACTCCACCACCACAGATATGTGGTCCAGCTCAAATATGACCCCCTACATTAGTTTAACAATACACTACATAACTGCTGACTGGACCCTGCACTCCAAGTGATTAGAGACCAGGTATGTACCAGAGAACCACACTGCTGACACCCTGGGAGAAAACCTTAAGTCTGCTTTAAAAATGCAAAATAATGTTGACAATAATATTGTTTATCGGCAATAATTTGTAGGACAATTATCGTCCAGCAAAATTTGTTATCATGACAGGCTTATCACAGGATAAGGATGTTAGATTTCCACCAGCTACATTCACAGTGGCATTCAAAGTTGTGGCATTAGCTACCGTGACCTTTCACCTTCACTACTAATGTTGCAGATGTGGGGACAATGTGATCCCCCTGTATGTCATCTTCAGATGTAGTAACAGTGGCAATAGCAAGGCTGCCTGCAAGGGTTGGAAAAGGTTAAAGTTTTTTTGGGCCCAGAGTCATGGAGAGAGTTTAACCAAGATATGGTTCATCCTAGATTTATGATTTTTGAACCTATATTTACCCGTTTTGACTAAATAAAACACAAAAAATATTGTGTTTTATTTCTGCTTGTTTCAAAATGTAAACCACCACTCCTCATAATGGTGTGAGCTTTTAGCTTTGTAATATGAGCATGGTGGGTGGGCCCATTGGACAAAGACAGTAATGTTGGTCTATAGCGACGTTAAGACCTGCAATGTTTGTTTTTTTCAGTCAGCTTCAGATCTTAATGAATCCAGACCCAGGAGGTGGATGTCCACATGAGGGCAGGCACTTTGACAAAGAGCCAATGTGTATACAACTCTTGAAACTCTTCAAAACTCCTTTTTACTATGTCTTACCTGTTCTGTCACAGCAGTAGAACTGCACATCATTGAGGGCAGTGTCATCCCCCCTGCCCTGCCGTCCCTCCACCTTGGTCCTGATGCCGCAGATTCCTCCATTGTAACATGTATTACTCCATGCACCATAATCTCCCCAGCCCATGCCTTGCCCCTCCAGTGTGGGGTTGCTGCTGCAACGGAACTTAATGTTGTTGGCAGCAGTGTCATCACCACGTCCAATAGGAGCCTCAACTCGGAGCTGGAAGGCAGTGAGCACGCCATTGTAGCAGTACTGAGCACTGGTCCAACCACCCCAGCTAGAGAGAAGAGAGGGAAATACATAGAAGTACAGAGGAAAAACTGGGATAAAATCCAAAATGTGAGGAGAAACTCCTGAGAAACAGAAGGACATTTAACATCTTTAACCCACCCTTTTAATCTTGACAGGTCAGGTGATGTATTATTTTACCCTCAGAACTGAAGGCTAATGTGTGAATATGTTTAAACCTCAGTTTATGTCGACAGTCAGTGCAAACAACTTGAGTCTCATCCATTAAGTATACATTTCTGCTCGCTTGCTACCAACATCACAACGGCACTGCTTCCTGATCTTGCAAACTACAGGATGGATCAAGGGCGTGTGCAACCAAAAAATAGTGCAATTAAAATGAATTCAAGTTAACACATTAAAGATTAACCTTTGCCTCAGTCTGAGGTCCAGAGCGCTCTGGAGCAGGTTACCACCAAGGATGTCTTTGCACATTGCTGAATTCATCTTTACCTCGACCCTGACCAGTCTCCCAGTTCCTGCTGCCAAAAACATCCCCACAGTATGATGCTGCTACCACCATGCTTCGATGTAGGGATGGTATTGGCCAGGTGATGAGTGGTGCCTGGACTCCTCCAGACATGACGCTTGGTTATTATAACGTAACATGCACGATGCAAGGCATGAAAGCCATGAGGGAAGAGAAGTTGATGCAGTGATGTTGAAGGTCCTTTGTCTTTTACTTATCCACTGGCCCTGACTAACCTGACACGCCAGATGTTTCACACATCCATCTGGAAAACCACTCATAGACAGCATTTGGGAACTGGCAGATTGTTTATTATCTATTGTTTATTGGGATCCCCATTAGCATTGGCATATGGCCATAGCTCTTCTTCCTGGAGTCCAGAACAAGATCCTTTGAAAAAAAAAACTCTAAGGGTGATTGGATGAACGTTCTGTCACATCTTTACGGGCCAATCAGAGCAACAAAACACGTGACATAGCCACTGTTGAGCTGCGCCCCTACCGAAGGTGCAAACTCCGTAGAGAACTGCATATCGCAAACCATGGTGACTGTAGACATGTCAGTACACAATTTTTGTTGTTTTTAAAAAGGAAACAACTCACTGCTGTTCTTTGTCCTTTTTTTAAAAAGAAATGTCTTCAAGTTATGATAAAATTGGCGCTTTAGCAGCATCCACGCTAATGTCTTCTGCCATAATTGCACCGGCCTCTTGTTGCTGCTTGCTTATGTCACGACTCTGCCGCACCTGAAAGTACTGCCCCTCGTCACTGATTGGTCCTGTCACTTTCTAACCGGGCCCAAACAGTTCAGACGGAAGCTTTGCTAGATGAATTCACCAGTGAGAAACATGGAAATGGGCGTATTCATCTGCTTTGCAAGGTTAGGCCCTGACATTATGGCAAATACAGCACTAAGCCAATGTTGTAGCGGTGCAGTGTCATAATGAAAGGTTTAAATAATGAAAAACAAAGTTTCCATGGGTGAATATATGCAGCTCTCAGAGTTTAAGCACAACCTACAAGACTTCCTCATATGAGACAGGGGTCAGTTTGTCTCTGCTGACTTCAGGAGATTTCATAAACTTCACTGACAAGCTGCACGATTTAAATCCTGTTTTGGTGTCCTCTCTTTCTCACTTCTGCATGCATTTGTCATACATCTAATTATGATTTATTCATAATTCAGCAGCACCACATATTGGTTACAGCGCATTTTTATAAAGCCTTTGACAAACAGAAGCATTGAATACATATTGATAATTAATGGATAGCAGTTAAATAGAAACATGTTACTGCCACAAACAGAAAGAGAGATCACATAGGTCAGAGTTCATCATCTTACAGTGAAGATTAAACAGATAATAGGAGCTGCTTTTTACCTCAAAATGTGCTCTCCTGGTCCAGATATGGTGTTAAAAAGTCTTATTTTTACAGCAGATCAACTCACAAACAGAAACTTCGTTGAAAAGTAAAAGTGAACACCCTTTGAAAAGTAGATCCTATTCCTTTTATGTAAAAGTACAGCTTTCAGGCATCATCAGACCATTGTGTGAATCATGGAGCTCTCTTTCCTGCTAGAATGTGGAATATTACACTCATGCATTAAGAAAGGGATTTTATGCGATTAAGTGCCCCTTTGACTGAAGTAATTTAGTGGTAAAGTGAAATAAAGTGTTAGCACCCACAATTTGGGGAGCCCCAACTATCACTTATGTGTATTTAAAAAAAAATACCCTGCCTTTCCTTTTAACTTTAATAACTGTAGTTCATTTTGGGGATCCATCTACTTTTTTCATTTGTCTAGTACTATTGCTCTTCAATGAGCAAAAGTGATTGATTAATGAAAAATTCAAAATTTGTTATTAGATTACTCTATTAATCGACAGAAGAATCAATAGAGTATTAGTATAGATATGATTTTTAAATAAGTCAGCAGCAGAACAGTAAACTCATCGTTAATGACAATGTATATATTTATGACAATAAGCTGAATGATATAATTTTTGACAACTTACAAGCCACTGTGAGACTCAACAGTGTAGGCAAAGCCATGCTGGGTATCCGAAGTACAGTAGAGACGGATCCCGTTCAGGGCGGTGTCATCACCATCTCCCTGGCTGCCCTCCACCTGAGGACACAAACAGGTCTGATTAACAGGCTTCTTATCTTGTTGATGAGTTTGTTTTCTTATTGTTGTCTTATTTTAATGAAGCAGCTGCAAAGTTTGGTGTAAAAGCCTTGTTTATTTACCCTCAGACTGAAGCCGACAGCATAGTAGTTCTCCGGACACATATCAGCACTGTTCCATTCTCCCCATGGCCCTCCATTGGTTACAGAGAGGACGGACTTGTACACTCTGCTCTGACAAAAACCACCAGACAACACAGCCAGCAGGGTCAGCACGGCGAACAGACTTGCCATATTGACAGCAGTTAGTCGTTGTTTCACTCTGAAATGCAAACTAAAAAGTAGGCTACAGACTGGAGGATCTTATATAGCCCAGATGATTACAAAATAGGGCTCTAAGACCAGGGTGAATTATTGACAGAGTCAAACGCTGCTGTGAGAACAAACTACTACAAAAGAAGGTCTGTCCCACTGCCAGGAAAGTCAGGGTCCATGAGAAGTTTCCAAAATGTCATTCATGTTTGACTGATAACATGCACTGATTTTGATCTGAAATCAACATTTCAATATTTCCAGCAGAAGGTCCACACATCTGCTCTACTTTTACAATTAAAATACACAAGATGCACTGAGCCTGAACAGAAACTTTTCAGATGTATTATCTTAAATTCAATTTTTGCATGGTTTGTCCAGGAATAATAAAGTTGAGGTTAAGGGGTACATCTTGAATTGGTTTGGAACGGTTATCATGTAGGAAATCAACAGTGGGTTTAGCTATGTGAAAAATTAGTAGATTGCCTGGTAGTCTTGAATGCACCCTGCCAACAGTGTGCACGTAGCTGCTGCTGTGTCACCTTTAATTGAAGTCACAAGACTCAGGTAGCAGGGTTGCAACTGAGAAAACAACAAGATGCCAACTCGCTTGTTTAGGGAAGCCACAGCAGACACCTACCCACAGATTTGATTAAATGAGTCTTTGTTTTTGAGTTAAAACCCAACCCAATAAAAAAACTGTTGTATGTTCCAATGCAACTTCTAAAAATGGTCAAGTCAGTTTTTTATTGATGAGAAACTTCAATAAATAACGTTGTAAATATGACGAATGTGTATCTAAGAGATATAAAATAGACTGAATCATAACTTTTAACTCAAGCACTACCCAGTTCAGACCACTTCTGTTGTAAATATTTGTTACTTTTTCTTTCCACCAAACAATAGAAACGTATTGATAGAAGTATCAATACGGAGTATATATAAGGGCAGTGGCAGCTGGTGCATTTTTCCTCAGGGGGGGCTACAACAAAATCCCAATTTGATATGTTTGTAAGGTACATCAAAAGATGTTACTACACCGATAGTTAAGTTATAATAATATGACTTTTTCTACATCTGCATTTGTTTGGTTGGCTAAAAAATATTAAAATAAGATGGCTGTGATAAGGGTCATCAGCAGCCACAAGTTGCCAACTCTTACCACAGGCAACTTAAATTTTAAACTTATCACACATTATCAACTCAATACATGACAAAATTATGTTAAAGAGCTGATCGAATGTTTATTCTAAATAGAAAAATTTACAAAAGGCATAAGGTGCAAGAAGAAGACCTACTGCATACCTGAATGCAGCAGTGTGTTGATGCAGAAGGCTAGGACATTGAAGGAGACAGACATTGAAAAACATTTATGTCCAATAAAATTGCATTACAGCATTAGTCTTGTTTTTGAAAGCCTTACCTCGAGGAAGAGGATAGGAACAAAGATCATCCAGTAAATTGAGAGCTTTGCCTTCAAGCTCTGCTCCCTCTTCACCACAATGATCTGGTACGTCTGCAGCACTGCTGACACTGCACCAATCCGCCTGTCACTCTCACAATCCATTCTAACTTGTGAACAAGAACCCAAGACACTTGAACTCCTTCACCTGGGGAAAAGACTCACTGGTTTCCAGCAGAGAAACCATGGCCTTAGCCTTGACGTCAGACGCTAAGTTTTGCCGCGTACAGATCAAACCAGCTTAAAAACTATTTTTGTACTTTTTTAAGCGCACTTCTGTCTTATTAATTTAGTCGCTAGAGACCCTGAATGCATATCTAGTCCTAGCTCCAAAAGTGCAGCTTCTACAGTGTCTGGATTGTAGCCTTTTACGCTTTTGACTCTGAGCAGCTTACCGCCCTCAGCAACACTGTTGTTTACCCTAGCAACAGGTCTCTACCTCACCTCAATAATGGAGGATATTCACTGCGAGGGTTGCCTGACACTATCGCGCACTAAAAGGGAGGTCACTAACCTGAGAGAAGACATCAGGAGGCTTTCGGAGGAGCTGCAGAGGAAAGACACCATGCCTTCAAGTTAGCAGCTTCCGAGTCAAAAAGGCTACTGGCCATCCACACGGAGATCTTGGATACCATGTTGTGGGACCCTGTGCGCCCACGACCATCTTCCTGCTCGACTCCTAATGCCCGGGACTCCTGGACAGAGGTGGTGGTACGAGGAGGGAAAAACAGGAGGAAACAGTCGAGTTCTCCCCCGCCGCTCCTCCTCAGTAACCAGTTCACTGCACTGCAGGAGGAGTCCAGGGGTGATCAAGGTGAGGCTGGCTTGAACAACGACCCAGCAGGCTGCCCTTCTGGGTCTACACACGCCTTGGGTGCGGATAGTGCTGCCACTGCCCCTGTGTCACCCGCTGCTGCTGTTGCTGCCTTTACTCCATCCACAGCGGCCTTGTCGTCATCTGCCAGCCCTGCTACTGTCCCCTCAGCACACACCGATCCTGCTGCTGATGGCCGGATGGCAGCCCAGTCCTCCAAGGGACAACGGAGCAGACAGCGGGAAAGATCCACCTCCTCCCACCGTCGCAGGCTGCTCGTGGAGGCTGTCAGCAGACGCTCCGGTGGGCTCTCTCACCTTGAGCCTGCACGGGAGGGATCTTCCTCTTCACAGCCTCCACCTGCCCAGACCGCCTCCTCTCACCAGGACAAGTACGACATCTGGGACAAACTTCAGTTTCCACCGCTCCCAGTCCTACCAAACTCCGACTTGGCCCACCCAGTTCGCCACAGGAGCAGTCGGAAAAGTCCATCAGGATCCATTAAAATCAAACACCTAACCAGGGAAATGACCACACACCCACCTCGTCTCCATCAGACAGCTCCTGCATCTACCCTCATCATCGGGGATTCAATCGTGAGGAACGTGCGCATGAGGGGGGCGGTTACGCTGGCTTTCCCTGGAGCCACCGTCATGGACATAACAGAGAAAATCCCCGACGTCATAAAATCCTATCCGGAGGTCACCAGTCTCATCATTCATGTAGGTACCAACGACATTCCTAAACAGCAGTCTGAACTTTTGAAACAGGATTTCCTCCACCTCTTTCGTGCAGTCTCTCACTCCCACTTCAGTGTTTTTATTTCTGGCCCCGCCCCCACCTGTGACCGAGGTGTGGGGCGTTTCAGCCGGCTGCTTAGCCTAAACACCTGGCTCTCCTCTGCCTGTGGCTCCCACGACGTGGGCTTTATTAACCACTTTGACTCCTTGTGGCAGAGGAGACATCTATTCGGGGCTGACAGGCTTCACTTAAACAGCGCCGGTAGCCATCTAACCTGGAGTTCAGCGTCCTACACGCCCGCTCGTCAGCTCCCTCTCACCGCTACAAGCCCGCAGCTGCTAGCCAGTCCATACACCCTACTGGACTCGGACCATCTGACTCGCTAAAAATCCCACCTATTCATGCCATCATCCTCTTTCCCTCCCTTCCTTCCATACCAACAATTAACAATCCACTGCCCTCTGCTGACAGCAACCATAGCCCTGTATTCCCTTTTCCAGTCCACATCAACCACAGACTGTCTAAACTTCCTCGTCTGCACCCCATCAACCCCCCTCAACCCTGACAAGCTTATCCAAATAGGAGCAACCCCCCCTAACTTCTCTCACCTGACCCCCCTAACTTCTCTCACCTACATAAGCCCCGCCTATTAGGCAGGGGAGGGGGGGGTCACTGTTATCTATAGAAAAGATTTTAAATGCTCTCCTGTTTTATTCAGTGATTTTACCTCTTTTGAATATCTTAGTTTTATTGTAAATCAAAAACATCCTGTTTTAATTTTAATCATCTATAGACCTGCTCGACCAAACAAGGATTTTATTCACGAATTTTCAGAGTTTTTAATCACATTTTATTTCTAAATATGATAAAATCCTTATTTTAGGTGATTTTAACATACATGTCTGTTGTCCCAGCTAGTCTCTTACTGTTGATTTTGTGGACCTTTAAGAGTCTTTTAACCTTACCCAGGCAATCCAGGAACCCACTCACTCTAAGGGCCACACCCTTGATTTAATTCTTTACTGTGGTCTTAGTCCTGACTATTTTATTATAAAGGATATCTGTGTGTCAGACCACAAATTAGTTTTATTTAAAATGTTTTTATCTCAGCCTTTTATTAGTGAAAGTGTGCCTGTTCGCAGAAGGGTTTTTAATTCAGAGTCTGCTAGCAAGTTTAGGGAGATTTTTGATTCTGCGTCTTTAACTGCCTTTAACACAGATTTTAACACAGAAGAGCTTGTCTCTCTTTTTAATCAGACCTGTACATCTGCCCTGGACTCTGTTGCCCCTTTTAAAGTTAAGAAATCAAATAGTGCTCCGCAGCCATGGCTAACAGAGTCCATAAATGATTTAAAAAGAGACTGCAGAAGAAAAGAAAGGAAGTGGAAGAAAACACGTTTGCAAGTCAACAACGATATCTGGAAAAATGCAATGAAGAGACATCAAAAGGCAATTAAAGACGCAAGGGCAGCATTTTATTCTAATTTAATTTTAGTAAATCATTCTAACCCTTGAGTTTTATTTAGAGTCCATCACCACCCCCTCCCCTCCCCACTTTACTGATGCTTCTAAAGAGACTTGCGAGTTGCAAGTTTTTAGTTTCTTTTAATAACAAAGTCAAGGACATCAGGGACAACATTAGACAGATTTTGCTTACAAGTAGGGACATTTCTAATTATTTTAGTAGTTTTGAGCCGGTGACCTTGTCCTTTATAGCTGAAATTTTATCCCACATGAAAACAGCTATGTGCAGTCTTGATTTTATCCCCACCAAATTTCTCAAAGAGGTTTTTAGCACGGTTGGGCCCAGTATTTTATCAATAATTAATAGTTCTCTGACAGAAGGCGTAGTTTCCTCTGTTTTTAAATAATAGTTCTCTGTGGTCCAACCTCTTTTTAAAGAAACCCAACTTTGACCCCTCTGATTCTAATAATTTTAGACCAATTTCAAAACTTCCATTTTTATCCAAAGTTTTAGAGAAAGTGGTTTCTACTCAGCTTTTATCTTTTATGTCTCACAACAACCTCTTTGAGAAATTCCAGTCTGGTTTTAGAGCAGGTCACAGCACTGAGACGGCCCTCCTCAAGGTGACCAATGATTTGTTTTTAGCAGCAGATAGAGGGGAGGGAGCCATTTTAATTCTTTTAGATCTCAGTGCAGCTTTTGATGCCGTTGATCACAGTGTTTTAATAGAACATCTTAGAGACTGGGTGGGCATCAGGGACCCTGCACTTAGCTGGTTTTATTCTTATCTTTTAGAGAGAACCTTCGCAGTCGCCACAGGTAGCCACTCCTCCTCTACCTCTACCCTTACCTGTGTTGTACCGCATGGTTCGGTTTTAGGCCCAATTTTATTTTCTATTTATATGCTGCCCCTTGGTCAAATCATTAAGAATCATAAAGTCTCCTTTCACTGCTACGCAGACGACACACAGATATACCTGCCCCTGAGACCTGAGGATCCTAGAAGCCTAGCTGCTGTCATAGACTGTCTAAATGATATTAACTGCTGATTGGCACAAAACTTTCTACAACTCAATAATTCCAAATCCGGAATCATTCTTTTCAATATTCCAAACACTCACAATACAATCACAAACAGCCTTGGTCCTTTGTCTACAAACATTAAATCAACAGCTCGAAATCTAGGAGTAGAATTTGACTCCAACCTCACCTTCACAACACACATCAATAAAGTTATACAGTCATGCTTTTTTCATTTACGTACAATTGCCAAAATAAAACCAATTCTCCACCAGTCAGATATGGAAAAGGTAATCCACGCTCTCATTTTTTCCCGTCTGGACTATTGCAACCCTCTCCTGTCAGGTCTCTGCAAAAAATCCCTCTCTCGACTTCAACTTGTTCAAAATGCAGCAGCTAGGTTTCTAACTGGTTTTAACAGACGAATCACATCACCCCGATTTTAGCATCTTTACACTGGCTACCCATTACTTTTAGAATTGATTTTAAGATTTTATTTATTACTTTTAAAGCACTGAAGGGTCTGGCTCCAGAATATATTACAGAACTTTTATTCCCCTATGTCCCAGCCCGCAGCCTCAGATCCTCGGGTGGGAACCTCCTGGTTGTTCCAAAGTCGAGACTCAAATCTAAGGGTGACAGGGCCTTCTCCATCAGAGCCCCTCAACTTTGGAACGACCTGCCCGAAGAGATAAGGCATGCAGAATCATTGACATCTTTTAAATCACTTCTTAAAACTCATTTTTATAGACTGGCTTTTATGTGATGTCGTCTTCGTCTTCATCTTATTTTATTTTTATCTTCTCACAGATTCTTACATATTTTAGTTTAATTTCCTCTTAATCTCTCCTTTACTCCCTGTCAACCTAATTTTATTCCCTTGCCCCTTGGCTGTTTTTAATTGTTACTGTCTTCCTCACTTTATTGATTTTACATCTTCACTGCTTCCCCTTATGTTTACCTCTGTTATAATATTTATCAATTTTACTGCTTTTACAGTTTTAGAGCTTGTTTTACCCTGTTTTAATATCTGTTTTTGCCCTCTTATTTACATTTTACTGTTTCTCTTTTAATTTCTTATGTCTTTAATTTTGGTCCTCTCGGTCTCAGCCTGTGTAGCTGGGTTCCTGCATTGCCTGGGTTCCTATCATTTTATGGTACTGATGTTTGTGTCTTGCCTGCATCCTGATGTTCATGATGTCTTAGCTGTGCAGTATGGTTTCATGTCTGCACTCTGATTGATGTCTGTGATGTCTTAGTTTGCATGGCATCACAGGTCATGTAGGTTTAGTTCTATATTGTTGCTCTTTATCGATGTAGATGAATTATTATCTGTCTACATGTCACGTTCTGTTTCTTGTCTTTTGTCTGGGTTGTTGCTTTGTTTTTGTACTTGCTTCTGCACTTGTCAAAGCACTTTGTAAACCCATGTTTTTAAAAGTGCTACAGAAATAAAGTTATTATTATTATTATTATTATTATTGTAGGTGCTGACCCCCAGAGTTAAGAATATATTAAAGTTAAACATTTTTAATGAGATTAGGGGGACATATGGACTTTTTCATGATAACCTAAGTTTTTTAGATGCACCTGTATAGGCATAACCATTAGTTTACTTAACCAGTTAATAAGAAGTGACTTTACATCTGCACTTTATTAAGTTTGAGCAGGGTCAAATCCTAAAGATGCTACATTAGCCCAATAAGGCATACTTCAGGTTATCTTTTTTAAGACATGGACTTAACTGAGAAATGCTGTTAACAAACTTGTATCTTCATAAAAAGGCATTGATGTTTGCATGAATAAGAAGGCTTAAAATGCACAGTGTTGATCGGAGTGAAAAAGTGACTAGTATTTTATTCTGACCTGCAGTGTGCCAATTATGGTTATGCAACGTCAGGTCAACCTCGTTTACCGGAACACCCAGTTCAATTTACCAAAATGAACCAAAAAATGCAAAACATGGAATACTGGCAGAATGCATTGGCAGTTTAAATGATGAAAAAGACACTCAAGATGTCTCAGTGTGGCCATGAAATAGTAAATAAAAGATCATAATGTTACAGTAGTTTCCTATATTCTGTAATGTTATTTTAATTCTGTTACGGTGGTTTCTGTGTGATATAAAATTTGTTTGATTTGATTTCAGAGTGATATTTGCATTGACAGAAACAACATCGCAGTAGGTCTAAGGTTCAATGTACTAACTCTGGATGTTTGCAGAGACTGTGCTGGAAGTCACATGACCTCACTACGTGGGCAGTTGCAATCAGTTTTATTTGCTGTTCTCATGCAAAGTACGGTCTTTGAACTTGAGTTTTATTTTAATCGAAATAAAAGTCTGCCATAATTCCACAAGTTTTACTTCTTTCCTCATCTTTTTTGGTTTGAATCAATTCTTTTCAAACAGAAAAACTCAACACAGTTTGAGCGTGACATTTTATTTAAAGCAGTGAAATTCAAAATACTGGAAAAAACTCATTTATATTTGCTCTGAGGTTTTAAAGATGGCGTCTACATTGTATTTGAACACATTTACACGTTCAAAGGGCTAAAGACTATAATAGGTTCAGGTTAGTGAGATACAAGATGGAAAAAGAGTGTTTCTGATTGACAAGCTAACATTTAATATTCGGGTGCATCTCCAAAAATTAGAATATCATGAAAAAGATCAATACTTTTAGTCGCTCATATTAGAAAGTGAAAACCATATATAGACTCATTACACATAGGGTGAAATAGTTCAAGCCTTTATTTCTTGAAATGTTGATGATTATGGCTTACAGATAATGAAAACCCAAAATTCAGTGTCTCAGAAAATTAGAATATTGTGAAAAAGTTCAAAACTGGAAAGTCATGGTGTCACACCCTAATCAGCTAATTAAGTCAAAACACCTGCAAAGGTTTCCTGAGCCTTTAATGGTCTCTCAGTCGGGGTCAGTAGGCTACACAATCATGGGGAAGACTGCAGACTTGACAGATGTCCAGAAGACAGTCACTGACTCCCTCCACAAGGAGGGTAAGCCACAAAAGGTCATTGCTAAAGAAGCTGGTTGTTCACAGAGTGCTGTATCCAAGTATATTCATATACAGTAGCGTGGAAGGAAAAAGTGTGGTAGGAAAAGATGCACCAGCATAAGGGATAATCACAGCCTTGAGAGGATTGTCAAGCAAAATCCATTCAAGAATTTGGTGGAGCTCCACAAGGAGTGGACTGAGGCTGGAATCAGCGCATCAAGAGCCACTACGCACAGACGAATCCTAGACATGGACTACAAATGTGGCATTCCTCGTGTCAAGCCTCTCCTGAACCAGAGACAACGTCAGAAGGGTCTTACCTGGGCTGTGAAGAAAAAGAACTGGACTGTTGCTCGGTGGTCCAAAGTCCTCTTTTCAGATGAAAGTAAATTTTGCTTGTCATTTGGAAATCAAGGTCCCAGAGTCTGGAGGAAGAGTGGAGAGGCACAGAATCCACATTATTGAAGTCCAGTGTGAAGTTTCCACAGTGATGATTTTTGGCTGCCATGGCATCTGCTGGTGTTGGTCCACTGTGTTATCTGAAGTCCACAGTCAACACAGCCATCTACCAGGACATTTTAGAGCACTTCATGCTTCCTTCTGCTGACAAGCAGCATGGAGATGCTGATTTCATTTTCCAG
Organism: Cheilinus undulatus; assembly: GCF_018320785.1. Taxonomy (NCBI): domain Eukaryota; kingdom Metazoa; phylum Chordata; class Actinopteri; order Labriformes; family Labridae; genus Cheilinus; species Cheilinus undulatus. The sequence continues at coordinate 43,107,116 of NC_054872.1, read as the reverse complement.
CAGGATTTGGCACCTGCCCACACTGCCAAAGATTCCTGTAACATTCTCACTTTGAAAACTTTTTGTAAGTTTTGTCCTTAAATAATTATTAAGTGTTAGAGTACAAGGAGTTTCACATCAGGAAGTTTTTGGTGCTTCTGTTTTACTCCACGAGCTAACTGTTCGCTGCTGCTACTTTATTAAAGATTACTCAATAATTTAAATCACACCAGAAACATGTTTTAGAAGTACCTGGAATATGAAATGGTGGCTACCTTTACATTATGAAGATATTGAAAGAGAACCACTTCACCAGGTCATTTTTGAATCAGTGGCCCATCTAAGCATTCATCTTACGAAGCACTCTGTGAAAGATGCCGTTGTATGGTTTAAGCATTCACTTGTTAATCATCTTCTGCAGATATCAGTCCCATTGTTGATATAATGAGTCGGTGTTTTACTCTAAAATGCCCACTAACAAGTACTGGGTTAGCTCAATCAGTCCTGCTAAAGGGGATCATTTGAAATGGACTGACGAGAGACAGAAATGCTGTAAACATTTTTTTTAATTATAATTGTTTCAGTATGAAGGCATTTATTTATTTATTTATTTATCCGTTTATTCGTCAGGGACAATACATAAGCATTGCTGCATTTTATTACAGTGCAACTGATGCAATGTATAAAAGACTTTTAACCATGCCTAATTTGCAGTCCTAGTCCCTGGTTAGGCTTTAAAGCAGCGTTAGTTTTGTTGACTAATTATTTTCGTTATAGTTCTCATTAATAGCCTTTTTTCCCCTGACGAAAACGAGACAGTAACTAATAAAAACAAGTGCACATGGACGAAAACTAAAACTAAATTAATTGACATTTTAGTCAACGAATAAAAATGAGATGAAAATGTTTTGTTTTGTTTTTTTTGAAGGTTTATTTTTTTCATGCCTTTATTTGACAGAGGAAGGACAGTGGATAGACTCGGAAACAGGGAAGAGAGTGGGGAGAAACATGCGGTAAAGGGCCACAGGCCAGGCCGCCCGCATACATGGGTAGCACCTTAAACCACTCGACCATCTGTGCTCTTAAAACAAAAATGTTTGACGGAGACTTTATCCAATCAGACCTAACTTTGTCATGTAGAAAGTAGGGGCAAGTTGGGCATATATCCAATCACAGCTACTTTGGCTGTGTGGAAAGGTGGGATGAGATACAGAGGAGATCCAATCACAACTGCTTTTGCTGCGTGATGGCGGGGTAAGTTGGGGAGAGATCCAATAAGTCGACTAAATTTATTGTAAATTTCGTCGACTAAAATGTTGGGAAGTTTTCGTCAACTAAAACTAGACTAAAACTAAAACAATTTAGATGACTAAATTATGACTAAAACCTAAAGATATTTTTGGCAAAAGACTATAACTAAATTAAAAAGTGCTGTCAAAATTTACACTGCTTTAGAGAGATGACACACATGATACTACTGGATAAATGGACATCAAAGACTAACAATGGCAGTAGACATAAATGAACAACCACAAAATTCATAAAAACAGCAACAGCAAGGCAGACATAAACATGCAGCCACATACATAAAAGCTAACATAAAAGCTGATGTGTGCATAAATAAGCTAAAAAGCAAATATTCTTTTCATTTGAATGTGATTATTCTGCTTTAATTGCGGTGATGTAAAATCAGGTCATCTTGGTTTGATGGATTAGCCAGTTCATCGATCGGCCAAAATAAACAAAAAACCACAAACCACGCAATACTGGAAAAACACATTGGCAGTGTAAGTAATGAGATCACACACTCAGACTGTTTTAGATATGGCCATAGAATAGCACTTAAATGATTATCATGCTACAATACCCTCTCTTTATTTAGTGATTACTTTGATGTATGTTAAAGACAGTTCTGTAGAACTTGTCTGATTTGTTTTCAGGGGGATATTTGGGTTTGTAGGTCTTAGGTTTAGCAAATCTCAGTGTTTGCAGAGACTCAAGGGGTCATTAGAGGATTCACTCATACAATTATGGGAAGCATTCTTTCAGTTATTCCGGTTATTCAGTCAATCTTGCCAAAAGAAATTCTTCAAGGCAGAGCATGTTATTTTATTTAAAGACAGGGAAATTCATGATACTGTGAATAACTAATTTGTATTTGATTTGAGCTATTAAAACATAGTGTTTAAGTCCTTTGTTTTCAAAGGGCTTAAGGAAATATTGTGTATTGTGAGTGTTGATGACAGCAGAGGAATATACTTGAGTCAAACTTTAGCTCAAGATGCATGTTATTTGATTTTTCACGATATCAGAAGCAATATTTCCAAACTTATATTTGGAGATGCCAATATAGTTACACCTTTATATTGTAAAAATCATTTGGTGGCAGGTCCACAAAAGAATAGCACAGCTTTTGCACATTTTTAAGCTGTGAAAATAGCGAAAGAGATAGAGACCGATCCACAGAATGCACAGGGAAAACCCACATTAAGGCCGGCCACACACTAGACAATTTTTTAATCAGAAACTATTTTAAAACCATGGGAGACCACAGACTTCAGGACAATTTCCAAAGATTTTTTTTAATTATCTTTAATCCTCTGAAAGCACACACTGGACAACTCAGCCAGACTGTCAGATCACTGGAGACCACACACCTGCCGACCTGCCTTGACCTTGCATGACTTTAAAAAAAAAAAAAAAAAAAAAAAAGGATGTCTGTCAACACCGTCTTGCTGTCCCTCCACAACAGGCTGTCCTGGCATACATTACAGGTGCAGCAAAAATCATAAAACATGGGAAAGACTCAAGACGAAATCCTTGCTGGAACAAAGGTACAGTTGTGTTTATGGTTGTGAGCGGTGAAAGTACGTATGGTCCGTCTGGTGACACTAGCCGGTCTGCTCACTTTCACTGGTTGTCGTGGGTACTCCACCAGTGGCACTACGACCTAGAATCAATGCGATTTGGAGCAGTAAATTAATCCTGTTGGATCTGTGCCAGAGCCACACCCCTTTGTAAATTGCTTGCTAACTTTTGAACTTTAAGTCAGAGCCACTTGTTTTTTTCTGTGAAAGCTGTGTTTTGTGCCATTCTATATATGTTCTTCATGCATTCATAGCTCTTACAGAACATTTTCTAGTGAGCCCAGAACTTCGCTGACTCCCTGGGGTCTCTGAGGACAGAGTTGTCGTATACAACAAGAAGCAACACAGTTTAGAAAAACGTAAATAACTTTCAAACCATACGTCTTAGACGCTTACTCTTTTTTTCCTCTGAAAGCTGACCATTTTGCCAATCGTTTGCTACCCTTGATGGCTTTGTAGCTCTTAAGGAAGTCGTTCTAGCGAGCTCAAAACTTTTCAGGGTTTTTAAATATTAAATCCACGGCGTTAGATCCGATGATAAGAGTCTTTTTGTCCATTTTTAATCCATTTTCGATCATGTACTTTGGTTTTCATCTGCCAATTTGTTGAGGGCAACATGAGGGCAACTAGATGCAAAGCATTGTGGGAGCTGTAGTCAACCAGTTGCTTCACAAATGAATCTAACTGCAAGAAAACACATTGACTTTCTCTTGTATTTATTTAGATATTTTGAAAACCATTTGTCACAGAATGTTTATTTTTTCACTGTTTTGTCCCAAAGAGATGGGAGAACAAGTCTATACAAAGACAATGCTTTGTCATTGTTGTTTACTGTGTGCTATCAATGAAAATCTTTGAGTTTCAAATTCTGATTTGTTTTTTCATCTTGTCTTTAGAGTCCTTTTACTTTTTCATAATCCAAGTGACATTACTGTTGTTAATATATCCTTAAAGCCCAGGTTGTCCTGAAAAGAAAGATGTATAGAACTTGACTGTACACCACAGGGTTGGTGTTTTACAAGCTTTTTAAGACAGAAGTCCAGGCAAGACATGATGGTGAAAAAAATAGCTGTAAGCTCTAAGGGTTAAAATCCTGTAGTGTGTGGCCGGCCTAACTGCACACAAAAGGCATGCAAGCTGATTGGCCGAGCAAATAGCACCCTGTCCCATTTACATACATGTAAATGAAGGAATGTTCAAAAATTCTGTGCAAACATTCTTCAGTCATATGTACATCAGCCTCATCATAAACAACAACTAATACACAAAGGCCAGACTTAACTGCAGTGAATGTTGTTTAACACCAAATGAAACCAGTTATTAAACCAGCACTATTTCCTCCTCCCCCTCGTTTCTCCCATTTCCACTTCTGCCAGCTGTTACTGTGTATTCTAAAATAAACTTTTTATTTACAACATTAGTTCATGTTACTGGTTGGACCTGAGCATGAGACTCTTTAATAAATACATATTTGAAAAATAAAGTACATTACTAGCCAAATATCTTATTCTGATGACATGTGTGTCGCTTATGTCAATCAGAAAACAGTATTATTGTGAAGAAAACAAAAAAGAAAAACTGTGAGCTGAAGTATTTGAGGAGCAGTGTGGAGTTTGAAATGTCATTTATTTGAGATCAGATGCTGGACAAGTTTCAGTGAACCAGATAAATTAAAAAAAAAACTGATGGGCTTACCCCTTTTATGGTTTACATAGAGGAAGTTTTTCCTATAGGATATCGTTTTGTGTCCAGTTATGATGATTACGTTTCCATAAATTGTTAATGCTTCCCAGCCCCTATCCCCTCCCTATATGCAGACCACGCATAGGTGCATAGGGCCTCTGATGGTGGCTAGGGGGGGCAGTGTAAGGGGGTCCCATGTCAGAGTCTGCTCAGGGCCTCACTTTGGCCAGCGGCAGCCCTGCATATATGATTTGTGCTGGTGATACAGTTGGCCAAGGTATCGACTGTAAATATCGGCCGAAATTTTCATTTCTACTAATACCAGTAGTTGACTTTTTTTAGCTATCTGACAATACCCTATCATGCCATTAATATTGTAGTTTAAATAATATATTTGAGTATACACTGTGAAAAGTTATTAGTAACTCAATATTTTTAGTGACTTGACTATTCTACTCAAAACAATGAAGTGGGGCAGAGTGAGAAAGTGATATAATTCTCCAACGGTTCTGGTTGAAATGGTGCAGTTTTAGCGGGCACAGCTACTCACAGTCTGACCAGACTTAGGACTACAACACCACTACAAAGAAATTTTAAACAATATTATATTTTTACTTACACAGCAGTAACAGAAACAACTCCTAAGCACACTGTGAGACCGAACAGTGGAAGGTTGTTGAGAAAAAGATAGTGTTTATTTAAAAATCCAAAATAGCTATCTCAACTTTATTTTTCTGAGTTGCTGAACACATTGTTAGTTTTAAGTAAACAGTTCTCAATCATTCCAAGTATTTTTTGTCCCAGAATGCTGTTGGGCATGGACACTTTTGCACCATGAGTGAGGTTGCTGACTCAGTAAGACAAGTTCCACCTGTAGGCCAGTTGCCCTTAAAGCAATGTGCGATAGTGGGCAGTGACCAAGGAGCAGTGGGCGGAGACCAACGAGTGTTTGACATCACTCACTGTTGAGTGTTGGGCATTGCCCGCTTTCAAGCTGTCATTCAATCAGACGGTTGGTCTGAGTCCTTGTGTCATTATCACCACTGGTCAATGACATCATATCCGCTTTCAAAAAACAGGCAGTAAATAGCACGCTACAAAATTGATCCCGAATGGAAATTACTCGTTTAAATAAAATATTGGGACTTTTTTTTTTTTGTTTTTTTAGCTATATGGATAGAATTCATGTTTTTAGTAGCTGCCATCTCCACATACAGCATTCACGTGTTTCACATATGAACATGCATTTTCTTTGTTTCTAATCATTATATTCACTTCAGGATAACTAGCAGGCTAACCAGCTAGCGCCATGAGATGACTTCTACAAATGAACACAAACATTTACTGAAGTTGTTTTCATTTATCTTCAACAATCTTTGACACCGTAGTTTATAATATATAAAGTTTAACACACTCACTGATAGATTCATCTGATTTTTAATATTCAATTAATTCAAATAATTTTTTTAATCACATGAAATTCAACTGTATCTCTTCCACTTATATTGTTGTTAAGTCTTCAATTATAATGATTTTTGTCAGGTACTTGTTCCATTTAGCACTTCTAATCATTGTTTTATTGGTGGGTCACAAACTATCTTTTTCTGCTCTGTTTCCTCCTACCCCACAGGTTTCAGAGGAAAGGTGCCCAACACTGAGCATCACCTACGCTGGGCTTTCACTCCATTGCACATTGCATTGAGGGGCTTCTCCTTTTCACTCATTGTCATTTGCAGTCTCTTAAATTGGACTATCTTTGGTGGCATTAATATTCATGTTTCAAGTACATGATGGAAATAACGGTAAACTGCAGCTGATTAACACATAGTTTATGAAAAGTTTTTTTCTTCTTTTTTTTTTACAATGTATTTCAATTACATTTACTTGATTTGAGTAATTCTACTAACTCAGTTTATGCAGAAAAAAATGAATATTAGATTTACTCATTATAAATGATACATTTTACTTAATTTCAAAGCTTTGAAATCTACTCAGTATTTTTGAGTGTAAAAATGTTTCACTACTTTAAATAACTAAAATGCAGTAGTAATTGAGAGTTTGTTTTGATACACAGCAGGAGAAGGCAGAGTTGATAAATGTCGTAATCTGAAGTGACAGCAACATCAGAACAGGACATTCTGGGACAGTAAACCTCAAACTGGCTTTGGAGCTGCTCCAACAGATTCTAGGAACATCCAATGATATCTCTGTCCAAAAGAACGCAATCCTGTAGCAAAGATACCGCACGGAAGGCTCAGGCTCTTAGGCGTCTAGTCAGGAGCTGAGCTTGAAAGAAAAATAAGACCCCAAATGGAGCAAAATGTTTTTGTTTTTTTTTTAATAAGTGAAGATTTAAAGTTCAGGCAGGACGTAGACCAAGGAGCTTCTGAGGCCCTCAAAGAGGAGGGGCTGCTGGCTGTCCTAGGTGTTGACTTTGTTATGTGTGAATCCAGAAATCACTGATCTCATAAAATCAGTCCAGCATGGTTATGTACGCCATGTCCCATGTGATAAATGTCAGTGTTTCCGGTGAGATATGAGATGTGGTTTCACTTCATGCAGCACTGCCCTCTAGTGGCCAGTCCTTGGGTCATGTGCTGTTAGATTGAATCATACATGGGCCCTGTATTAGTGCTGTCATCACTATTATAGATCAACAAGAAACAATCATGTTCCAATTTCATATCACATAAATCTGTTTTTACGTTTTTTAAATATATTTCCCTTTAATGCAATTTAATGGAAAACTCTTTTTTAATATACCATGTAGCAACACCCATGGTTGAGAACTTAACCCTTTACCTACTGAGTCTAAAAATGGCGATTTGGACATATTTTGTTATTATGGCTGTAAAATAGTCAGGAAACGCTCTAAGTCTGAGAGCTTTGGTCTCTTTTCCCAGGAGTACTCGAACTTGACTTTCAACATCTGATTAATGATTATTGCACATTATATGGAATTGTCAGCAGTTTAAAAGAAGAAAAACACAAAAATGGATTTGTTTTTCATGGCTTTTATGAGAAGAAATTTTGTTATTGCTCATGAAGTTTTGATTTGACATTTGAAATGTGAACCTATACATGTTTAGAACAATCACCAGTCTTTTTTGAGTCTAGGACTCTGGGTGTGCAAAACACATGCAAAAGATAACTATATATATAGGTGAGAATTAGTGCAAATAAAGGTGGAAAAATGCATTCTCAACATTCTCAAGTAACATATTGTTATTGCACATGACAGACACGCACAAATGCCACTATCTAACGCAATTTTTTGAAAACAAAACACCGCTCTCACTCGCCTTCCTTTAGCTCTCTTCCTTCACTCTCCTTTTCTCACTCGTCTTCTGCCAAAGCTGCCGTTTTCGCAGTGCTGTTCAACATTACCGTAATATATATACCACACATCATATATTGTCAGAAAGCACTGATTCTCAGCTCTCTGTCAGTGGTGGAATTTTTTAGATTGAGCAAACTTTCAAGGAGTTACAGTGTGGAAGAATCCGTGTAGCGGTCTCGCGATACTTCTGGTGTTTTGCTCTGAATGCCCACGTCATATGGTTGTGAGTACTGTAATGAACCATACATGTGCGCATGCCCACAATTCTCAGCTTTCCAAAACCATTGGAATTTTTCTAATCGGACAAACTCTGACATAGTTACAGTAATAATACTCCAGACATATAAAACACAGCGCCGACGCTGGGTCAGTAGGTAAAGGGTTAAGCTTTTGTGGGAGTGCAAAAAAACTGCAGTTCCTTGAGTGTCTACTTGTTACTGACTGCAGACGCACCAAGAGTGCTATAGTATATTAACCTGACACGCCAGATGGGGTAAACCTCTCATACACAGCGTTTGGGAAAGGGCAGAGCCTTTGAAAAAAAACTCTTAGGGTGATTGGATGAACGTTCTGTCTGTCACATCTTTATGGGCCAATCAGAGCAACAAAACACGTGACGTAGTAGCTACAAGGGTGAAAACTCTGTAGAGATCTGAATAATGCGAACCATAGTGACTGTAGACATGTCAGTACATGACTTCTGTAGTTTTTTAAAAGGAAAACAACTTAATGCTGTTCTTTGCTCTTCTTTTAAGGAGGACTTGTCAAGCTCTGAGAAAACTGGCACTTTAGCAGCATCCACACAAATCTCTTCCACCATAATTGCACCGCCCTCTTAACGCTGATTGCTTACGTCACGACTCTGCCGCGCCCGAAAGCACTGCCCCTCGATGCTGATTGGTCCTGTCACTTTCTAACCGGGCCCAAACGTTTCAGATGGGAGCTTTGCGAGGTGGATTCGCCAGTGAGAAACACAGAAACAGGCAAATCCATCTGTTTTACAAGATTAATAGTATATCAATGGCCATGTTGAAAATGTCAGTATTTCTTCTTCAGTTTGCCTGGAGTGGAGTAATTTTAAAGCTCACACTTATGGCTTTGCTGGAAGCTCATTGGTTCATTACAGAGAGTATAAAAATATGCTGCTCTCACATTTATGAGAGGTGATGACGGGATGACTTGATGTTTAAAGAGAGACTGCTTCATTTTTCTCCTGCTGAAGGTGACACAACACTTTGTTTAAAAGAGACTGATTTCCCAAATATCTTAGCTAAGATGATTTTTTTTTCCAAAGACAAAAACACAGACACCAAACATTTAAAGACATTTATGTTGATAGAATTATAAAAGACACAGCATCAATGCGAATAAAAAAAAAATAAAGTAGCAATATAAACAAAGAAAATCAAAGCTTTTTATTGTTCATCATCTTTAGTTTCAGGGTGATGCAGAGTCACTCCATCAAACTGGTCAGTTCTGCACAGGCCCACTTTAGTACACTGTAAATAAAAAGAAAGAAAAACAAATACTTAAACTACAAAAGTAGTGATATATTTAGTTGGTTTGCCTGAGATAAGTACATTTTTTGTGTTTTGTTAATAAAAATGACTTCTTTATATTGTAACAGAATAAGGCTGTTAGATTTCCACCAGCTACATTCACAGTGGCATTCAAAGTTGTGACATCCCTGTGACCTTTCACCTTCACTACTAATGTTGCAGAGGAACAATGTGAGGACAATGTGATCCCCTTCTATGTCATCTTCAGATGTAGTAACAGTGGCAATAGCAAGTCCGCCTGCAAGGGTTGGAAAAGGTTAAAGCTTTATTGGGCCCAGATTCATGGAGAGAGGTTAACCAAGATATGGTTCATCCTAGATTTATGATTTTGGTTTAAACCTTTAAACCCATAACAACTTACTAAAACAGCAAAAAAAGTATTGTGTTTTATTTCTGCTTGTTTCAAAATGTAAACCACCTCTCCTTCTGATGGCATGAGCTTTAATCTTAATATGAACATGGTTGGTGGGCCCATTGGACGAGAACAGTAATGTCAGTTTGTTTTTTTTTTTGTTTTGTTTTGTTTTTTTCAGTCTGCTTCCAATCTAAATGAAGGCAGACCCAGGAGGTGGATGTCCACAAGCTGGCAAGCTCTATGATAAAGATCCAATATGTAAACAATGATATTATTAAATGGCATCTGGTCTATTTGTTTGCTTTTTGCCTTAGGTAAATAGTTGAAGTATCTGCCAGGAACGAAAAGTTGTCATTTGTCAGAGTCACCAACATAAAAGCATCTCTTAAAAGACCTCAAAACTCCCTTTCATGCTGTCTTACCTTATTAGTTGGAACAGCAGTAGAACTGCACATCATTGAGGGCGGTGTCATCGCCCTCACCCTGCCTTCCCTCCACCTTGGTCCTGATGCCACAGATTCCTCCACCGTTACACGTATCACTCCATGAGCCATACTCTCCCCAGGGCATGCCCTCCCCCTCCAGTATGGTGTGTGTGCTGCAACGGAACTTAATGTTGTTGGCAGCAGTGTCATCGCCACGTCCAATAGGAGCCTCAACTGAGAGCTGGAAGGCAGTGAGCACGCCACTGGGGCAGTACTGAGGCGTGGTCCAATCACCCCAGCTAGAGAGGAGGGAAGGAAATGTATATGTTGCCATCGACCAAAGTATTGGTACCCCTGGAATTTTTGGAGTCAGAAAGCTGGGTCTGCCTCAGAGGTCATGGGAGTTCCAGCAGAACAATGACCCCAAACATACCTCAAAAAGCACCAAGAAGTGATAGGACACAAAGCACTGGAGAGTTCTGAAGTGGCCAGCAATGAGTCCGGATCTAAATCCCACTAAACACCGATTTGTTTCAGTTATTTTTCCTAAGAGTGTGCAAATATTGAGTTGAGGGTGCCAACAATTTTGTCTGGCCCTTTTTTTGGGTTTTGTGTCAAATTATGTCAATTTTGTCTTTTTTCTTTGGATTTTTTGTGTTGTTCCAATGCACATAAAGGAAATAAACGTGTACACCAAAAACATTTGAAATTGCAACAATTTCTGGGAGAATTGGTGTATTTTGAGGAAAAATTCCAGGGGTGCCAACACTTTCTTCCATGACTGTAAGTACAGAGGAAAAAATAGGATAAAATGTAAAATGTGAGAGGAAACTCTTGAGAAACACAAGAACATTAAACCATCCGAATTCCACATTTTAAAAAATAATAAAAAGTAATTTTTATATGAAATTCAGTGATCATGTTCCCTGTTTTACTTGGCCTATTACATTAAACAAAAACTGAAAGAAAGCTTAAAAATCACACTTTCCGCACTAAATGATTACAATACAAAATGTGGCTTTGTTTTTATCATCATACCGCCATGTTTGTGGACTCCTAAGAGTTAAGCTCAATGATCTATCGCTTGGCAACTTACTAGCCAGCATGAGACTCAACATAGTGTATAAAGCCCTCATGGTTTTCCGTGGCACAGTACAGACGGATCCCGTTCAGGGCGGTGTCGTCACCATCTCCCTGGCCAGGCTCCACCTGAGGACATAAACAGGTCTGAATAACAGGCTTCTTATCTTGTTGATGGGTTTGTTTTCTTAGTTATGTCTTATCTCCATGAAGCAGCAAATGTTTGATGAAAATAGGTGTGATAGAATAAATGATAGGCAAAAGCTCCACATACAGTTTTGCTTTACCACAGAACTGTACATTAAGAAGTAGCCTTGTTTATTTACCCTCTGACTGAAGCCGACAGCAAAGGAGTTCCCCGGACACATTTCAGAACTGTGCCAGTCTCCCCATGATCCTCCATTGGACACGGAGAGGACGGACCTGTGATATCTGAAGACTGTAAGACTTTTAAAACACTGACACTCGTTAAAGCAACCAACATAAATCAATCTTTGACCTCTTTAAACTCTTCAGAAATCCTTTTTACTCCATCTTACCTGCCTGTTCTGCTGGTCTTTCACAGCAGTAGAATAGCACATCATTGAGAGCGGTGTCATCGCCCTCACCCTGCCTTCCCTCCACCTTGGTCCTGATGCCGCAGATTCCTCCATTGTTGCACGTATTACTCCATGAGCCGTATTCTCCCCAGGGCATGCCCTCCCCCTCCAGTTCGGTGTGTGTGCTGCAACGGAACTTAATGTTGTTGGCAGCAGTGTCATCGCCACGTCCAATAGGAGCCTCAACTGAGAGCTGGAAGGCAGTGAGCACGCCACTGGGGCAGTACTGAGGCGTGGTCCAATCACCCCAGCTAGAGAGGAGGGAGGGAAATACATATATGTAAAGAGGGGAAAATAGGATCAAATGTAAAATGTCAGAGGAAAATCTTCAGAAACACAAGAACATTAAACCATCTGAATCCCACATTAAAAAAATAATAAAAATAAAGTAACTTTTATATGAAATTCAGTGATCATATTTCCTGTTTGACTTGGCCTATTGACATTAAACAAAAACTGAAAGAAAGCTTAAAAAAAAATCACACTTTCCACACTAAAAGCAAGATTAGAATGCAAAATGTGGCTTTGTTTTCATGCTATCATGTGTCAAAAAAAGCATATGGTGACATCAAGTTGCCATGATCATGGACTTCTAAGGGTTAAGCTGAATGATATAACTCTTGACAACTTACTAGCCAGCATGAGACTCAACAGTGTGTGTGAAGCCCTCACGGTTTTCCGCGGCACAGTAGAGACGGATCCCGTTCAGGGCGGTGTCATCACCCCTTCCCTGGCCAGGCTCCACCTGAGGACACAAAAAAAGTTTGATGTTAAAATTAAAGAATCTAAGTGTTTTTAAAATGCTCAGTTTCTTTAACAAATCTACATAAGCTACACATTTTATCAGTCATCGAGTGTCTCATAGCAAAACAAATGTTTGATGAAAATACGTGTGATAGAATAAATGTTAGATAAAAGCTCCACAGCACAGTTACCCTCTGACTGAAGCCAATTGCAAAGGAGTTTTCCGGACACATCTGTTTACTGTGCCAGTCTCCCCATGGCCCTTCATTGGTCACATAGATGATGGAGCTGTACCCTCTGTCAGAGGTTGTCTGATGAAAACCACCAAACAACACAGCCAGCAGGGTCAGCATGGCGAACAGACTTGCCATATTGACAGCAGTGAGTCCGCATTTCACTCTAAAATGCAGCCTAACAAGTAGGATACCAAGGCTTCAGACTGATCTTATATAGCCCAGAAAATTACAAAACAGGACTCTCATATAAGGGTGAATTATTGACAGAGTCAAACACTGCTGTGAAAACAAACAACTTAAAAAAAAGGTCTGTCCCACTGCCTGGAGTCACAGGGTCCCTGGTTTGCTTCCAAAATGTCATTGATGTTTGACTAAGAGTATGCACCTATTCTGCTCTGAAATTAAAGGGATACTTCAACATTTTGGCAAATTCGCCCATTGCCATAATTCCTATAGTCTTAGTAATAGGTTCATTTCCTTTAGTTTTTGGTGCAAGCTGTTTCTAGATCATTTCAACATTTCCAGCAGAAAGCCCACACATCTGCTCTACTACTATAATAATAATCCACAAGATGCACTCAGTCTGAACAGAAACTTTTCAGACTTCATCTACTGCCTGAAATTTCATTCTTGCACAGATTGTCCTGGAACAATAAAGTTAAGATTTAAGGGGTGTCGAAAGAATGACCAGTGGGCCAAATGTGGCCTGTGGGTCAATTGCGGGACATTTTTAATTGGCTAATTCAAAAATGTAAATGAAAGCTGGCCCTTACTAGAGCAAAAGAAAATGTGCTTGGCTTTGTTGCTGTTTTTTGGACAACAAGCAGTGCTGCTGTGTTAATTCTTTAACAATCATTTTAGAAAGAAGAATTATTTGTTCTCATGGAAAAAAGGCTGTCAACAAACATTTTCAGTCGTAGTTTAAGTTGACAAAATGTACACAGCTGGGCTCTACCTGGGGCTCCCTAACCTCAAGTTTTCACATACAGTGGCTACGCTGAAATGTGGAGCAAATCACTCTTTCTCTAGTCAATCGGAGCTGCTCATGCTACAGCCTGGCTCCGGCACGTTGCTGATGTGCAACTCCACTCTGCTTCATTGGAGAAATTCTGCCGGTCTAGTTTCGGTGCTTAACCCATAATTTCCACATACACTGGCTGCTACTGCTTGTAGCCGTGCATTGAAGGCCACACCTGCCACACTGTCCAGAGTGATGGCACAAAGCAGAGCAGTCCTGATCTTCATTTTGACATGATTCTATGATTTTATTGCCTCTGCCAGTGAGTACATTATGAAGTCAAAAGGTGTACCTGTAGAGGCATAACCATTATATATTTTAGTTTGTTTAACCAGTTAATAAGAAGTGACTTTGTATCTGCACTGTTGATCAGTTTTAGCAGGGTTGTATGTTACTTTAGCTCAGTAAGTCATGCTTAAGATGATCTTTCATAAGACATGGACTCAACAAATTTGTATTTTCATTAAAAGGCATGACGTGTGCATAAATAAGAATGCCAAAAATGAGTTTATTTGATTGGTGAATTGTTTAAGTTTTGCCAGTTTTTTTTAAGACTTGGGCAGAGTTTAGTCCCCTAAATGTGGGCTAAATGTGATTATTCTGGCCTGCAGTGCTCCATTTATGGTTATGTAACGTCAGATCAACTTCTTTCAACAGAATAGCCAGCTTATCCATCCATCCATCTTCTGCTTATCCGGGGTCATGTCACGGTGGCCGCAGGTGGAGCAAGTCGACCCAGACCTCCCTCTCCCCAGCATAGATAGCAGAGATATCCACTTTGCCAAAGCAAACTTAAAAACACAAAACACGCAATATTGACAGAGCACATTGGCAGAGATAAGACACACTTAGACTGACAGTAGGAATAACAAAGGTGGTTGTTTCCCTTAAAAAGTGCACTATTTTGATGAAAGAAACTCCATTAATCTCCCTCATATTTTTCAAAGATTTCTTCCTTCTGTCACTTTCTCCATAGCAACACACAATGAGTGGTCTTTAATATATTGATTCATGCTTGGTTTACTGACATTTTTTCTATTCAATAGCAATTGCCCTTTTAGCTTGTAAGAAATATAAATCTATTAATGCATGCTGGGTCTCGTTAGTGGAGCCTATTGGGTAAATATCAAGGATGCACAACTTTGGGAAGCAAGGAATCTTCAGATTTGTATTCTGTTATTTGATTTTCCTTTTAAAAGAGGGAGAACGTGCGCACATGGGTGACAGAGGGATTGTCCTTATGCATGGAAATTTGGTGCAATACACCACGTTACAAACTATTATGCAAATGATATTTTACTCTAAATTTCCAAAATAGTCGATGCAAATGACAGCCAGTATTATTTTCGAGTCATCACCTGTTGGAGCAAAATTCTGATTTTGTTGAACAAACCTCCCAATGATGACTTTTTTTTTTTTGTAAAAAAAAACCCTTAAAATACACTGTTCCACATTATTATGCACAGCAGAGGTTCAGAACATTGTATAGGCTGTGTTACAGCCTCTTAAAAATGATTAATTTCAACCATGAAAATAAGGCTCGTACAAAAGAGACCATAATATATAAATGGACACAGACAAAGATTCGGAGTTTCAAAAATTAATCCAAGCTTTATCTTAAATTGCAATAATTAATTAATGGAATAATAAATCAATGAAATCAAAAGGACTGCAGCCACCGGCCAAAAAAGAACAAAAGAGGGGTGGTGGACGTGGCTAACCACACACTGGACCATTGGACCAGCCATCACCCCTAACTAAAGCTGCCTAACCAAAAAGAAACTACCTATTTAATCAAGAAAAGAAAACAAGGAGAAAATAGGACTACCGACGACTACAGCCAAACTAAAATAACAAAACCCAGCAATCTAAACATGCCTGGGGGAGGAAAGAAGGAACGGGAAAACGAAACACTTGGAAAACCGAATTAATTAACAAACAACAAAAAAGAGAAGGTTACTCAAACCAAACAAACCTCCTTGCGCACTTGTCTGTGAGTGAGTGTGGCACGGTGTCTGGCTCAGCTCTGCTCTGCATGCTCTGCTCTCCTGCCACTCTAAATACTCCCCTCCTCCACCCTGAGTGCTAACAACACTCAGGTGTGCTGCAGCCCGCAGGTAGAGGGAGGAGGGAGACCAGAGAGCCAGGGAGAGAGAGGGCATGCAGCACTCCAGGACACACGTAACAGGCTGTAAAGAACTGAAAATTGTCATTTGTTGAATTTGTTGACCTTCTTGCTGACGTCACAGCCTTGTTGGGACATGGTGGCCTTCCACCAACCATTCACTACTCCTCCATCTGGACCATCCAGGGTTGCACGGCACTCATCAGTAAAAAAGACTGTTTGAAAATGAGTCTTCGTGTATTTCTGGGCCTACTGCAACTGTTTCTGCTTGTGAGCATTGGTTAGGGCTGGCCGAATAGTAGGTTTATACACGACTGCAAGCCTCTGGAGGATCCCACACCTTGAAGTTTGCGGAGCCTCAGAGGCTCCAGCAGCTTCTAATACCTGTTTGCTGCTTTGCAATGACATTTTAGCAGCTGCTCTCTTAATCCGATGAATTTGTCTGACAGAAACCTTTCTCATTATGCCTATATCTGCACAAACCCGTCTGTGCTCTGAATCAGCCACAAATTTCTTCACAGTACAATGATCACACTTAAGTTTACATACCTTGTCCAAGACATTGCACTATGTGAGGCTTTTCAGCAGCAGAGAGATCCTTTTTCTTTCCTATGTTGCTGAAAGCTGTGGCCTGCTTAATAATGTGGAACAGTTTAAAAAATCCTGAAGGTTTCTTAACTTTTAAATTAATTGATTTATGCAGCAGGAAGTTTAATGTCAAACAGAATGACTTCTCTCAGCTAAACTGACTGAGTTTGTCTGATAAAGTGTTTTCGGTAATATTGTTACAACAGCAGAGACACAAGTGTGTGTTAAGTAGGGGTGGAAGAAAAAATTGATACAGCATAGTATCGCGATATTTTGTCTGGTGATATATCGCATCGTCTCGTCCACGAAGTATTGATTTTTTTCAAATTAATTGCTAATATGAACTAAAGCCTATGATAATTGAGAAATAAAATCAATTGTTTGGACAATTGTTTGTCCAGTGAGGTCGGCAGAGGTGATGATCATAATGCAGGAGAAAGTTAGTACAACAAACATGGCAGCATCAGGGAGGGGACATTAGGAATGAAAGCAGGGCACTAATTTGAAGGACATGACACATGAAGTTTGCAAAAAGTGCTACATGAAAATGAAATACTGCGGAAATACGACAAACATGAGGGCAAGGCTAATGTTAAATCAGCTAAACAGTGAAAAAATGGTATCGATCACAATGTATGGTATCGCAATACTTACTGTATTGAAAAATGTTTAAAATCGCAATAATATAGGATCGTATCCAAAGTATCGTGATGATATTGTATTGTGGGGCCACTACCGTTTCCCATCCCTAGTGTTAAGTGCATTATCCTTTTTATTCTGTCTCTGAGTCACACATAATCATCATATAATTATCGAATGTGTCTGCATGATCTAATCCTCGGTCTGAAAATTGTATGTTTTACCTGTCTCACTCTTTCATTTTGGTTTCATGATTTAAGCCCAGAGGCACTGATGTGCCCCTTGGCTTGGTGGTAAAACGTGTTGAATGCACTCAGTTATGTGAGTGTGTTAGCACCAGTATATTATTAGTCTTTAGTAGATACGGTGCAAAAGAAGAGCTATTAGCAGCTAAAGCTAAATTTGGTGCTCTCAGCACCACTCAAGAAATCTTAGTGGATCTACACCCAGTGTCTCCTGCAAAAAGAATTTTTGAATTAACCAATTAAAAATGGCCCACATTTGGCCCACAGGCTGCATTTGGCCCATATGTCTTTAATTTGCATGTACTGGAATAACTCTGAAGCTCACTCTTAAAATGACTTTGCTTGAAGCTCATTGGTTCATTAGGCAGGGTGAAAACATGCTGCCTCATGTTGATGAGAGCTGTTGATGGGATGACTTGATGCTTAAAGTGTCTCTTGATATGAAGAGATGTTGCTTAATCTTTCTCCAGCTTTCTATTATTGTTTTTCACAAATAACTCAGTCTTTATCACTCTACACACTAAATCACTAACTACTGAGCTAAGATGATTCTGTGACTTATAATAGAAGCTGAGGGCACTGACGCTAAACACTTAAAGGCTTTCAGGGTTTAAGAAAACATTAAAGACACAGCAGTCGCTTAAATGAGCTTTTTATTGTTAGTCATCTTTGGTTTCAGGGTGATGAAGAGTGGCTCCTTCAAACTGATCAGGTCTTTTTGGGTTCACCTGCTGATCACTGGATGCAAAAAGAGCAAATAAATAATTAGACCATGGAAACACCAAGCAGACATAAACAGACTCCCTTTTACGCCACTTTGCTATGATAACGTGAAACTTGAGTTATCTCAAAATTTTGCCATGTATCATGCTGTGCTACTTCATTAATATCTTGAGAACTGACTTTGGAAAACCAGTTAAAGTGTTCAGTATCATTATTAGGGATATTCCGATACCATTTTTTCCTTCCCAATACAATTCCGATACCAAGGTGTTGGGTATCGGCCGAGTCCAATACCAGACTGAACTTTCTGAACTGACTGTTCAGATTAACAAATTATTTTAGACCTATATTTGTCAGAACATGCCTCAACTATTAGCATTGTAAATGTACAGCGTCTCTGTGACCCTAAAGTTGTTTTCCTGCTGGGTTAGGGTTAACTGCTAAATATTAAACTAGCAATAATACAGGATGCTGCATCACAGGCTCTCTCTATCTCTCTTTTTTAAATACAAACTTTATTGCACTTTTCCAAATACAATGTAAAACAACTTGAATATTAACAATTGTTGTTTACAGATATGTACTAAATGTATACAGTTATAAAAATCATTAAATGCATTGAACGCTATCTCTCCTTTCTGTTTTGTGCAGCATCACATGATTACAGAACAGCCTGCTATTGGCTGACAGACACTAGCGGTAGCAGAGCTAGTGGTAATAAATGATCATTATTTGATTAAAATGGATAAAAAGACATTCACTATCGGGTTGACTGGTATGGATTTGATCATTTAAGTCCCCAAAACACACATGAGTTCCAGGCACGCTGAAAATGCTGCCGCATGGGATTCAAAGGCATCAATAGAGTCAATGGAAAAACACGTCTGGCTTCAAGAGGAAAAACAAGTAAGAGGCAATGATTTATGGTTCAAAAGTTATTTAACTTTTTATAAACTGTGTCACTTCTTTTCTTGTACGACAGCGCCAGTCTGAAAGGCGTGTTAATCACATTCTGGTTTATAGTGCTAACAGTTAGCATGGCTAAATGAAGCAAACTATAAAGTTAAACCAAACGGTATCAGAAATGCATAAATTTGTGAACTCGCCGATAAGATACCTGCATTTTAAGCAGTATCGGACATATTTCCGATACTGGTATTGGTATTGGAACAACCCGAATCATTATCATTAAAAACACCCCTAGTTACCTTATTTTATTGCCATGCTCATAGGTAGTCCTTAGGGGTTCACCATCATGCCAGCGTGATTTAATCATGTGCTACTTTTGTCACCTGACAGCAGAAAAACAAAGCCACATTTTGCATTGCAATCACTTCATGGGGGAAGCATGATCTTACAGTGTTCTTTCAGTTTTTGTTTTCTGTCAATAAGCCAAGTAACACAGGAAATACGATCATTTTAATTTGATATAAAAATATTACACATAGGGGACAGTGGACCATGCTGTACAGGACTGGCGCTGGTATTTTTTCATAATTTCAGCATATTGTAATTTCTTTTTAAAATGACAATATATTGTTTTAAATAAAAAATTTTAAAAATCAATTTTTGTGGGGTGTTGTGTTTTTTGGAGGCCCTATATCCAGTAAAGTGAATTAAACTTTTTTAAAAATGGGCTTCATTTTATAAAGTTGAGGCGGCGATGAAAAAGATTATACCAAATTTGAGCATGGTAAACATTTTCTGAGTGGTTTATTTTGTAAAAAAAGAAAATTAGCAAAATGACAAAATAGTGGACCTCTAAGGGTTAACCTTGCAAAGGACATGCCATGTCTGTCATCAGGCAAATCTCCATCTTGCAAAGCTCCAATCTGTGCAGCATCAGTGGAGGAGAATGAGGCAGAAGAATAGGTGGGGTTTTGTTGTACTGTGAGCTGATGGCTGCCGCCAGTGTAGGGTTTAGCTCAGATGTAGATGCTCTTACCACTACTTAAAGAAGTGATTTTATGATTTTATGGATTTCAGCTGCTGTTTCTGGTTGGCTTTGTCCCACCCTGGCTGAATCAATAAAGAAAATCCCACTTGTCTAAACATCCAGAATGATCCTGAGTGTTCAAAACCGCTTATGAGGCTCTCTTATACCTGCTGACTTTTGTCACAGCAGAAGAAGCGCACATCATTGAGGGTGGAATCGTCCAGCCCCAGCTGGTAATCCTCCATCTTTGTCTCGATGCCACAGATTCCTCCGTTTTGACACGTCTCACTCCAGTGTCCATACTCTCCCCAGTGCATGCCGGGCCCTTCCAGCATGGGGTTGCTGCTGCAGCGGAACCTGATGTTGTTGGCAGCGGTGTCGTCGCCGAAAAGGCCACGATGAGACTCAACACGGAGCTGGAAGGAGGTGAGCACGCCGGTGGGGCAGTACTGAAGACTGGACCAGTCACCAAAGCTGGAGAGGAGAGAGGGAAAAGAAGGATGAAATCCAAAACATGAGTGGAAAAAACTCAGGGCCAGAAGGACATTGAAACATGTGAAGCTTTTTGTTGCGATCCTGGCTGAAGGAACGCTTTCTTTTCCTCTCTGAACTGATGGGAAACTGCCACCCTGCTCCATAGAGGTTTGATTTAACTCAGCTGAATTCAGCCTTAAACTACAGTGGGATTTGTCTTTTGTCGATCTATTGCAGGAAATAGATCAGGCCAGACTAGCTGAGACAGGCAGCTGCATATTCAAAGATGTCAATTTAAACATTTTAGTGCAAGAGGCAGAAGAAATAGCTCTGTGAGAATGAAGGAAAGTGTTTCTATTGACATGTCCATTATTGCCCAGCATTAGATTTCCTCCTACTGATTTCTGGCTGCCTGAAATAGGAATAAGATTGTATTGATGGGGGAAATTGGCTCTGATCAATAGAAAACCTAGATCAATAGCTTGAAAGCAAGAGCTTTTTCAGCTAAATTCCCATGTGGAAGACACAAAGTGCATGCAGTTTGTATCAGGGCACTTCATCTAATAACAAAAAAAAGGTTCACAGCAGGGATATGTCTGATGCATTTGACATTGCTGTCACAATGTCTGTCACTGAGAGACACACTCATTTGTCCTTCATGTCTATCTCCATCCATTACAGAGAAGCATATTTATGTGTTTAATCTACCCTGCTCTGACCTCATTGGCTTGGAAATTATTTTACCTTTTTAATCTAAAAATAAGAGTCAAACATTTTCCTTTTACCTTTGTTCATCGGTTTTTGACCATGAAATAGAAAAATCTTCTCCAGTAGTGGCCACATCTGTTAATTTTTTTAAATCAGGTTTTTCAATCAGACCTGTTGCCACAGGTGTATCAAATCATCACCTAGCCATGCAATCTGCATTTGCAACTTTTGTGATACAAAATGGGTCATTCTGAAGAGCTCAGTGGCTTCTAGCATGGTACTGTGATGGATGCCACTTTTGCAATGAGACAGTTTGTGAAATTTTATCCCTGCTGGATATGCCACTTACAACTGTCAGTGGTATTATTAGAAATGGAAGCGTTTAGGAACAACAGCATCTCAGCCACAAAGTGGAAGATCAATAAAAGTCACAGAGCGGGTTAGCAACTGCTAAGGTACGTGGTACGTACAAGTCACCAGCGCTCCATTAATTCCATAGCCAAAGAGTTCTGAACTTCCACTGGCATTTATGTAAGCACAAAAACTGTGCAGTGGAAGCTTCATGGATGGGTTTCCATGGCCCAGCAGCGGCACGCAAGCCTCACATCACCAAGTCCAGTGTCAAGCATCAGATGAAGCGCTGTAAAGCAGGGGTTCCCAAACTTTTCAGCTCATGAGCCCCATAATAACAGCATCAGAGACAGGGGTGGTGGTTAGAGCATATGATGTTGCACAAAGCAGTTTTGGTACATTTTACCTACATTTAAGCACTAATCTCACCTTAAAACTACATTTTTATTCAAAACTGAACTTTTTTAAATAATATTTTTACACAAAAGGATAAAGTGTACCATTTAAATCATGTTAAATTCCTCACTGTTTTTTGGAAAGCTTCCTGTGACTCCCATGGGTGTCCCAGCCCTCACTTTGGGAACCACTTGTGCTAAATATACTGACACTGGACAGCGGAGCAGTGGAGAAGTGTTCTGTAGAGTGACAGATCACACAAATCAGCCAAATGGGCAAGTCTGGGTTTGGCGGACGCAGGGAGAACATTACCTGCCTGCCAGCCTAACTGCATTGGGCCAACTGTAAAGTTTGGTGGAGGAGGGATAATGGTATGGGTCTGTTTTTCAGGATTTAGGCTAGGCTCCTCATCTTAGTGCTTCAGCGTACCAAGACAACTTGGGCAATGCTATGCTTCAAGCTTCATGGCAACAGTTTGGTAAATTCACTTCTCTATTCCACTGTGCTACAGTGCACAAAGAACTGTAAAGACATGGTTTGATGAGTTTGGTGTTGAAGAGCTGAACTGGCCTG
Source organism: Cheilinus undulatus (assembly GCF_018320785.1). Taxonomy (NCBI): domain Eukaryota; kingdom Metazoa; phylum Chordata; class Actinopteri; order Labriformes; family Labridae; genus Cheilinus; species Cheilinus undulatus. Next base: position 43,084,473 of record NC_054872.1, on the reverse strand, counting down.
CACGGAGAACTGACTTCAACCCCATCGAGCACCTTTGGGATGAACTGGAAGGAAAATTGTGGGCCAGGCCTTCTTGTCCAACATTAGTGCCTGACTATTGACAAATAATCCATAAAACTGCAGATTTGCAGAGTAAATTTCCGTTTAAGTGACTCAACATATAGATTTATATTACTTTGGCCAGTGATATAACCCCTGTATTTTTATATGAATTATTCCCTTACATTTATAACTGCAGTGTTAGCCCACAATGAAAGAGTAGCCCTGACTTATTGGGATTTATTGCACAAAACTGATACCTACAGAATTGACAAATACACTCTGATCTCTTCATTAGATGTACCTGTTCAACAGCTCATTATTGCGAAGAACTCCTAACCAATCACATTATAGCAACCAAAGCATTTGGCTATGTGGACATAGTTAAAATGATTTGATGCAGTTCAAACTAAACATCAAAATAGAGAAGGCAGTAGATGTAAGTCAGTGACTTTGAAAGCATACTCGAAGGTGAAACCAAGCCAACAATTCACACAAGCTTATCAAACTGAATAACAGACTGTTGTCTTTTATAACTTTAGCATGAAAACCGGTCGGACTGCCAAGCAGGATGTCTGCACAAAAAAATGCATTGGTTGCTGTCATTGGCTTATGAAGTATTTGTATAATGAGTTGCTGAAAAGGCGTACCTAATAAAGTGATCAGTTTGTATATTCAAGGACAGATAAAGTGCAAATTTTTTTCCAGCTGATCCATTGCTGTTAACTTACTAGCCAGTGTGGGACTCAATCGAGTACAGGAAGCTCCTGTTGTCGTCCTTAGCACAGATGAGGCGGATCCCGTTCAGGGCGGTGTCGTCACTGCCATACTGGTTGGACTCCACCTGAGGAAACATACATCAGTTCCCAGCAGCAGTCACAGCTCTGGAAAAAATGGCTTTTTATCTTGTTCCTGTTATCTAAAGTTCTTGTAGTCTGATGAGGGAGCTGCAAAGTTTAGTGAAAAAGTTGAACAAGACAAATTCTGCACACAGGTTAACAAAAACTATTCAGGATGTTTATTTACAAAGATTATGTTGTTAATTGAGTTTTTTAATGAAATATTTGCCTGCTCTAAAACAGATAGATGAGATTTCTCATATTGTATGACTGTTTGGGTTCAAGCTTCACCCTCTATAATAATCAGAAATGTGTTATTATTATATAGCAGGGCTCTGAAAACAATGGACTGAAAAGCATCCACTGGTATTACTGCAACATGTGGAAAAAATACAGTTTACTGAGTTTTAAGAGAATTTGTCTTTTCTTACATTAGTTGAAGTGACTGCATGTGGGACTCAATGGACAATGTCACTCATGGTGCAGATGTGTCTAACATCAAAAAAACAATAATCCACCAAAAGCATGAGCAAATGAATCCCAGCAGTGGTAAATGTACAACAGGTAACATCTAAACACACATAAACACACAAAAATACATCTAACAACACCTAAAACACATCTAAACATATAATGCATGATGGGAAAACTCTGCAACCCAGATTTCAAGTAGCAGCATGTAGTGCTTGGATCAACTGACTATCTCTACAGAGTTGAGCTAACACTGAATGCATTAACACTGTCAACTTACTCCAGCACTGAAGACCATTTCACTCAGAATGGAACTGAATTAAGACTTAGGGGCTTAAAATCAACTCTGAAATGTTTATCACTGAGATTTCAATGCTCCAGGTTTTGATGTGTAGTTATGAATTGAGATGTGTGCATAAATGTAAGTAATGGGTACAAAAACTCCCTAAAATGTAGATTTATAAATTATGCTTTGTGCAAAATTGTACACTTTAACCACCTCCTGGAAGCATGGGGTCCTCGGTCTCTGCTGCTGTTATTGGGGGTCACAGGCTAAAAAGTTTGGGAACCCCTGCCCCAGTAAATACAAGAAATTCTGCTTCAATTACACTGACAATTTTTGTGTTATTCTTACATACCTGCAGCAATCTCCCAACACAATGATGATGTCAGGAGACTAAATCCACAGTCTTACTTTGTACATAAATATGCAGATGACTTTCTCTTCAACACAGGAAAAAGCAGGGTTCTTGTTTTTGCTTAAAGAGGACTCCAGCACAAGGAAACTCAGTAATTTGCATTGAAACTTGTTACACCTTGAAGACAATAAAACTGTGTATTGCAGGTAATATAACTAGCATGTCTGCACACACATAGTACACAGGCAGACCTCTAACCCTTTAAGGGGCAAAGAATCATATATGGTCACTTTGGTTGACTTCCTTTGTGGCCTCCCCTCAACTCTCTGTGATACAGTAGAACCAAAATGTTTTTTCTCAGCCAATCAGTAAACATCAGTCAACATTATGGAAGGCGACAGCCAAGCTTATGACCAATCAGCAGTGATCAAGACAGACCCCAACTTCTTGTAAATCACTGCTAACTATAGTAAGCTGATGAAACTAACACGTTGTAAAGGTGAATGCTAGTGTTTATTGTCATAATAGGTGTTGTTTTAGTAGAATGGCTGAAAACTACTGACGTTTTAGCATCAAAAATGGAGGAACCATATTTGGACAGACCTCCGTTTAGGGCTGAAAAATGGGCCAACTCATGTAGCAGCAAGACTAAGGGTCATTTTTGTTTACAGCTAATGTGTTCTAATGTAGGATAATAGTATTTTACAGTGTTTTTAAATGTTGCCACAGGTTTTAAACAATTACAGAGTGATGCAGTGGTAAATTTTACTCATTTATAGCTAAATTGTTATTTTTATAGAAACTTCATTAACCGCCTTATTCCTGGAGGTTCTACTGTAGCTACAAATGTGGGTGGAACCTCTGAAACAGCCACAATAATAGTAAAAAACACGATTCTTGATGCTTAAGTGATTTAGCAAATCTCCAAATTACTGTATTAATCACATTTGGTGAATCGTTTCTATGCTAAAGTCCCATTTAGATTGAAAAGACTGGAAGTTGTGCCCACATCTCACACAAAGTATCATGGGGGCTAGGAATAAGGTGGATAAAGAAAAAGAAATGTATAAAAAGTGAAATGAGTGTGATTTTGGTCCGTTATACAGCAGTATAGCAGTTTTATTTTCCTTTGATGCAGTGTTAATGTTGTCGACTCAAACTATAACTAAAAATGTTTGTCGACAACCTTTTCTTCCATGACAGAAACTAGACTAAGACTAACAAAAATAGATCTGTGATGACTAAAACTGACAAAAACTAAGTTTTGATGTCATCAATATGACTAAAACTAGACTAAAATGTAACATAGTTTTTGCCGGATATTTAAAATCCGTGATATTTCTGGGCCCTTCACATTTGTGATTTAGTACCAGTATTAACTCATTTTTTGACACTTTTAGACCCTTTTTGATTCTTTTTTCCCCTTTTTGCCTCTTTAACCCAATTTTTGCAAGATATTAACCCCTTTTGAACCACTGTTCCTGCATGTTTTATCCCCTTTGTGCCACTCTTTTCCATTTTTGACACTTCTCTTGTAGTTTTGCCACTTTTTATCCCCTTTTCATTCCTTTTTGTTCAACAATTTTTGCAACTTTAAAACTTATTTTTGCCTTTTTTAACCCATGTTTGCTACTCTTTGCCTCTTTAATTTGTTTTAACCACTTTTCCTGCCTGTTTTATTCCCTTTCTGCCACTCTTTTATCCATTTTTTGCCACTTTTCTGCTATTTCTTCCACTTTTTAACCCCTTTTCATTACTTTTTCTGCATGATTTTTTTTTGTCATTTGTAACCAATTTTTGATGCCCTTTGCCTATTTTTTCCTCTTTTACCATTTTTTGCCATTTTTATTCTTTTTTCACAACTTTTTCTGCCAATTTCTTACCCTTTTTTAAATATCTAATAATTATTACAATAAATTTCTTTTAAAAACAGATCAAATGTTGGGTAATCTTAAAACTATTTCGATGTTAATTGTTTGTGGGATGGATTTAACAGCTGCAGACATTTAAAGCCAAAGGATACTCTTAAAACCACAACATTTTCTTTTCTTCCTTTTCTGAATTTAATGGTCTTTCGCGGACCGAACAAGAAGCTTTGAAGGGCCTGATATGGCCCCCGGGCCACCAGTTGATGATCAGTGCTCTAGGGTTCTTTTTGAATTTCTAAGTGTTTCCATGAGTGTCCCATAAAGGGTTAAGCTTCTCACTCTGAATATGGTGTCAGTACAAGCCTAAAGGCTAAATTATTGGAAACAAGTTTTTAGAAGTTCACATATAAGACACATAGCCTACACATACAAAAATATATACATGTAAAATATAAAACCACCTCTGTGAATGTCCTTTTTTAGTGGGGTGCAGATGGTTTTGATGGTTTTGATGGACTGCATTGATTTATTTATCTGTCTATTGAACAATATCTTGTTAACCAGTCTCCTTATCAGGAGGTCGTTATAAAACTGAACTCATTAATCTTCATGATAAGTTTATCTTTACTTCAAATGTTCATTAGGTATAATATCTCTGTATTTACCCTCAGGCTGAAGCCAACAGCGAAGAAGTTCTCCGGACACATCTCAGGCCAGGTCCAGTTTCCAAACTGCTCTCCGTTGTTCACAGTGAGGACAGACCTGTACTGTCTGCTGTTAAAGGCTGTACCGGCTCGCTGCAAAAACTTCTTCTCCTGACACAAACCACCGGACAGCACGGCCAGCAGGGCCAACACAGAGAGCAGACTTGCCATACTGACAGCAGTGAGTCGGTGTTTCGCTCTGAAAGGCCAACTAACAAGTATCAGGGCTCCAGGCTGGAGGCTCTTATAGCCTCCTAGCTGATTCTCACATCAGGGAGAATTATTGACAGAGACGAACGTCACTGTGGGAATGAACAGCTGGAAAAAGAAAAGGGTTTTCCCACTGGGACCCTGATATGCTCCCAGTAATCCATTGATGTTTGACTTTACAAAACGCACTGCATTTGGTCTGAGTTTAATATTTCCACATCACCAACCAACAGAGCATCAACAGGTCTGTGTGGTAAGGAACTGGGATCTAAAAAAGCCCTGGCATCTGCAACAAATCACCTATCTGACTGTTAACACTAAACACACAAAAACCTTTCAGCCTGAATGGAAATTTGCATAACAGAACACACAAATGGCATCAAATTTAATTACATTTTTATTTATTTAACAAGAAAATCCTCTCTGAGATCAAGAATCTCACTTACAAGGTCGTCCTTGAAAAGATGGGCTGCAGCAACAACAGAGTTGCAGACATGAAATACAGCAGATAAACACTGAGCCAGTCCTGAGTCAAAGACGAAGTCTTTAGTCACCTACAACCTGATGCATCTTCCTCCAGTACCTTCAGCCTACTTTTGATAAGATCTAAAGAGCCAGGCTCCCCCAGACAGCTGCAGGAGCAGCATACCACTTTCTACCCCTTTTTAGATGGATTTTTCATTTGGTACAACTTTGGCTCTTTAACTGTGGATTAAATAACGACAAAGGATGGAGGAAAGGAAACCAGCACCCAAATGGGAGCTAGCTAGTGTGACTCGTTTTAAAGAGCCGTTACATAGAACAGGCCGTGTTCTTGAAGGCCCCAATGTGAAATAGTTAGGTGACAAATTTCAGCTTTGTCGAGTTGAAGGGCCTGACTTAATCATGTTGACACGAGTTGACACATCGTGCTCATAGCTAAAAATGTTTCAGTCAGAAACACTCTCATCATACATTTAACCATTTAATTGTCAAATGATCAACTGTTTTACTTGGCAGAAAAGGCTCTGCTCAAAAGATGCTCCTAGGTTGATCAAGCAGCATGCTTTGACTTTCCAGGGAGCACATAGAAACCCCCATATGGATAGATTGCATTAATGCCAGGGTGTACTCAATACAATAAAATGTGTTGAAAAGCAATCAATCCAAAGCAGCTATAAAGGAGGAGGCTGGGGCGGAGGAAGCTTTGTCAGCAGCAGCAGCAGTGAGAAGGACGTCATGTTAAATACGCCGCTGTGTTGAGAGAAAGAGCTGTGATTGGGAGGCGATTCATGGGATCAGCTGGATGTCAGCTGATCACGGCTGGGTGTGTGACTAACGTGTCCTGCATGAACTAACGCTGAGCTTCACTGAGCTGGCAGAACATGTTTCCATTAGAAATACATATTTCAGTTGGTTCAACCCAAAATAGCTGCGTTAAGTTGCCCAAGAACATGTTGGCTCATTAAAGATCTTTATGTTCATTCAGTGTATACGGTGCATAATTTAAGAAACTCAGTAAAATGTGTTGTATCAACTGGTTCAGTTGTAAATAGTGCATCTTATATGTTAATTTGTTCACTCAAATTAATTTAGTTTTTTTTACAGTGCAGTTACAGAAAAAGCAGTTTCTGCTATTTAATGTCTGAAAGGTTTCTGTATTTAATAAAAGAAAAAAAATATTTTAACAGAAAGAACAAAGACAAGCATTTCACGACGGTAATATTTTTAATGTTTTAAATGTTTTCTTACTAAAAGATTAGGGGCCCTGATTATCTTTAAAGGAAAAAAATAATATGTAGTAAAACATGCTGATTTTATAACAGCAAACAATTGAATACCAAACATTTTTATATCCACGTCCTCAGATCAAAACCTGTCTACAGGTGTGCTGGGGGGGATTTCAAAATAAAAGCATAGCCTAAAGGTGACTGTTTAGATCAGTGTTACTCAACCTTGCTCAACCAAAGAGCCAAAGTGATGAAAAATACCTTTGCAAGAGCCACAATCTAAGTGGTGAAAAGGGGAGAAAAATAGTTTAAAAATGCAGCAAACATGAGTGAAAAGTGAATAAAATGGACAAAAAGCAGCAGAGTGGCAAAAGAAAAAGGCATTTAATGGCAAAAGGCAGCTTAAAGGGGCAAAAGTGGAAAAAACAGCAAACTGCAAAAAACAGGATAAAAGAGGCAAAAACTGGTGAAAAGGGCAAAACTGGATAAAAGTGACAAAAAATGGTGGAAAGTTGCATAAAAAAGTGACAAAATGTACTGAAAGCAGCAAAGGTTTAAAAGGTTTTTAAATTAGGGCACTGATTAATGTGACCTGCATGGCTGATTTCTGAGGTCAAAGTTTCCCTTTTTTAAGGTTTTCTGGGGAATAATATTCAAATTCAGATGTAAAAGAGCCACAAATCATCACAAAAGTGCCACATTTGGCTCCAGAGCCATGCCTTGAGTATCACTGATCAATATTTTGACTTTCAGTGGATCTAATTGGATAACTGGATAGTTACACCTCTTACCAGGAGGACTGCAGGCCTGATTAAATTGTGATATTGATTTCCTCAACGCCAGGGAAGTTCTGTTACACTTTGGAAAAAGTCTCAGTTTTGTAAAGTGCCAGGATCGTATTCAGTGTTTGTAGACCAAGATTATTATAGTCAACTAAAACTAAAACTAAAATATAAAAATCATTTTAGTTAACTGAAACAAAAAAGAGCTTTTAAAAACTAACAAAAGCTCACTAAAGCTAAATTTGGTGCTTAGAAAACAAAAATGAAATAAGATTAAAGACAAATCTCCTTAGTTTAAGTCTTTGACAGCAGCAGACTGACTGACATGTATGCCCAAGTCTGGAGAGAGTAAAATGCCCTGATTTGACTGAAGAAGACCACACAGTGGTTACTCCAGGTCTTACGTTGAACACAAAAATCAAAACTGAATAAATGAAATGAAAAGTGATGAGTTCTTTTGGGTCTCACCCCTGACAGGTTTCTTATATTGCCAAAAAGTCTAAAACTAACACTAAAAATAATAAAAACTAAACTAAAGGAAGGATTTTTGCAAAAATAAAAAGGAAACTAAACCAACAACCCAGCAGGAAAAACTAATTAAAACTTTAATGGTAAAAACAAAATAGAAATAAAAACTAATGAAAAACCCAACTCTATTTTAACCTTGTAGACATTCTCTGATGGTAACTGTAGAGTACAGCTCCACTTTGAGCTTTAAAGAGCTAACTTTCCTACGTTCCCATTCATTCCTAAGGCTGTCCGTCACTTCCTGACCCCCAGTGGACATTCAGGATCGCTAAACAACCTATTGGAACATTTCTGCTACTTACTGCATTTTATTTTGAAATTCAACATGGATACTTCCTGTCTGGCGGAATGTTGGGCACACTCTTTCTTTTTCTGGAATGTTGGGAACATTCCGTGTCCTTTGATCCAATGCGACTGATCACATGACATCACAGAACATTCTCAGAACCCTTAAATAGGCGGCCAAACAGCAGACCTCATTTGTCCTGTTAGTGACGCCAGTCTGACAGCACGTGTTTGTATCAAGCTATCGCAGCGAGATATTCAACATTCATCGTCATTCATCGTCATTTCAACGGTTTTTGGATTGAACAAACGCACAAAAATGCAGAGAAGTGTGCCAACAACCGAGAGTTTTGGTAGAAGGGGCGTGGTGAAAAACGCCAAACAAACTTTTTCAGCAGAAAAGACGCCTGAAACCATGGTGTCTCAGACATCTGCTGAAACCCATGAGGAATCATGGTCAAATGACGAAAATGAGTCATTTGTTTTGAGTATCAAGAACCCAGAGCCTGCGAAAAAGAAAACTAAAAAGAAGAAGAAAAAGAAGACGCTCCAGTGTGGGGAGGAAGAAGAAAACCCCTGGAGTCAGATCAAATGCAGCTTTGGGTTTCCTTCAGGTCTGGAAACTGAACTCGATTGTGAAGACCCCCAAGATCCAGGGTTCAAGTTTTCACGAAGACGTTCAGTAATGCTGCAGCTCGGAGAGCCTGTCCCGGCTCAGCAGGTTCCTAGAGAAGAGCCCAGAGAGAAACCACCATCTGGGAAGACTCCTGAAGATATTCAGTCTGCGGCTGCAGATGACAAGTTTCAGGAGACCGACCAGGTTCTGGTTCAACTCCCTGAGCGTGAGCAGAAACCAGAGGGTCAGGCAGCCAAAGACTCATCAGACCTGCTCCATGCTGAGGTCCCGACAAAACCGGCCAAAGCATGGGCAGAGGTGGTGAAAATGGGGATGGAGACGCGTGAGCAGCAGCCAGAGGGGCAGGCAGCCAAAGTCTCCTCAGACCTGCGTCTGCTCCATGCTGTGGTCCCGACAAAACAGGCCACAGCACGGGCAGAAGTGGTGGAGGAGGGGACGGAGGACTGCCTTGCCAAGCTCAGAAAGGAGAACCTTGGACTGAAGGGTTCGCTTTCCCGGGCTAACATGGCCCTGCAGAGCCAAAGGCAGAGGTCTGAGCGAAATAAGACGAGACTGGTGGGAAAAATAGATGCACTGAAAGCTGCAAACCACCAGGCAAACGTCGAACATGAGGACCTGAGGAGACAGTGGGCGGAGGAAAAGTCCCACCTTCTGGCTGGGTCCATCGTTTCTCCATCATACCAGGACCAGGATGACCAGGTGCAGAACGTAAATTTGGAAAATGAGAGGTTGGGCAAAGAGAACTGTGCTCTAAAGAGTGAGCTTAAGCAGGCCCATGAAGACCTGGAGAAGATGAGGAGGGAATTAGAGGAGGAGAGGTCCCGTCGGATGAAGGAATCTGCAGAGAACTCCAAACTGAAGGTGGAACTCAGCCAGGCCAAAGAAGACCTGGTCCAAAAGGAAAAATTGCACCTCCTGGCAGAGATCAACAGGGCTGCTTCGAATCAGGAACATCTGAGGAAGAACAAGGTCTCCAAAGAAATAACCACCCTTCAGGCGGCCCTCAGCCAGGCCAAAGAAGACCTGGTGAAGAAGGACGAGGAGATCTCCAAGATTAAGGACTCCATGGTGCAGGCAAAAGCAGACCAGAAAAAGCAGCGCCTGGTGTGGAAGGAGGAACGATCTCGCCTCATCACAAGCCACCAGGAAGCGGTCTGCAGGTTAGAGAGGGAACTCAAAGACTCCCAAAATGAGCTCAAAAACAGCCAGAGCTCATGGGAGAAACAACATTTTGAGTTCCTTGTCTCTCAGATGGACGAAAGGGCCAAAGCCAAAGCAGCACTAGACCAGGTCCAAGACAGCTTAGAGATCCTTAGAAGCCAGTATGATGAGGAGCGATCCCGTCCCCTGGCAGAACATGAGGAGGACTCTGTAAGGATGAAGGCTGCTCTGTGTAAGGCCAGAGAGGACCAGGCAAGAGTGGAACGCCAGTGGGACGAAGAAACGTCAAGGCTCCTGGGAGAAGAGAGAAAGAAAACAGCGCAGCTGGAGGAGGAACTGGCAAAAGCCACAGAGGAGCTGGTCAACCACAAATCCAAGTGGGAAGAGGAAAGATCAGGACTCCTCAGAGAAAGTGCCAGCCTGAAAGACTCCCTGCAGCAGATGGAGACAGAGAAGCTGGACTGGCTGAGAGAAAAAGCCTCTCTTCTGGAGTCTGTGACCGTCCTCACGCAGACTCTGGAGGAGAGGGAAGAGGAGAGAGCCAGGACGTCAGAAAGTCTGCAGCAGAGGATGAACCGACTGGAGCTCTTGCTGGAGGAGGAGAGGAAGAAAAAGGAGAAGAAGAGGGGAGGGTTTCTGAGCTGTTTTAGAAGACGTTCAGGAGCCTCAACCTCTGACTCCTGACCCCAAACCCTCCTTCCTTTCACCTGTTAACTGTCTGTCGAGAAGGGCTGCATGGTGGGACGGTGGTGAATGCCTAGGAGGAAGGTTTCTGGTTCGACTCCCTGTTGGACAGGAGCCTTTCTCTGTGGAGTTACCATCATCTATCATGCATGTGTGGGCGCTCCGGCTTCCTCCCACAGACTATAAACATGACAGCAGCTTAACAGGTGACTAAATATAATACAAAAAAATAAAAATAAAAAATAAAAATCAGCTTTAAAAGCATGATTCTTTAAACATCACATTGAGAATAAAAACATTTACATATTAAATGAAAGTCACTGATGCAATGTAAACTCATTTCATTGATGTATTTTCACATGTTGATAGATTTGTTATAGAAGTGCACACAGATGTCTGTGCCATGTGTTAAGTTGCTCAATAAAAACTCATCTAAACATAAATCTGAGATTAAATTTGCATACAAATATTGAGAAGAGTTTTCAGAAATGTTGGGATAAAGATGTCAGACATGCTTTATAAAGAATGGTCCATTTTAAAATGCAGTACTGCCAGAACTGTGCAGAAAAAGTTGTTTGGGTCAAAAACTGAGGCTGAAGTAAGGCGTAGATGTGGCAGGTAAACCCACCTGAGTGCACCATCAGGTAAGGCCAGCACATCAGGAGGGATAAAGGGGAGAGCTTCTAGGTCCTGCTAAACAGAGGTCATCAAAATCCTGATCCATCATAAAGTCAAGCTGTGTTAACCTTATTTTATTTTAAATAATAATCACTCAAAGCAACAAAATTCATATTTATTAATGCTGTAGAACAATTAAGCCATTTTTAAAAGTAAACCCCCTTACTTAAAAGAGAATGACCCTTTTTTACACACACTGAACTAAACTATTTGGGAAGTAATGCAGATGTGAGGATAACAGAGAACAAAGTAGAAGAAACTGTGACATCTTTAGTGGAAAAATAATACAATATTTGCAAAATTATGCAGAAATGGGTGAAAAGTGACGATAATGAGTTTAAGTGGTTAAAAAGGAGAGAAACTTAGTTTGGAGTAGTAAAACAGCTGTGAAATGGCTTAAAAGGGTTAAAAGTTGCAGCAAAAAGAGGATGAAAGTGACAAAAAGAAATTAATAGTCACCAAAAAATGGCAAAAAAAGGGGCATATAGTATATATATATATATATATATTTATATATATACTATATTGCAAAAAAAGAGCAACAAAAAGAGGTTAAAAAAATGGGTTTGAGAGTGGCAAAATGGGATAAAAGTGGTTTAAACAGTGTGAAAGGATTAAGTTAAGTCACTAAAAATGTCAAAATGGGCTAATAGTGTCAGGAAAAAGGGTAAAAATGGGTTTAGAGTGGCAGGAAGTAGTGAAAATAGGTTTAAACATGCAAAAAGGTGGCAAACTTGTTTTATATTGGCAGAAATAATGACATGGGCTAAAAACATGCTGTAAGTGGTCAGACATTGCAAAAAAGGGATAGAAGTGGCAAATAAAGTGGTAAAAATGGGTTAGAAGTGCCATCAAAAGTTGTGAAAAGAAGGAGAAAGTGATTTTAAAAAAAAGGGCAGAAAGGGCTCATCGGGGGAATAAATTTAAAGTTGCAACAAAGCTGCAAAAAGAAGTTAAACCCTGTCCATGATCACAACGGCCTGATTTTATCATCGGCTATTTTTGTCACATGATAGCATGAAAGCAACGCCACATTTTGAAATGCTGCCCCTTAGTGTGGAAAGTGTGATTTTTAAGCTTTTTCCTGTTTTTGTTTGATGTCAATAGTCCAAATAAAAGAGGAATATGATCATCTGAGTTTGACATAAAAAATGATTTTACACATAGGGGACAGTGGACCATACTGTACATACCATACAGGACTGGCACTGGTATTTTTTTCATGATTACAGCATGTTGTAATTTCTTTTTTAAAATGAAAATATTTGTTTTAAATTAAGGTTTGTAAAAATCTATCTTTTTTGGGGGGGGGGGGGGTCCTTTATTTAATACAGAAAAGTGGTAGTGCAGCTTAAACAATTCCAAACATAAGCATGGTATAAATTTTCTGAGTGGTTTATATTGTCAAAAGAAATGTATTAACAAAATGGTAATATAGCCTGTGGACTTGTAAGTGTTAAGATAACCAAAAATGGCAAAAAGGACTCAAAGTAGTTAAAATGGCTGAAAAGTGTCAAGAAAGTGGGGAAAATAGGATTAAATTTAGCAAAAATTGGCAAAACTATAAGTGGAAGAATGTGGTGAATATGGGTTTATAGTGGGGAATAAAGTGGCAAACTTGGTTTAAACTGGAAAAAAGTGGTAAAAATGGGTTAAAGTGGCAGAATGTTGATAAATGGGCTGCATAAATGGGCTAATCAAGGCAAAAATACATGGAAAATTAGTTTAAAAGTGTTTAGAAAAGACCAAATTTAGTTATTTGTTGCAAAAAAAACATGGTAAAATGAGTTAAAAGTGCCAAAAGTTGCATTAATGGTTTTAAACATAATACAAACAGTAGCAAACAGCCATCAAAAGTGAAGAAAATGGGAGAAATGGGCTAAATAGGGGACAACAAAAATTAGATGAAAGTGGCATAAGAAAAAGTGGCATAAATGGGTTTGGTTGCTACAAAAGATCGGGAAGAAAAGAGATTAAAAGTGGCAAACTACTATCACAACGGTAAAATTTAAGGATTTGGAAGGGAGGATCAGGAAGGTCTCCAAACTCTTATAATTCTGGATCTTGTCTTCCTACTGGGCTGAAGTCGGACCTGAAACATGAAATGTTAGAGTTAAAAAACTCCAAAGATCTCTTTTGTTTGCTTTTAGCTATTTTTGAGGTTTGCTCTTTGACAAAAGAGTAAACACTGAAAACAGACACAGATGTCAGCGTACCTCTTTTTCCACCAATAGTAAGCTGCTCCACCTACAGCTGTGGTGAAACCAGTGAAGAAGACGATAAACCCCACAGCCATCTTCATGTGTTTAGAATCCAGTGGATACGTGTCTACAGAAACAAGGAGATATCAGTGAAGTCCAAACATCACATCAGCAAACTAACTACTACTGAACACCTTTGGTAGCCAGGAAAACATCGGGGTAAATATATCCTCTCTTCACATTTAGATCAGTCAGTCATGGACTCCCTGTTTCACTGGGGTGAATGTTACTTATTTATCAGAGTGTGGCCTCACCTCAACTTCTACTTCTCTGTTGTCCAGTGTGCAGCTGCAAGGTGAGTGGTATCATGTCTGTGATTTCTGACCAGCTCACTTCAGCTTCACTAAAAAGGGCCAGAGGACTTTATTGCAATTTTGGCACTTTTCACCAACTTCTGGAACATCTTTTTGTAACTTGTTTGCCTATTTTACTGATCTTTTCCCAATTTTTGCCACTTCTTTGTTTCTTTTGGCCCACTTCTTGCCACTTTTCACATATTTATGCCACTTCTTTGCTTCTTTTCATCTATTTATGCAATTATATGTTGGTTTTTGCATTCTTAGTTCCCTATTTTTAGCCACTTTTTGTTGGATTGCACCCATTTTTGCATCGTTTTAAGCCACTTTTCACCCATGTTTGCCTTGGTATTTTTACACTTTTCACCCTTTTTCCCTTCATGCCGCTTTAACCCATTTTTGGTCTCTTTTACAATTATTCCATCCTTGACCTGGCACACCAGAGAGACCGTTTCATTAATGAGTGTGAGTTGATTTACCAACTAATCACACCAGTCATTCACCAGTGGAGCACCCCTAGAAGCTTAGCCCAGGTGTTTAAAAAGGACATCTCTAATTCTGTGTGTGTTTTACTTTGTTTTCACTTCAACATCCATCCTTACCCCAGTCCACATCCAGGCTCTGCTGCAGGCTGCTGTGGTCCACCCTGCAGGTCACCCTCTCCCCTCTCTTGGGTATAAACTCCAGATAAGAATGCAGCTGGTAACTCCAGTCCCCGTTGGGCATGATATCTGTGGACGTCACATCTGTAGTGATCTCTTCCCCATCCCTTAGCCAGCTCACTCTCACTTCCTGAGGAAAAAAACCCATAACGCTGCACTCCAGCATGGACTGCTCCCCGTAGTCTGCTGGCTTGGTCTGACGGACTCTGACAACCGGAGGTACTGGAGCGTAGAAACGATTAGAGCACAAAATGAGTTAAATGACCTTCAAGGCAGAGAGCAGAGGAGAGCGTTAGGGGCTAAATAGTTTTCTCCAAGTCATTTAATTAAAGAACAGGGAGAGAGGAATAGTTTCCCTTTTTCCAATAAAGACAATCAGGCTAATGAGGCGGTGTTTAAAGTGTTTCCTGCGTAGAAACAAAAGAAACATACCTTTCCTGTCATGTAGGGTCCTGTTGTAATATCTTGCACTGTATCTGCAGATAGTATCCACTTCAATTTTCCTGAGCTGCATTTTCCAGCGCTGTGAGTTGTAATGGTTTGCGTTCCTTATGCCTACTTCTCCGTAGCCAACATACTTCCCAACCCGAGAGTCATAAATAGTCATAATCTCCTGGTTAAACACGTTTTTTACAAAGTAGACCATATCTGTAATGTCATCTCCATACTCACAGTCTGCCATTCCCTGCATCACATATCCACCTGGAAGAGACGAAAGGCCAGTTAACATGACCATGACATACGCAGAGGTGGGTAGTAACGCGTTACATTTACTCCATTACCTGTACTTGAGTAGTTATTTTGAAAAATCCTACCTCTGAGAGTAGTTTTTGAGCAGAGCACTTTTTACTCCTACTCCGTTACACTGGGTAATACACTGAGGCGTGAACCCTCCCCCTTAACTATCTAATGGAGATAATGGCTGAAGATGTAATACCTGCTTCCTTCAGAGGAGCATGTTCATCCCTGGCCCAACATCAAGACTTTTTGCCTTTCAAACGACGAGGAACAACAGCCACATAATGCGCTCCCTACTCTACCTAAAACAGTGGAAATCTCAAGCTTCAAAAACAGCACGTCAAATCTAAGAAAGCACGTTATGGTAAGTAAGCTAAACAAGCTAACAACTGCAGTGCTAGTTAGCTAAACGTTTAAATTCAAATCTCTGTTTTAACTCGCAGACTGCTAGTTGTGTCAGTGATAGATGATGTCACATGTCCAACCACCTCTGCAACTCCGCCACAAATGTGATTTTACACGCCATTATTTAACGTTACGTCGTAGGTGATACTGTTATCGTGTGTGGCATATCTCTGATATCAGTGAATATACCTAGCATGATTATAATGTGGGGCTAGTGGGCCAAAGTTGTCTTCAGTTTTAATAAGTTTCAGGTTGGCTTGCCAAATCTGTTGAATTATAATCAGGATAAAAATGTATAAATTGGAGCTAAAAATAAAAAAAATATTGAAAAAAGGGCAAAAAAGTCAGAAATGAGGACAGTTCATAAGATTAATTTCAAAAATATGAGCTAAAAATCATTAACACATGATAAAATAAATATAATGTGATTAAAATTGCAAGGTACAAATTCATGTATGTGAGATTAAAATCATCATGTAGAAATAAGATAACTATTATGAGAGAAAGAGTCTGTTTTTTTCTCATATTGAATTTTTCATCCTATAATTGTGATTAACAAACATAACTTGACTGCTGCTTCATGTATTAATTTTTTTATTTCTTATACTTTTGGCAAGTTACACTACTACCCCTGAATATATGTTTTAATGCCATACGTTTTAATAAATTGCACACAAGTAAGATACTTATGAAGTTACTCACTACTTGAGTAATCTTTCAATAAAGTACTTATTTACTCTTACTTACTTGAGTACTTATTTTTGTGAGTGCCTTTTCTTCTTCTTGAGTAATTATTATTGTTAAGTAACATTACTTTTACTTGAGTACTGTAACTGTGTACTCTACCCACCACTGGACATACAGATAACATCCTAAGTCTCCATTCCACCTGAGATAGGCTAACTTAAACAACTATATGCAACAATGCTGTTAGTGACCTGCTTAATAAGTAGCTGATGTCTCAATAAGGGTTACATAGAATGCAAAATACACTTTTTCAGGCTTTTCTAACAAAAAAAAAATCTCTCTATATATATGCCCATGGCCTGTCCACAATCTCCCCAAGAATCAGAAAAATCCATTCCCTCTCCCCTCTCTTTCTCCACCGTTCTCAAATTTTCCCCGCATGATGTCATGTGGGGAGCTAGCCCCGCCCCCAGGTTCAGTTGGCCCTTCCCACTTGGGAGGAAGTTCTGCCCACCTCTCCTCTCCAGGAGAGCTACATCCATTTCATGAGAGGGGCGGAGTCAGACAGCTCAGTAACACATTAAACCACAGACTCATAAACGGCTCGTTCTGAGCAGGGCTGAAACAGAAGGGGTTTTAGACATGCAAAAATCCAATACTGGAGTGTTTTTCCAGCAACATACTTCACAGGCATGTTTTGGGGACCTCTGAGACCAGTATAAACTTGTCTTAACGGAGTAACACGTGGGACCTTTAAGTTTGGCGTGCCATCCACTAAGCAGTAACATTATCCCCACATAAGCGGAACTTCTTAAACTGAGTCGGTATCATCACTTATGGTGCAAAAGGTTTGATGCCCAAAGGCATTCTGGGAAAACTAGGCAGATTAAGGAATGATACACAAA
This sequence comes from Cheilinus undulatus, assembly GCF_018320785.1. Taxonomy (NCBI): domain Eukaryota; kingdom Metazoa; phylum Chordata; class Actinopteri; order Labriformes; family Labridae; genus Cheilinus; species Cheilinus undulatus. The sequence goes on along the minus strand of NC_054872.1, from coordinate 43,067,286 downwards.
TAATCCGAGTACAATGACAAAAATATTTAAATTGTTTGAGCTCTGTTAGCTTAAAACTAAAAATGAAATCCAGCAGCTGGTTTTGATTTTTTCAGTAAACACAACTCTATTTTTTAACCATCCTTTAACTGTTCTGTCTTACAGTGCGGTAAAAACAAGTCACAAGTTCTAAATAATTAATATTTTTTAAAATGTGCACTCCTTAAAATTTCTCAAGAATTCCGTGCATAAATCTGCCAAAATCCTCCTAATCTAACTTTTTATACACCAATTACGACTAAATAATGCTATCTGGACCTGTCTCCCATTGAAAATGCAATGTGCATTATGAAGCTTAAAAACAGCAACAGAAACCCTGCAACACTGAGCAACTAGGATGTACATCAAGCAAGAATTTAAATCACTTTTAATACATTAGCAATTAGCGTCTTCAGTCCCCAGACACTTACAGAGTTGTTAGAAGAAAATGTGATACAACACTTTTATAAATATGCTCCTGTCCCAGCTTTTCTGGAACATGTTCATACAGCCGAGCTCTAATGTCAACCATCATTACAAATAAAGTCAAATAAGATAATAACAGCTCAATGTTTTCCATACATTATAACATTTCATAGAAACTTAGAAATTATTGTCTGTCACTTTAACGTCTGTATTTAGGAGAGATGGTTAGTTTGCAGATTTCTGTGCAAAAGTTTAATGTTTATTAAAAAAATACAAAAAGGCTCCATCTCAGCTTTTTGCAAGAACCATTATAAGCAGGACAGAGATTTTTTAAAATATTCATCTTGAATCTTACACTTCTTTCAACATTAGACAGGAATGCATAGAAACATACCTGCTGGTGCACTGCAGAGTAGAACAGCAGTGGTTGTGAGTTTGTAGATAAAGTGTCCCATCATCTCTGAAATACTGAGAAACTACAACGTAAAGTTCTTCTTCTGCTGCATACAAAGCAAATTCAACTCTGCCGAAAATCCCCTGAAGCTCAAAATCGAAACCTGATCCAAACTTCCTCCTAAAATAAATGGCACAATTTGTCAAAGGCAGAGCAAAGAGGAACGGGTTTTTCAAGTCTTGTTATTGCCAGAGCTGCCAACTCTGATGCAATCCGCGTGAGACACACGCAGTTGCCACCTTACACATGCTCTCACATCACACAAGTTATTTTTCATGCATCCAATTCAAAAAAGAAAATTAAGGGACTATTGAAGAGGACCAATCAAGTGTACAGCAGTATCGTGTGGACAACTGTTAATTTTGGCAGGTATTTTTAATTTTAGTTTTAGTCTTTAAATGAAATGCATTTCAGTTTTAGTCACGTTTTAGTCTCATTTTAGTCGACGAAAACTCAAAACATTTTAGTCTAGTTTTAGTCCATAACAAGTCCTCACATTTTAGTCTTTATTTTTAGTCCAAGCATTTATTCTTTTGCCTAAATCTGGTACCAAAACATGGTGGTGTGTTTTCTGTACCCTGCCAAACCTGCTTTCTACAGCTGAGAGGCAGAATGGGCTCTATGCATGAACTGCTTCCGCATTTGGCATTAGACCGCCCCCACACTTCCAGTCAGGAGAAAAGAAAGGCATATGATGGCAAATTCGTTGCAGTTTACTCGCTGTTTGCCTGAGTTACCTGAGCTGACTGTCAATTACGAGTTAGATTTAGCTGAAGATGTACATTGCAGCACGCAGTAACGTGTCCAGAAGTGCTTTTAACCTGTTTTTGAAACGTCATTTTAGTATGTTTGGATGCCAAGCGATGATGATAGAGTAAACACAAACAACAATTGAAACAAAAAAAAACAACAATGCATGCAAAATACCAGAAGTAAACAGGATAAATGATTTAAAACTGTCAGTACAGCGTAAGAAATTATAACCATGCCTTACAGTAAAACGTAATGATCAGTAGGCTACAGTAAACTGGTGCACTATAATTTCATTGTTGATAAAAATAAACATCACTTCTTTGATATTTTCATTTCATGACAATAGAAATCAATTAATTATGAGCCTCTCAAGGCATCTGTCTGATATTGCAGTATATTATGAGCACGTTATAATATTTCATGTCACTGTCTCATTACAGTTTACTGTGGACTGTTTGTTGGTTTTTTAGTTTTAATGTTGGATGTGAATGAGTATGTCAACTTCAACCCCAGCTGTTTTCTTTTTCTTGTTTCTAATGTGAAGATGAGGATCATTCCGATGAAGATTATACACCTGGGCCCCAGACCATTCACCATATCTGCCATTTTCTGTCAGAGAGAATAGAACTAGTAAGAGGTCTGCTAAACCATGAAGATCCAGACTGTCTGTTAGATTAGAACTGTGCTGGATGTCAGAGGAAATACAGTTTGTTAACCAGTCTTTTAGACCAATCTGCTCCTTGTAGAGTCAAACCTGATAGGCTGTGTTAGTTTACTTTAGACAGAAAAACAGGCAAAGGCCTGATTTAGTGTGTTTTTTTTTTTAATATAGCGGTAGAGATGTATGGAGAGAGATCATATAGTCACCAATGAATAAATAAAAGAAGTTTTACAGTCTGGTTTATGAGTAATATGAAATGGCAAATATGGTACTAATGGTGGCAAATGTAAGCTGTTGGTGTATGAGCTCCATTAGAGGTCTTGTGGCTCCTACAGCATTTTACTTGAGCTAATTACTCTATAAAAGTAAAGGTTTTTAAGCAGATAAAAATCTTTCAGATATGCCATGTTCCATCTTTATTAGGTTTACATCACTGTAGAAAGCCATCTTTATTTTGATACCAGGGTTATTCATGTATACACTGTAGTTTAAGAGATATATGGTACTTTATCAGGTTAGGGCATGTTATTTTTTTCAGCTTGAGTCTTAATAAGTGTCCTTGTGAATAATTCAGTTATATTTTTAATGAATTATTTGGAGACAGTAATTTGTGATATTTATTTAATTAATCATTTATCCATTTCAATGAGTATCAATGGTCTGTATATACTATTATTTTTAATACCTTTTAACAGTTTAATTTTAATGTGACCTTCTTATTCAGTTACTATCACTCTGTGTTTGAGAGAACAGAAGGATTTCTTCATTTATTATGGAAATATCTGACGTTACACTGGTTATATTTATTTTATATCAGGGTTATCCAATCAACGGATCCTGGGCACACTGTGGCTATTTTTAAAAAAATATAAGGTTATTTCTATTAAATTAGTGAACATTTTATTCATTTACATAAACAAGAAACTCTTTTTTATGGTAAAATTAGTGGAAAGGTTAAAAAACGGAATTCCAAAAAATTAAAACGAAAAAAAAAACGGAACTTGGAAAAAAATAAAACCGGATTTGGCAAAAAATAAACGGATTTCATAGGGCCCTAGACGAGAAGAGGAGAGAGTTTTTATTGATCCTCCATTGGTTACAGCAGTTGCTAATGCAGCTGAAAGGGGGCTCCAGTGCCCCCCCCCCCCCACCCCCCCACTGCCTTGTATGGAGTTTTTTTTCTTGCCAAGATTTTACAAACAAATGAAGTGTGCTCCACAAATGTCTGGCAATCAACTAATACAAGTAACAAACAACTGCACACCATTTTTCTAATACTAAACCTGACTTTCAAACAAATGCAAAGTATTTTTTCTAATGCAAAACCCGACCGTTTTTTGTCTTTGCAGGATTTCAGGCATGTCTTTGCGTGATTTAAGTCTCTGTGTTCTTGAATTCTGCTCATTTTTAATTGTAGGGCATGCTGTATTAGTTTCTGAACCATGATTTGTTAGAAAAATGGTTTGCATTTGTTTAAAAGTGAGGTTTTGTTTGTTGTAAAGTTTTGGCAGGAAAATAACTCCACAGCAGTGCACATACTACAGAAACAGCTGAAAGACTATTGTATGGGGCTGATGCTGCAGCCATTAGATGAGCTGCACATAATATGACGGCAGCAGGGCAAAGCCCACCTGTCAACCTCATACTCCCTTCTACCCTCACTCATGAATAAGCCCCCGAGATACCTGAACTCCTTCACTTGGGGCAAAGACTCACTTCCCACCTGGAGGGAGAAGTCCATTGTTTTCCAGAAGAGGACCATGGCCTCAGACTTGGAGGTGCTTAGCAATATTACTGTACTATTATGAAATTTATTTCAAGGCCCCTTGGAGGATGAGAGCCCACGAAGTTGCTTACTGCTGTTCAATGGTAAATCTGCCTGGATCAAAGTATTTTCTTTAGTCTTCTAGCTTAACCCAAACATTTAATGTGCTAGTTCTCTGGTCAGCTGAGCATATGTTTCAACTTTGACTTACATGCAAAAATCTCCTGGCTCCAATCTCCCCGTGCTACACAAAATTCACCTGCTACATCATTAGTTGCCTTGGCATGATCCAGAAATATAAACATTTTGCTATAAAGATTCCATTTCCACCACTCCCTCAAACCCATCCTCCCACAGTGCTCTCATCTGGTCTCTGAGCCCTTCTTAGAGGTCACTCCTGTTCCTACCTTTCTTGAATGGCACCATTTCATTCTATAAGAAACTGTGAGGAGGTACAAGTCTGACCTGGTGTTTTGTGTGCATTCCACATTAGTCCAAGTTAGTTTGTTAAGTTTGCAGTCATGTTACAAAAGATAATGGTTCATTGTTCATTGTACTAGTCTGCTAGTTCTTTTCTGCCTTATATAAGCAGATATGGCAAGCATTGTTAAGTGAGCCTTTGTGTTATGAGTCACTGCAGCACCAGCAGTCATGCCAAAAGGTAAGCTGCTGCTGAAATAAATAAAAGTGACTTTGTGAATGTGCCAATGATCATGACAAAGAAAGCACAGTTCCCTTTCATTTGAATGTCCTCTTGTCAGTGCTCAAACGTGCAAACATGCAAAACATGGAGAAACAAACATTCAAACTTCCCATTGTGTGCTTTATTAATACATGACAACACAATAATATGTTAGTGTGAGAGTGAAAGAAAGCAAAATATGAATAATGCCGCTTCATTCTATTATGAAGTTAACTTTTATTTAACCAAGAAAACCTTGTTGAGATGAAAAATCAATCATGTCAGTTAAAAGAGTGTTAGACAAACAACAAGCAGCCACAGAATTAAAATGCCTTCAGAGATACACAGGACAACATTTTCAGGTTGTTTTTGAGCTTTCTGTCTTTATTTTGATAGGACAGTTAAAGAGAGACAGGAAATAGGGAGGCAGAGTGGAGGAAGACCTGCACCAATCAGTGCTGGAATCAGCATTCGATCCTGTGACCTGTGTGTTGACGGCCTTAGCCTTGGTATACAGGTACCTGCTCTATCAGCTGAGCTAAACCAGGACCCCAAAGTAGTACATTTAAACAGCAAATATTTATGAAAACCACACTGGTTTCTGAGCCTTTCACTAATACTGCAACTAAATCTGACTTTGAATATTACTTTTCCTGCTTACTTTTAGCGCTTTTCTGTTTGGTTCTTCTCTAGGAATGACAATCTCCTCATCCAGACTGCACACTGCCACCCTCTTTAGACCTTTGCACACTGAGTCTGTTGTTTTTCATCAGAATTTTTGCATGTTAAAAAATGAAATTGAGCCCATGGTGTTCTAATTCTTTTTACCTTTGACCTCCAAAGTCTTGACAGTTCATTCTAAAGTGAGAGTAGATGTTTAAATATTTGAAGAAAAGTCCCTCAAAGCATCCTTGAGATTTCACGTTCACAAGCAAACCACGCACACAAGCCCCATGACTTTGATCTTTGACCTTTGACATCTAAAATAAAACATGTACATCATTTAGTCAGGAAAACACTTTAAGGTTAAAGAAAGTCTCTCAAAGCACTCTAAAGAAATTGTGTTTAAAAGAACAGCCTGGAAAGCAAGGGGTGAACACAAGCCCCATGACCTTTGACCTCTTTAATCTTATCAGTTCATCCTTTATCAGAGTTGATACTTGTGCAAAGTTTGATGAAAATCTGTCACATTCTTAAGATACCACATGACCAAGAAAGGAACGTAACAATAGATGGGCGAACAGCCTGAAATAATAATGGTATCAGTCTCAGCTACCACTGGTGCATAGGCTTAAAATTTGTCATCCAGAAATATTTAAAATGGAATAATAATAATAATAACCAAACTAAGTAAATAGATCCCTTACTTGTGTTCAACTGAAAAAAAATCAACACATCACTGTGGGACTTATCAGCCCAGGTTTTTATCTACTTGGTGAGTTGAAGTAGTCTTTTGTCAGATTTCGATAATTTTAGAAGAGGTTAGTTCGTTCCTTAATTCCAGTCTCTGTTTTAATAAAAACTGGCTCTATTGCACTTATGTTTACTGTATTTAAAAAAGGTGTTTTGTCCGTATCAGGATCATAATTAAGTGTTGATGTAGAAATGTCTAAAGAAAAAGGCGAAGGCAGCACACAATCATAAAGGTGTAAAATAAAACACCATGATGGGGACAAAAATAAATCTCAGCCCATCTCTCTCCCTGAGGAAAAACACCAAGGAAGAAAGGCAAGAATGATCACACATCTGACATCGAGATTCAGGTGTTTGCCTTGACGCCTGTTACGCTTGGCAGGACTTGTTGGCTTTCGCGATGAACCAGATCCCTGTGACAACTCCAATCAGCCCCAGGATCACACCACAAACACAGACAGCTGTCTCCATGAGCTGATGATCTATGTCTTTAACCTCTGTGGGAAACACACAGAAACAGACATTTGTTACAATAATATGAAATAAGAATCATAGTATTTTTACATGTCTCTTGGCCAGGTGTAACATAAAAGTTAAAATAAATCCCTATTGGTGCAATATTTGTTCTTTTGCTGCAAATCTTTTTTCCTGCATGCCATTTTACCACCCAGTAATCCACACATTCATTGTTTCAGTGGGGACACAGTATCTACCCAACTATCAGTTGTTTTATAAAAGACATTTGGGGGCTTTTGAGGGTTTTGGACCTTGCTGTTGGGGCCATGGGTCCTGCAGGGACTTTTTAGGGACATTAAAGTAAATTTTATGCTATTTTCTTAACTCTTGGTCCCTTGTTTACATTCAAAATACTCTTCCTGAGAATTGATTTGTAGATATATAACTAATATTTGATGCACACTTATATTCAGGCCAGTCCACAGAATTAATTCTCCTGTTATTTATTGATGATATCAGTGCATATGTGTTGGATCAGCAGTATTTGTGTTAGCATCCTGGCTAACAGTTACGTCAATTTGGAGCTGAAAAATGTGTCAAGATTTTACTGCATCTGCTGTTAAAATTACTTTTTTGTGCCACTTTATAACCCCTTTTCATCATTGTTTCCACTCATTTTATCCATATTTATTCCACTTCTAACCCAAGTGTGCCTCTTTTGACAGATTTTTTTCCACTTTTTAACTGCTTTTCACCATTCTACCACCCCTTTTAGCCCCTTTTTTACCTTTCGAAATCCATTTTTGCAGTTTCCATCCTATTTTTGCCTCTTTTAACCCATTTTTACCACTCTGTGACCACTTCCACAATTTTTTTCCTGGCATTTTTTGCAGTTTTTTACCCATTTTGCCTTTTTTTGGAATAATTTCATTATTTTTCACTCTAGGTCATTTGAGTTCCTTCTACTTTATTCTCTGGCATCCTGAAGTTTGTGTAGATCATGGCTTAGCTATGGAGTCTGACATCACTTTTAAAATGTTTTAGTCAATGTGCCCATCCATAATGGTCACATAAGCAAAAGAAAAGGTAATTCTGTTGTCAGAAAATGGGTTTTTAATTTTTAAAAGGCTATTATGTACTATAGCATTGATTAAAAAACATTTTTTCTTTGTTTTTTTATAAGAGTGGCTATTATTCAGGTCAAAAATAGAATACGGCAATCACAGATTAACTCTACAATGGCTCCTCATTTGGCTGAACCCTACCTTTAAACCCTCCCCCACTAGCCCTGCCTATAATGGCTATATATTGAAGCCCCTGGGAGCACAAGGCCCCTGGATATTGCCCATGGTTGCTTTATGATAGAACCACTTGTGCAAATAGTAGTCTAAACATTTCAATAAAATAACATTTAATCTCAAGGTGATCCAAAGGTAAAGTTATCCACTTGAGATCGTGACTGTCTGCACAAATTCAATAGCAGTGAATCCAATAGATATTCACATTTGAACCCATGATGTGAATGAATATAAATCAATAGGGACCATATCAGCATTGGCTGCAGTCATCAATCTTTCCCTTCCTTCCTTTTGCACCAGCTGATTTACATGCTATGAGCAACCTACCCCAGAACTTGGTGAGAGGCTCTGCTAGGCCGATGTGTCCCACACTGCAGGAGTAGATGTCGTCAGCCTGCGGAGTGAAGTCCAGGTACGACGCCATGTAAAAGCTGAAATCCTTGTTGGAGTAATACTGAGTCTGGCTGACGTCTGCCTGGTCCACCGGCTGCCCATTCCTAGTCCAGGTGATGTCAAGCATTGGTGGGTGGAAGTTATTGATGAAGCAGATGAGTGTGTTAGGGACTCCAATTTCCATTTCATCCCTTGGGTAGATCTGGGAGGTGGGAATTGCTGCAGATGGATTGATGGATGTCAGTGAGAGAGATTAAATAAGACTACAGAGCCACACATCTACATCACAACAACACAGATATGTAACCCGTACTATCAGCCTTATTATTAACACTTAAAATGTTAATATTGCAAGTGACCCTCCACCTCACTATCACTGCCAAGTCTACAAGATGTCATCCTTGTATTTGCAGAGTGGTCAGCCTCTTTACTGCAGAACCCTCAGACATCATCTCTTCAACCTCTGGCTTCACATTTGACCCACTTTCATTTAATCGGCCTCAGATGACATCATTGGCCAGCACCACCACCACTGTCTGAACTCCACAGGAGGATAGATCTTGCTGCCTCTTAGGGCAGGCGCCTACGATCATGCTATGTGAAACACCAAAGAGACTCTGACAACGATTCAATATCACATCTGTGTAAAATAAATGTTTATCTTTTAATCAGCTACCAGTCTCCCTTGATTGAACTGACAACAAACTGCTGCTGTTATCCTGAACAATATAAAGCCCCTCCTTTATGGGGGTCAGCAAGAGAGAGGTCCTAATACACTGTCATTACAATGGATAGTTTATGCATTGATCTTTTATGAGGAACAGCCAAATATGTTGGGATTTGTCAATGAAAAAAATTAAAATTGATGTGTATTTTTTCCAAAGGGGGGGGGGGGTTGTGAGGGACTTAGCATTTCTTATATACAAGTAAGGAGTAACCTTGCATAGCAGATGGATACGCACGTTTCTGTGTTTCTTACTGTGGTGAATCCATCTTGCAAAGCTCCCGTCTGAACTGCTTGGGCCCGGTTAGAAAGTGACAGGACCAATCAGCGACGAGGGGCAGTTCTATGGCGGAAGAGATTAGCATGCTAAAGCGCCAGTTTTATCAGAACTTGACGACATTTCTTCGTTAAATTAAAAACAAAGAACAGCATTGAGTTGTTTTCTTTTCAAAAAACAACAAAGTCATGTAATGTTTTGAAATGTGAAAGAATTCATGTGGACACGAGAAAGTATGAATGTGTGATATGAGTGCATATAGGTAATTTTAATTGTGTTTATTCAGACAGGACAGTGGATAGAGGTTGAAAGTGGGCAAGAGAGAGAGACTGGGGTATGACATGCAGGAAAGGAACCACAGGCTGGACTTTAACCTAGGCCGCTCACTTTGAGTACTGCAGCCTCCGTACACGGGGTGGCATAACCACTCGGCCACCAGCAACTCAAGCATCCTGAAGAATTTAGATGACCTAAAATGATCAGCATCCTTTCATACTTCAGGTCATTCATTGAGATGGCACTCAAACATGCAAATACCAGTATTGTTGAACAGCTCATGGAAAGTCCCTGGCTTTGCGTTAAAAAGCTTAAGGCATGAGGCCGTGATGACACACGCATGATTAAAAACACAGAGGTTAATAACACCCTGCAAGGACTGTCTCTGCATCTGTTCTCCTCTACTATGATGCAGTCCACTCCTCTCTAACTTATGTTTAATACACAAATAAGACTCTCTAAAGCCTCTGGGAACTTGGACTGAGATATAAGACCATTTCTCAGGACATTTTGGGCCTGTCAGCTCACATTTTGACAGACGGATGAACATGGAACACTGAGTTGCAATATTACGATGATGATCTTAATATACTACTTTTTTATTTTTGACAACATATGAAAACTTTTCTCTTACATTTCTATTGGACTATATCTCATGTATTTACAGTGAGAAGTGGTGCAAAATATGGTTAAAAATGAGGCTCTACCTCAGCTCTATACACCTTTAAAACTCAGGTGAAACATTGATACACTGGTATTAACATATATTTATGTCTGATTTAAGTATATATTAGTCACAAGACTCCCTTTTAATGGCAGCAGTGCTTCTATTTTTAATGCATTAAGGTGGTATTCTGCCATACAGATAAAGGATCTTAAGATCTTTATAATATTTCTATATTATCAGTACAAAAAACTAAAAATTTTGTGTCTTACCTATATTCTCTGGAGGATAATTATAAAATCCTGGGACTCGTTCAATGTTGTAATGGCAGGTACCGTAGCTCACATATGAGTCATGGGACACTCCAGGGTCAGGGAGCCACTGCTGTTTAAACTCTGGCAGACGCGGGACAATCTGATCGGTAAAAGGGTCAGTGTGAAGGAGCTGATCACCGTCAAACTCAATATCATTTTGGCCGTCACCTTTAAGGTTCCTCGTACAGAAAGTCAAAAAGCGAAGCAGGTGTTTACCTGCAGTTAAAGAAGAAAAAGATCAGAAAAGAATAAAAACATTAAAGAAGACATATGAGATTGTTTGAATTTAGAATCAACTGTTTATCAAAATGTAGCATACCTGTAAAATAAAATGTAAGAAAATAGTTTATCTTAATGATACAGAAGCAGAAAATGTCCAACAAAAAGCATTTGGCACACATCTGATTAAAAAAAAAATGACATGCACATCATCATAGCCTACTGCATGCTCAATCTTCTTACAAGTTTTCTTCATTTCAACCTTCAATCTACAGGTTAAACCTTACCTTGACTGCATTTTGCAAAACAAATAACAAGCAGCAGTGGGAAAAGCTTTACAGCCATGTTGTAATTCAGTTCCTCCAAACTGAGCGGGGCAGTTTCACTGTTAGAGTCTAGTCCCTCCCAAACATGAAACTGCAGACTCAATTACTTCCTTTAAACTCACAACTAGGCCTGTGAGGGCTGTGGGACTGAAACTTAGGAACCCTGAAAACACTGATGTCATTTTAACTTTAATGACTGCTGCCACCTAGTGGAAGAAAAAAAATCATCAGGAACATGGAGGTATCAGGGAGGCATGGTGCCCTGGAAGGGTACGGAGCCCCAGGAGGGGCATGGGGGGAAACAATAAAAAAGATGTTATATATATATATATATATATATATATATATATGGTGGGGGATTTTTTTATATACCTATTTGAGATCTCACAAATGGTTTCCAAAAAAAAATATTAAAAAAAAATGTCATCATCATTTTTATGTTTTTTCCCCCATGCCCTGTAAGGGGCTCCATATGGATGTATGGAATTTGATAAAAAAAAAAAATAATAATTAAAAAATTAAAAATTCTGTTTTCACTTTGTCATAATGGGGTCCTGAGTTTAGAATAATGAGAATAAAAATGTTTTTCTCCCAACAGTAAAATCAGGCTGCAACATCACAAACTTCAAAAGTGAAAGGGGTCTGAACACTTTCTAATGGCACTAGAAATTGTCTCTATTGATAAAAATAAAGTTTAGTAGTACCATTTCAAAAATCGTGTTTACATTGATTAAATTGTTTCCAAAGCTTTGTTTTTATTTACTGTTCTTTAAAATTTTTTTTAAAATGTTGTATAACTCATTAACCCATTAAGTCATAAAAGAAACATCAAGGCAGATATTTTGTGCAGCTGTATTTTATATTGTCAATTTTACCAGTAACATCAAAATTTTTAAATTACCTGAGGGGTTTTTTTTTCTGTGAAATTACAAAAAAGGATGAGAGACAACCAGCTTTCAGCACCTGCAGTAAAATCTTGAAATTGTAAATAAAGAATTATGAGCTTAGTAAATCTTACAGTAACTTTAAAGACACTGGACCTCTAGAATGTTGATTTTGTTATTTTCTACATTTAATCTAATTTCCTCTGTGTCAAATTCCTGCCTCATTCACAGTTTTGAATGAAAACAGGTTTTTTTTTCTCAAACAGACCCAAAACAGCCAAACAACAGTCGGTGTTTCTACAGAAGAGAATAGTTTAATGAACACACTTGTCAAATGAAAAGGTTTGCTTCTGAGAGGCAACAACCTGTTTGAACAGAGACAGCGATGCTCATGAGAACTCTCTTCAGGAAACAATAGCTGGAATGAGAAGTAACCAGGTTAGATTAAAAAAGAAAGAAAGAAAGAAAAAAAGACTGAACAGCAGGAATACAATAGTTTGTGCAACAGCAAATACAGTTTAAGTATATACAAGCATATATTCTCTCATTGAACATTCACCAACAGCTTCAACGATGGATCCACCGCGAGGACTTTGACGTCTTTTATGGGAACTTGTGTAACTTTGATAATACTGTTTGTTCTGATAAGTGCTGAACAGCTAAAGGATCTCTTTAAGAAACCTTTGCTTACTTTTGAAGTGCTACAGATGTGTTAAAAAAACAACAGATAAGCAATATTTGACAACATGGAAATTATAAACCATCACTTTAATCGGACAACATTCAGTAGAGTGAGTTTTTAGTTGCACACTTTAGTTTAATGCAGAGAATTGTGGGAGGAATATCCACGCTGAACAGAAGGAACAGGATTTAAAATACTGAACACAGTAATTCAACAGGACTTTTGTTTAAGACTTGTCCGTCTTAAAAACAGTTTGTGGGCGTTTAAGGGAAAAAGTGCAGGCAAGAATAATTGCAAAAACAGAATGTCCTTTAAATGCAAACTTCATGTTTACACCATGATTAACTTTTTCTATACTGTACTATTGTATGAACCTACTTTACTCTGTAAAAACAACTATATGTTGTTAAACAGACTGCAACATGAATCAAATGTCTAAATGAGACTTAACTGCATCAACAAAGATTGTAAACAAAAAAGAGATAAACCAGAAACAAATTGTAGCTAACTTTGAACTTTGACCTAAACTAGCAGAAAGTAAAATGTATGTGAACATTTGAGTTTCAGAGCTTGAATATACTTCTATTTTCCAGTTGTGGAGATTGTTCACGAGGGTTAGATTAAGGCTTAGATTTGGGGTGTTCATCTAAAATGAAGCATAGCGGAAGGCCAGATGTTAGAAAAGAAAGGCTCGTGACCATGAGGTTGCTGGTTTAAATTCCAGTAATTTCAGAGGAAATGTAGCTGAAGAAAACAAATAAATAAACTCTTCCATTCCCTCACCACGCAGCATTAAGGCCAGCCAAAGCAGATTTGGAATAAGGCCCATCTTTCCACATCTTTTTTTATTACTTTGCTTCCCTCTTTGGGGATCACCATAAAATTCTTCTTTATAAAAGAAACATTAATTTTTTACAAGTATTTACAAAGGGAAAGAGAGGGGAAACCAAGGCATTTAGTGTTTAGGTTCTCGGGTAATCCACGGAGACGTTGCTTCTCATCCCTCAGTCCCACATTCAAAACTAATGAGTCCTCTTGGAGTTTCTTTTTTCTGCCATGGTATTTTATTTCTCAGCCCACTACTGTTTCAGGGTGTGCTGTGTCCTGGGCCAGCCCAAGTCCCTGAGTTATTAGAGTGTTTCTCTCAAAGCCGCAGGAAGGAGCTCAACCAGAGTCTGAGTCACTGGTGTCTGAGGACGAGGATGAGGAGGAGGAGGAGGAAGAGTCGGAGCTTGAGCTGCTGCCGCTGAGGCGTGAGGGCTGTGTGTGAGTCTCTGTAGCGTTGGGCTTCTCCACTGCACAGAGGACAACAGGCATGAGGATATAAGTTAGGCAAACAGGAACACAAACATTTATTTACCTGTAAAAACTTCATGTAAGACCAACAATAATCATGAGATTGTACCTTCAACAGGGGTGTAACAATATTTGCATTCTTCCTGAAACAGCACAGATTGGACAAGGGATGCAAGAATTAGCCCACTATATGGTTAAATTTGAACCCTTCTGTGGTTGGCATCAGTTAGTATTGGGTTGGTTGAACTACTTAACATTTATTTGATCATTTCAGAACTACAGTGCCAGCCAAATGCTCAGTCTAAACCCGTAGTTCTTATCTGGCCGGGTATAAGGACGCACCACCACCTCTTATAAGAGATTGTGACCAGATTTCTTCAAAATCTTGAACTGCCTAAATTTATCTAATGAAAATTGTTACTGTTTGGACCATAATTTGGCACATCTTGCATATGGGCCTTCTTTTTTCCAGCTTGCCTCTGTCTTTCTAGTTTTTGAATCTAACATGCAGGCTGATTTTCCCTACAGTTAAGTGTCGTGTGCTACAGACAGACATTTATGCTCATTAATAAATGACAGAAACCACAACACTGATGAAAAAAATTTGCATCATATAATCAAGTTGTGTACATTGTTAAGAAAGTTCTACTGTGTTGACTTTAAAGAAAAACCATGAGATGGTAGTTTATTATTCATCTCTTCCCCAATTATAAGAGTTCCTCCTCTTTCTGAGAGCTCATTTCCCCCGTTAACAGTCTGTGCGTAGTTAGCGCGGGGAAGGGGCTGTGAAAATAGGAAGTATGTTAAAGCACACTGCAGGGAGTGTTGTATACAGAGGCTTTTACAAATCACTCGTGGTTGAGACAGCGCTCCACTTTCACAGAGCACCCCAGAGGATCACATGTATTGCATGTGCAAGTCAGTCCAGCCAGTCCAAGCTTTAAGAGTAACGTAAGTCTGAGACTGGTAGCATGAAGAGCCGCCAGGAAATGGAGCAGGCCAATATATAAAGATTTATGTCTAGATTATATGAATCAATATCATAATTAAAAATTAAAATTGACCTGAATTGGAGAATCCATTTTTTTACCCAGTCCAACTGATAGCATCTTGTGGAAACTACACTTAAGTACTATTTTGATCTAGAAACTGGGGATAAAGTTGTTCAGAATATGTGTCAGGCTATACTCACATTTAACTGAAGCAATGAGCGACAATATTAAGCTCAAGAATGTGGGCATTAAACTGCAAAGAGGCCAACAGTACTAGCATTATTGATGTTCTCCACATTCTACAAACTTTGCATTGTTACATCGTGACTTTGTTTACCATTGCAGTGGGAAGTTTGTTTACAGAATTAATTTATTTTACTTTAGACTAGACAGCTAAATGTATTTAATCAGATGGGAAATTATACACCTAGGAACATTAGTAATACAGATGTCACAGTTTGGAACAAAAATTTGGTATCCACAACATCGTATCCACACCCCAATACAGGTGGTAGCAATGCTCTTACCTGTCCAACTGCTCTTAAATAAAAAAAGAAGCAGACAAAAAAAACACAAGAAGAAAAGCTACATGCAGTGGCAAACTAGCAAGAAGTCACAGCAGAACTATGAGACCTGCCAGCTCCTTATCTCTCCCCTCAGCTTCTCTGTGCTGTTTTTAAAAAGCCTCAGGACGTGAAAACAGAAACGCTTAAAGTCAGTACCAATGTTATTACATTTTAAGGGATATCTGTGGGAAAATGGGAGTAGACAAGCCTGGCTTCAACTGAGTATTGAAAGTGCTCAAGCCTTATTACAACATAGATTCTCACGTTTACTTAAGGCAGTTGCGATCTGTGGCATAGTGGTTTAGCAGGATACACACATTTTGTTTTGCTTTTTACTGTTCCACTTATTTTTTATAATCTTAAACTACTAGATGTCATGGGTGCATTTGCCTATTGGTTAGGGTGTGCCCCATGTATGGCTGCTAAGTTCAAGTCTGGTCTAAGCTGTCATTTCTTGCCTCAGTTCAGTAAAGACTGTACCAACAATCACAAGATGGAACAAACTGTATTTTTCACTTATGCAATCACAAAGAGAAACATAGAAATATGCATCCAGGACTTCTCACCAGTTTTCCACTTTTAAACCAAACCTGTAAGTGTACTACGTGACCCCAAAAACCGAGGTAACAACTGTGCTGTGACCTCAGTGAGCTGTTATATCCCTGTCAAAGAAATAGAGACACATTATCTCACCTTTAGGTTTTGTAGGTTTCTTGACAGAATTGAGTTGCCCGCTGACATCCTGAAGCCTCCTCTCGAGCTCCCTCCGCTTCTCCAGAGTAAGCTCCTCTTTCGATTTGCCAATGCTATTTTTCTTTCCTACAAAGATGATAAAAGATGTTACAGATGATTCTCATCCGTAGCGGTACCAATCATTTTTGTTAAGAGTCTTTTTGGTGGGTGGGTTTAGCTAATATGGGAAACTTGATCACATAGCTAACAGACATCCCCAAAATGTTACAGGTGAACTAAAATGTCACAGATGAACTGCAGCAAACGTTCTGTTGCTATACTGTATGAACCAGATAAACTAATGAGAACTAGATAATTTTTTTACATACAGTAACTGTTATAACTTTAATACGTTTACGCTGCTGTGATTACTCAGGAGGAAAACTAGCCCTTCAATTGCTGAATCCCACAGAGTAGGGAGATTACTTAAAGATGCAAGTCCAGCAATTAAGTCAAGTGCAATAACCATCAGGGAGAACAACATCACAAGCCAGAAAATTTGGTCCAGTTTTTAGTAAACTCACACTATTTGACTTTTTTTTTTTAATGCAATGCATGTTACCCAGTGAACTTGTCTCTTGATTATTTTTTATTCCTTTAGCATTAATGTCTGCCATATTCTGTTACAGCTTTACATGCCATTTGCTAAACTGTTGATTAGGGATACCCCAGCACATCAGTTCATCATCGATACTGGCAATATCAATCAAGCTGACAAACATCAGCACCACAGTCAATAATGGGGCATTAACAGATTTTTATCAGTTTCTTTAGTATCAATACAATACTGGCATCGAGTACACCTAACTGGTCATCTATGGGGGTATTTTTTTAAATCAGGCAGAAGTGACCTGTTGGACATACTTTGCTCTGATTTTGAAGTCAAACATGAGAAAAATATCAGTCTTGTAGGAATCTCACACCAAAAGCAGTAATTTAAAAAAACACTGGCAATTTGCTACAAAAAGTTAATTTAAAACTCTGGCACTGACCCTGATTTTCACAATCAGTGCATCTTTACTGATCGTATCACATTTATTATTGTTACTTCGATGGATAATTTAACCTCTGAGCAAGGGGCCGCATTTAAAAGTAAGACTTTGTCTCCCTCTTCTGGCAGTGGGAGTTATCACGTAAACACCAATTAGGCATGCATCTTTTCTGCACTTTCCAGTGGAAAGTGATCCATGTTCATCCCCCAGAGGTTGCTTTCACCAGTCTTGTAACCTTACTGCTGGTGATGTGCTAATGCAAGGAGTAGTCCAACGTCTCTTCCCACTCTCTGATGTTCCCGTGCCCCCATTTGTGAGGACGAGCCCAGGACTTAACTGCAGTCGATTACAACAGTGGTTCCCAACCATTTTTCCTTGGAGCCTCCCCCAGCTCATATTGATGGCAAAGCCCCCCCAAGACCTACACAATACATTTTTAACCTATTATTGCCATAAATCAACATCCATTTAAAAGCCTCATCTATAAAAAAAAAACCTTAGAAAAAAGACTCAATACATATACCTATATATATATATATATATATATATATATATATATTTTTTTTTTTTTTTTTTTTGCCAAAAGACCATTTTACAAATTGTTTTTGAGTGTCTTAATTATGATTTTACTTAATATGAAAATGAAAATCGAATCTACCGATTTGCACTCAGGGCTCTGTGCAATGTGACATACACTGAAAAAGTACAACCACAGCAAAATAAATTCAAGCTGCAAAAGTTTGCACCCAAGTTAAAAGCTGCCCTCCAGGTTTACCTAAAGCACAGCTGCAATTCATGTTGGATAATGAGCAACCATCCCTTTAAAATTTCAGTGATGCCACCATGTTAATGAGTAAAAATCTATTTACAGGACATCATTATCAGAAAATATGCTGGCTGTATTTTCATTTACCTTGTTCAGCATACGGCTTACGAGGCTTCTTCCTCAGACAGGTCATAACGTAGCGCTCCAGCTCTTTCAGAGTTGATGGCTTGAGTGTTTCAAAGTCAATCTCTATTTCCTCAGGGTTTGTGTCCCTTAGTGAAGGCTCTCTGGACTGAATGATGTGTACCACACGACCCAGCTTCTCTCCCGGGAGCTTGTTAATGTCAAGGCTCAGCTGGCGTTTCTCATCATAAGACATGGGTACGATCTCCTCTTCCTCCTCTGAGTCGTAGTGTGGCAGCATTGTAGGCGTCAGTGGAGGGTAGAACGGCTTCTTTGTGGACCTGCAGAAATAAAGGTGACAAAGTCAGGACAAAAGCTATATAGACAGTCAGCTGATTAGATATTGTTAATAAAAACACAGGACAATGTGTATGAAAAAAAAATCTCCACATTGCTACAAAAATAAGACATTCTTGGGTAAATATTTCACTAACTTGCTGTTCTTGTTACTCTTCTTCCCCTGGTTTTTCTTGGGCTGGGATCCTCCTGCTCTGGCTGACTTGGTTTTCAAGATCTTGCCGGGCATTTTCCATTCCTCAGATCCAGCTCTGCTCCTGCCCCCTCGACTCCGCTTCTCCAGCTTCTTCTTTTTCTTCTTCTCCCTTTTTTCCTTCTTCTCTTTCTTCTTCTTAGGTTTGACGATGGGGCCTTGGGAGAGGGCAGCCAGCTGTTCATGCACAGCTCTGAGCTGTGAGAAAATTTGGTTTAAAAAAAGGTGGTTGTTTAGCAAAGGTTTCTTGGCATGCAGAGCTATCGTTACTGAAATTAGAGACACCCCAATCATATTTTTTACCCCTGGAATACCAATCATCTAACAATGAGATCAGCCAGTGCAGATTATTTTTTGTATTTTGATGTTACTTCATCAGTCAACAACATGCTTTTTCTTACTTTGTTCAACAGGCTAACTAGCTGTCAGTTGCAGTACAGATTTTAATAATGGATTAATAATTTTAATAAATGGGACTCGTTTAGAGTTTGGGAATCTTACCAGGGCTGTTTTTAAACGAAGGAGGATGACTAACCTACAGCAGCAGAAGTTCGGCAAGTCGGTAAGTCGACAGTGACTTTTTCAAACTAACCGCGAATTTCCATATACAGCGTGTGCGCCGCGGGTTTGCTCCGACCAAAGGCGAGCGACCTCGCCCACTGGAAGTGAGTCTAGAGCGCTGCGGCGCGCAGCCCTGATCATCAGGAAGAGATCATGGGAAAACTGCAAGTTCACGCAGGAATAGCATGTCAACAGCGGACTATTTTACCTTTTGGGCTTAATTTACCATCCTTTCCAGTATAAGTCCATGATATTATTGCTTCCTCCATTGAGTGAGTACATTAGGAAGTTAAAAGGTTAATGTTTGCTTAAAGGATCTGTGGTTTTATGCAAAATTCTTTGGCTAAATATCCCCAAAAGTTAACTTTTCCTCATCAATGGTGCCATTGAAGCTCTGTGACCCACTGACCTCTTGGTGACACTTTGCTCTCGCTGCAGGATAAGACATAATGTTGATAAAGTGATGATTTACGATTGGGAGTCTGTGCATTGTGTTTTATTTTGAAAGAACTGGATGTTCTACGCTTGTGACTTCCATGGTTGGTGCTTTCTGAATGACAGTGAATTTACGAGGTTTGGCAGCAGCCGGCACTGAAATAGACCTGCAGCGTATCTGAAACGAAGCAGAGCGGAGTGGCGCTCCAGGCACGCGCCACTGCCGGTCCAGAGTGCCGGCTATGGAAATGCTCTGATAGACTAGAGAGGGAGCGAAGTGCTCCACAGTTCGATTCATCGGCGTTCTGCGTGTGCGCATGCTTTATATGGAAATTCGGGGTTACAGTTGACAGCACTTCTTTTAAGTTTAATCTGATTTACAGTGCTAATATGCTGAGTACTTATTGGCTTGCAATTCAGTGGGCCTAGTTAGTTATCGTACACCACAAACAGTCCTTCTCTTAGTTGCAGACGCCAGAGACAGGGATAGAGATGGAGATGGAAACCCGGGTTCCTAAATGACCCAGTTGGGTATTTTTCAAAACCTGAAAATTTGTGTTTTAGCTTATCAGTAATGCTGTTGAGTCTCAAAGGTTCTGTGACGTAATGCAATTTTATCATGTCTCTGGTGCAAAAAACATACATCAGTTCTTACAAGGGGGAAAATAAGCTCAAAATACATCAGCACTGTGCATCAAATTAAACCAAAATGCTGCACCTTCAACTCTCAGCTTGAAGAAAAAAAGACTCCGGCTGGGAGATAAGAAAGTTCTACGTAACTCCTGTTTGTTAAAAACATTATCCTGCGTAGAAATTGGCTAAATAAAAGTTAATTAGCTTATTAAAAAGCTGGTAGATGAATACATCAAGGGGCCATCTCAGTTAAATGACAAAAAGGTAAATATACATAAAATGTCGGTATGTATTCAAATGTAGCATCGAGAAAAAGGAATACCACTTCTATTAAAAATGGAAAGTAGTTTGTCTATCCATCAAATAATAGAAAAGGATCAATAAAGTGACCTGATATGGTATCAGTATCAATAAAAAAAAATCACTATTTCCATCCCTAGTAATCTGTTCTGGTTATTTGGCGATCCAATTATTACATACTTTTAATGACAACTGTTGAAAAATGAATAGTTGTCTATTAATTGGGGCATCTCCAATTATAATTAACATTACCAGGGATGTTACCTGTGTGCAAACCTGATCCTGTAACTCAGCCAAACGATGTGCTCGCTCCTCCTCACTGTCTGAGTTGGGGCTGCTTTCACTCTCTTCACTCTCACTGCTTGGCTCACTTTCTGATGTGGAGGAAGAAGAGGACGAGGAGGATGAAGAAGAGGAGGACGACGACGTTGGATGACCGCTCATTGACATGGATGTGTGATCCAAATGGGGCTCATCTGGCATCTTTGCAAAACGGAACTCAAAAACATCCTGTGGCAAAAGAGGCGATTAAGAATGAGAAGAGAAGTTAAAAAATATAATCAATAAACCGATGCAGGAAAAAAGGTCCCTCATTTTTTGGCAGTTCGGGTGTTGAAGTCTCATGATTAAGTAGAATCAAATAACCAGGCTCACCTGCAGCTTGCGGGCCATGCCAACAACATCATGGTCAGGTGGGTTGTACTTGTAGCAGTTAGAGAACATGAGTCTGACATCACTGGCAAACTGCTGTGCATCCCTATATTCACGACAGTCCATCCTCCTCTGATAAGAGTAGGGAAAGCACAAAATAACAGGTTAAAACAGTTCTTTCTTCAAGTTTGAATGAGATTTTCATCTAATATGAAATTGGTATTTTGCAAATCACATCTTTTAGCAGCTTTTCTGCTCCAATACTTTCAAAGACAGGCAGTTGTAAATAACGATGTCTGGATAAGAAACACTGAAAAGGAGTGTTTAAAACATATATGAGTCACCTTGATTGTGCTGAGATCCATGGGACACTTAATAATGTCATGATAGTCATGTAGTCCTAGTGCAACAGCATCCACAGGAGTGTAGAAAGGCCAGGCATACGCAGCATGTTTCTTTGACAACATTTCTTTGAGCAGCACACTGCAGTACCTCAGCTGAGGGCTCAGTTTGCCTTTCCTCGAGGGCAGAGACTGTACAGAGTCAGGTAAGTCTTTTTTGGGGGGTTTAATGGGACGTCCGCTGCCTACTCTGCGTCCAGTTCCTGCCATCATTGGTTGAAGCAGGACGGGACCACCAGGGCTCCTGACCAGGCCCATCCCAGGACTGTCCAGGCCCATGCCCCCTATGGAGGTGATGCTATGCACGGAGGGGTCGTGGACTTGGCCTCCATGGCCTCCTTTTCCCAAGCCCACCATGTGCGTTGGTCCTGATATGCCCACAGTCAGACCCATGGTGGAAGGGGTGGTGGTGTCAGCCTTGCGTTTCACACCTTTTTTCTGTAAATAAGCAGGTTTTAAGCTGCTATCATCAAAACACTGGTGCTTCATTTCAACCTATGATACCCAAAATAAAATAGTTTGCTAGACTCAAAAGTAGACTGAATAATTCACAGTCTAAGGTCAACTTTTTCTGTTTACAAACATCTACATGTTAGGCTGGAGACATATTTGCTGTCTCATCTTGCATATCTGTTTGTGTCTGGCTGCATCATGAACATTCTTGAAAGTATACTTGAATATTCGTAACGCACGTCACCAGAGGGCAAACAAGAGAGCTCCGGCCATATACAACTACCTGATGTGTTAAATGTAAACTATAAACACAGACACTTAAGGAGGTTACTAAAATGTAGAACTATTTTAATAATGGCATCAACAATCAATAGTAACATCAGATCAGCCAGACTGATGACTGGGGGTCAGAACACACCGTCTGCACTCTGTTTCTGCAGCACAGACGTAATGCTACCAGTGTATCGGTTTAATTTATGACCGTGTCAGCAGGTGGCTTTAAGCTGACTGCATTCACAGATGTGGCTGTTATAAAAGACAAAACAAGTCCTTGTGAATAAAAGAAAAAAAAACTTTATTTTTTAGTTATTATGTTAAAACATCCTCATCAGATATGTATTTATTTTAAAAAACACTAAACTAATACAAACAGCCATGTCAACACCAATTACATGGTCATTTTTTGAACTGCAACATCTTTCTCATTAACATTATTTTTACAGGGTTATACATCAGTTTCTAAAACAGAATTATCTGTTCCAGCAGGTTTGACTGACATGTTTATCTCTGTGCAGTGACAATAACACATTTTAGGATGTGGAAAATGGTTGACTTGTTTTATCAGTACCAGTTAAACTTTCAGCTGTTATTGTCTCTGCTGCTGTGTTAACTGTCACACCATCCTCGCCTCTCTTGGTCATGTGCATAGTACATCTCACATCCATGTTGCGTTTATTTTTGAGGATGTGCAAAACAAGTTAACAGCAATTATATCCCCAGCCATAGACTCAAACATTTCTATCTTTAAAGACAGCATAAAATCAAAGATGCCAAAGGTATTTCTGTACAATTTATTTTTTATTGCAATCAGTATTATGTTTGTCTGTATTTACCTTGGTTGTTGGCTGTGTAGGGGGAAGGCCCATGATGTTGGCAGGAGGCAGGTTTTTGGTCAGCACAGTCTGAGGAGAGTTGGCAAGCATTGACTCCCCAGTATCTGAGGAAGAAGGGGAGTAGGCTGACTGGGACACTGCTGGCACCTGCTGAGCCCTTGATGCTGAGATAGAAAGTACATTTAATTTTAGTGATTAAACTCAGCAACAGAAATAGACAGATATCAAAAGGTATTTCTGATTCAATGCCATTACTAAAATTACTACTCATACAAGGCTGCAAGTTGAGCACAGACTCACAAGATTTGCGACCCCTTCCTCTATTGTTCTTGTTTCGAGGAGCTGGAGGAGGTAGTTCAATTTCGTCCTGGGGCATCTGGGCCACCTTTTGGAGGAAGATCTTCTCTAAGGACTGGGCCATCAGAACAATGTCATCTGTTGGCTTACCAGGAAAAAAAACGTGCAATGCACATGAGTCAAAAAAGATTAATTGAATCCTATTCTAAAGGACAATAACTGTATGAGATGAAACAGAACGTTAGAATGATGTTTGATGTCAATCTGGGATACTCAGAATCAAAAATCAATTCTACTATGTTAGACTGTGTGCCAAAGCATGTCAAATCTGTTTTGCTTTTTAATTTGGAACAGCAAGATCAGAAGAAATTAGAGTTTTCTGACCATGGACTGAAATTCGTCACAGTTTTGCTCTGATTTTGACAGCTTTAGAGAGAAGTTGCCTTTAACACTAGAAATTTGGGAAAGAAACCCTGTTTCTATAAAGCAAAAGTATTGGCTCTCCCTATATGTTTTTCTAAATCAATAAACCTTATGTTTCCAATTCGCATTAGAATATAAAAGAAACCAAAAATACTGACTTCAGTATCCTCTATATTTCCTCCCCTAAGACAGCTTGCTGCATGAGACATCTTTGTTGTTTGTCTTTGGTACAAGGGTCAGTTCAGGACAGTGACCATAGCAACAAGCTTTTCACAACATTTTGAATGGCGCCCCCATGAAACAACTGATCACAATTTTTGCACTGAGCTATATGGTTTGTGAAGTAAATGAAGGCTCTAGTATCACATCTGATTTTGAAACACTGTCAAAGTCTCAGTAAGATGTGCATAGAAATAAAACAACACCATTTTTGGCAGCAACATGGTCCAAAACAGTTGGATGCTTTTATAATTATCCTGTAGTCAACTTGACGATTTCATTTTCCATTTTGCCTCAAAAGATATGCAGCAGCACACTTTTATAGAATATATACAGGTCAGCACATGTTTTGTTGCCACACAGGGCTACAGAGAGTCTGTTTGCAAAGGTCTAGATAAACGAATTGTCATGGGAAATTAAAAAAGGTTTCAAATTGCACTTTCTTATCAAGAAAGAGTATTATTATCAGAACTGCTTGGTCACAGTTTTAAGGTTGGGGTGAAAGTAAAACTAAAGCGTGATAGAAAGCCATGTAAGCGTATGTGTTCTACCTCTCAGCATACCTTGTTGTAGATGTAGCAGTTGGTGAACATTGTGTTGAAGTCCTGTATGCACTCACTGGCACAGCGGTAGAAGTTGTTCTCCAAACGCTTCTTGATGGTGCCCATGTCCATAGGTTGTTTGATGATTTTATGGTAATCCTGAAAAATATATTGATAAACAGAAGAAGTGAAAAGATTAACAAAATATGTGACATTTCAAAAGGAGGATGATCATGGGTGTTTTTATACTTTAACATTTGAGCCTGGAAACCACTGTGGTTTCACAAACATTTGCTGGAAGTAAAAAGCAAAAGTCCGTGGTGCATCTCCGCCTCTTAACCCACCGGCAGGTTGAGCCTATAGGCATCCACAGGCTCGTGGAAAGGCCAGGCAAAGTTATGCCTCCACAGACACTTCATCAGGGTCCTCTGCAGAAACTGCAGCTGGTTGGTCATACGGCCCGGCCGGCTGGGATCCTTCACTGGGGGCTGTGGTGGGGCAGGAGGTCCCTGTGGCAATGTGTGCGGCAGAGACGGGCTCTCAAAGTCCTCATATAACAGGGAGGGCTTACGAATGCGTTTGCTCGAACTGGAGTGCTGGTCGCCACTGGACAACCCGACCAGAGAGCTAAAGAGGAGGAAACAGAACGAGTGTAAGGGAAATGAGACCCAGATGAAATGATTAAAATTGGAAGCATAAGATCCATACAGAGAGAAAGATGGTGGAAAAAAGAAAGACCTTTAGTTTGACATTTGACAATGCCATACTTAATTAAACAGTCACTGACTGCATCATTTCACCACTCTCAAACATGTCCAACATATAATATTCAAAACACTAAAAACAGCAGCTTTGATGTGCCTAATGCACATAACTAAGTCCCTGTGAACTAACACCCTGCTCTCAAAATCAGCCAACAGCCATTGAGGGAACTAGAGCTGTATCAACAGGCTGCTACTTTTAGCACAGTCATGGGAACCACCATTGTATGGGTCCTCACCTTCTAAAAAACACTTCCTTATGTGAGACTTAGTAAGCAATAAAATCCTGAAGTTTCCAATGATTTAAGAGCTACAAAACTATAAGAGGCATCTGCAGCAACTTTAGCTCTTACAATTTCTCAATCAGGAGATACATTCACAATCATTGGCAGAAATCACAGAGAAGGGGGGTCTGGACTACCCCAATCTGATAAAATCATTGAATAGTCTCCTCCACCATTCGTGTCCTTAGAACAAGTAATTTTGCGTTGTATAATGCAAAACAATGCCTTAAATATTTTTGAAGAACCCGCCTGTCCCCCCTCAGTGCCTCATAGTGGTTTGTTCCAACCCCCTCTCCTTTTCCTGCATCTGCTTCTTTTTTCCAAAAGTTGCTGTGCTCCACAGCTGTGGATGCTCACGGACTCAGACAAAAAAATGACAGGGATCAGAGAGTAACTGGAGAGACTTTAGAGCAATAAATCTTAAAAAAACTGTTAACATGATTTTACACCCAATAAAGATATGAATTACGCCTAATTAAGGTGATTTTGGCATGTCTCACCCCAAATCACCCATCCTTATTTCCGATTCAACCCACTGTCCTCCTCTCTAAACAGAAGCAAAAAAAAGCCCAAAAATATATCTTAAAACTAGAAAAGCACTCGGAGAGCACAGACCTCCGTCATTAGCTCTATCTCCCAATAGCAAAGAATCCTTAAAAAAATTTCTGGATCCAGACGGTGATCTGGATCACACCCAAAATCTAATCAGTTCTTCTTTATGCCATTTCTGACATTTCCTGAAAATTTCATCAAAATTCGTCCATAACTTTTTGAGTTATGTTGCTAACAAACTAACAAACAATCAAACTAACAAACAAACCCTGCCGATCACATAACCTCCTTGGCGGAGGTAAAAAAAAACCCGTCAACTGCTCACTATTTATATACCCAGTTCAGAGCTGAGTGCATCTGGGAACAGGCATACCAACTTTATCAACATCATCTCATATCACAAAATCAGAAAATTCTACATTATAGTTTCAGATCAGAGCGAGACATCTTTCTTTGAAAAGAAAAGAAGGCAAAATGCTCTAGCTACAGAAGTGCTGGGAAGTTGGCCATTACTGGTGAAATTATTAAAAGTGATACTTCACTGAATACAATTTTAGTTGTGGATAAAGGACCCAAGAAAATGACATAACACAGAGTTAAAAGTAACAGTCCAGCATTCAAAACTATAAAATTATATAATTAAAACAGTATGCTCTTAATCCAAGTAAAATTCCTAAAACGCAGACACCCTTATCAAGTCTTTTAATATTGTACTGCAATAAATGATGTATGCATTTAATAACTACTTAACAACTGCTGGGAAGCAGGTGGATTAATCCACAGTTTTTGAAAGTCTGCTTTAACTTAACAATTATTGCTACATTTTGTTAAATTTAAAAAAGTTAAAAAAAATGCTGACAGGGTGCAACTTTTTATCTACACTTAAAAAATAAATGTTTTATGCTGTAAGAGTTTCTTGCACGTTCTTTTGCATCCTGTTTTTCACCTGCTATTGAAAAAATATTATTTAAAACGTTTTGTTTATAAGAAATTTAATTAGATTATTGAAGTCTTTTCTCAGTTAATAGGGAATGATTTCTTCTACTTGTGCACCTGCACTGTGTGCATGTATGTTCATGTGATTATTTATCCACCAGTTTATTAAAATGCCCAGTAAAGGAGAATAGGCATCTGATTCTTTTTCACTGCACCAAAATTCAATAGAGAGGATCCAGCCATATGAGCAACCGTTTGAATAAATCTTTAAGAGAATGACAAGAAGTACAGATAAAAATGTTTTATAATGTCATCAGGCAATTAAAGACATATGGGCACCGAGAGGCAGGGACAGTTAGGCAGCAGCTTAGAGTTTCCAAGTATGATGAGCATTTGTCACTCTTAGTCAATAAATATAGGCCTTTCTGATTTAGACTAAATACAGATGACTTGTTTTTGTGTTCATGTCTTTTTGGTCTTTATGGAGTGTACCTAAGATTCATCATGGTGTTACAACCCCTTAAGTTATTTACCTTTAATGATTCAGTTGAAGAGACAATGTTTTCTTTAAATACCCCTATACCAGTTTGTTGCATTATTTTTACTTAAGAGAGTCTGACTGCAACTTTGGCGTCAACCTCAGGAACTGCCATTGAGAGAAATTTCTGTTTGTTGCCCCCTCCAATATTAAAGTATATCTGCCCTTGAACTCACACCATGTTCTGCCTGTCCTCAAAGCAAACCTTCACCCTACTCTGTGAGAAAGAGATATATTGTTATATATCACAGACCAGGTGTATTTTAACCTTTATTTAACACTAAAATGTGACGTATTTAGCTTTTTCTGTAATGTTCAAGGATGCCCAACACAACAGCTTTGTTGCATGTTGATAACGGCAAGAGCATAAAAAAATGTCTTAAAGTTTTTGTGCTTTTGAATGCACAATTTAAAAAAGAAAGCTTACACTAACACATGCACAAAACTAGCATAAAAGCTGTTCTTGCATATTTAATATATTCAAAAGCTGTTTAGAATTGGTTCAATGGTGTGCAACACAATTTTTTTTGCAGAAATCTGGCTTGCTTTGATAATCTCAAATTAAAAGGACAAAACATCTTTGGTGCCCTTGACTGTGGTACTGTAGTCTATACAATCACCCTCTACTTCAACAGTCACATAAAAATTAAAATGCAGAGTAAAAATCCCTCAACAGTTTATAAAGGATTAAGTGTAAGAAATTTTTAGGAAATGTCCATACCTCATATGCACCCATAGTTATGGCTGTGTTGTTCCACAACACTACAAAGACCATGTCCTATGTTGACCTAGGGAGTCTCTCAGTCCATGGAGTCAAATGAGGGACTCCTGTCACTGTAGCTTAAACCCTATCATCCTCTCTTTTCTTGCCTGAGTGGAGCACATGAAGCAGATTTAGAAGAAGTTATATTGCACTAACACAAGCAGCACACACCTGCCCCACTGACACAAAAACTGTGGCGAAGCCTATGAGCTGATTTACTACATCAGTCAGAGTCCAGGCAGGCCAAATGGACCGCATTAGCAGTGAGAAAAACACAAGCTTTGATGCAATGAATGAATTTTAGAGTTAACTTCCACTCACACACATTTTTGAGCACTTCTTAGTTGTTTTATAAAATATTAGGAGGATGTTATGTTACTGTAATATCGCATCGTAGAAGTTTTGATTTTTCTTTGTACCACATATTTGAAAAAATACAATCTTATTATTTCTTGATTAATATGTCAAATTATACTTATTTACTTGCATTCCTGAACAGAAAAACTAGTTTTAGTGGTTGAACGTTATGCTTGATTAATTTCTGACTCCTCAGAGAAGCCCAGTGAGCCAGCTCAAATTTGGTTGAATTCAGTTTGAAATCCCTCATTCTTGTTCAAAATGGTAAAATGTGGAGAGCTCAATGAAAATGAAAGAGTCCGCATTAAAGCACTTCATGATGCTGGATGGTCTTTGAGACAAATGGCAGGTAGTCTAATAAATTTTGTTTAGCCCTGTATTTGTAAAATTTAAAGCATGTCAAGGGTTGGTTTATCCTCTTTGTCCAGTCCTGTTTTCTTTCATTTAGGGTACAAACTGCAACATTTTTCATCAAATGAATTTAAGCCATTTAATATTTTTCAACCACTTAAATGGTGGGTCCTGATGCCTGACCAGTTGAGAACCACTTAAGTCAACTTTTGTAGTTTGTAGAGTGATTTATTGCTTGTGTTTGTTAAAAAAAACACAAGAGGAAATTAAAATGACATATTAAATTGCAATAGCAATGTTGGGGAAAAAAAAAACAAAAAAAACAAATAGGTTATTTCCTAAATTGTTCAGCCCTATTTCCAACCCTGGCCCATATAACCCAACCCTAAAGAGTATCAACATAAGCCTATATGAGTACTGTTCTAATAATGAAATGTAAATATAATATATAATTTATTGTCTTATAAATTAGTTGTTAATGCAGCTTTATGTAATAAATGTGGCTTTGCTGTGCAAACTTTAACTTCTGATTAAACTGCAAAGGTGTTAGCAGTGTTAATGCTTTCACAAGAAATCAAAACAAAGAAAGAAAAGGCAGACTCCTCTCCTCTCCAACAGCTGGTGATCGCGTGGTTTGGATGCCCCGCCCTCACTGTTTGTAAACACTACCCTACAATGACAGTAACGACTGGTAGACGTGGGTTTTCTATCATAAAGAAACACGACATTTAAAGCTACTGCACTGGATAGGTCGATCTATTAGTCCATCAGTCAATCCCAGTTATCGTCCGGCAGCATGAAGACGTTTCCTCATCCACCGGCACAGGAGAGCGAAGCTAAGCTAAAGGACTACAAGGCTGCGTTGCTGGGCAGCAGCAATACCTGCCAACTCTGAGGGTTAATTGATTTTAAGGCACTATTTTGACTATAAAATGATGTGCGCATGAGACATACTGAATTGGTTTGCATACCCGGTCCTCTTAATGTGATAGTCACACGACAGCAGGATTAGCATTAGCAGGGTGCCTGTTCGATGAATGACCCGGCTGACAGAAAGCCGGCGGGGAGCAGCCGGCTGAACCAGCCGCTGGGGCTGCAGCTGTCATTCGCTGTCTTTGTGCTAGCTCAACAATAAAACCAAGAGGTAAGGGATAAGACTAGTCTGCATATTTAGCTATATATTCACATGGAAGCAAGTCGTTATCAGAAAGACTGCTTTCGTAGCTAGCTATAATATCTTAAGTCAACCGTTTGTCTGACAAGCTAGCGTTGTTATAGTGACGCTAACGGTTACAGTAACGTAGCTAATGTCTGCGGATGACATTAACCGTTAGACAGATATCTTCAGCCCAAAGAGGCGGACTTTACCTGTCGTGGGGCGGGTTGACTGCCGCTTCCATCGGGCTGAAGGCGGTGTGTTGTTACAATCCAATTTTTTAACTACTATTGACGCTGCACTTCCACCGAAAGACCACAGAGCAACTCCGCAATGAAATGGCGCTTAAACGCTTCCGCTTGACCCTATATAAACCTACCACGTGGCAGTGTTACGTATTTCCTGTCGCGTTCAATGTGTTTCTAAATTCTTATTGGCTGTGATGAAACGTCCGTCAAACTGCGGGAAACGCCCATCACTCCCCTTGGTACATGTTGTTCTCTGAGTGGTATCAACACAATGGGAGCAGGCTCTGCTCTGCGAGGAAGCTTCAAATTTAAGAATTTATTTAAAATTTTTAAACTACAAGGCGTCCCTTTTCTTCTTGCACTCTGTTTCAGGAAATGGTAATATAGCATCTTCATATCATGCGTGAAATGCTGACTCTGTATTCTCAGCCTTGAAAAACCCCGTCGATAAATTTTCCAGGATTAGCATATAATTTAAATGCTGCATTATTTTGGCCTGCGGCAGATGTTGTCGGGCAATTTCTTGGCATGCGTATCAGTTTTGGATGCAGATTTTAGAAGGTATGATGCTTGGGCACAGGAATATTTAACCCAGAAAAGTTTGGTCGGATTTCAGGTGATATTACATAATCCAATCAGCATACTTTTCCCAACCCGCATCCATGACTTCCTGCAGCTCTCAAGACATTTGTCATTTTGAAACCAACATGTTCAAGATCAATCATTTTCACCTTTGCCCCCGGCTGTGGAATTAAGTACCAAAGTTAATAATAGCCTCTATTCTTTTTTGACAAAAAATTAAAAAACACGTTAAAAACAAAGTGTATGTATCCAGGCAGATTGATTGACAATGCGAAAAAGTCTATATTTAGCACGTTAAACGTTAAGTACCTTTTTACATCGTAGTGTGCATGAAGTGTTAGAAGTACTGAAAAAGGTTTAAATTAGTCCGTTTGGCCATAAGCAATACATTCCCTAAGCTTGGCCCATTTGTTTATTATTGTTTCTTTTTGCATTTACCCATCATAGCTCAGCAGAAACATACTTTTTACTAACCTCAAAGATCCAGGGCTTGTGAGAAAACATTCAGGGCTTCAGTCCAGGGTGAGCCACCCCCCTGGCTCCTATGATATCAACAAACTTAGTGGCATCAATAATGAAGATACCTTGAAAGAAAGTATAATTAAGCCTAACCACAAAGCAAAATAATTATAAAACCGTTTACTCCGGCAGAGTATGTGATGAAAATTAAATATAACGTTTTCTGGTAGAAAAGACCAAAATAACTCATACTGTAGCACCTAATGGGCAAAATTTAAGTCTACAATTCCCTCTGTTCAATCAAAAGTATTATCTTGGTGTAGACTCCACCTTCAAGGAAATACCTACATCCACATAATAGTAGTTTGTAGTTCTTTAATTTCAATATAACTATGCTGGAAATCTTCCCCTAGCGACACTATAAATATTTTAGGGTTGTATTACTTAGTTAAATAACTCCTTTAGGATAAATAAACTGAACTGAAAGAGTGAAAGCAATGGCTTGCACTCAAAGTGCAATACGATAAACACTCAGTACAGAAATAATAATATAGAGTCCTGTTTATTTCTGGTAAAAAAGTAAGTACAAGTGGTAAGTAGTAAGTAGTAGTAAGTACAAGTAAAAAAAATACATATATATGGAAAATGATTCAAATACAGAATCACTTGCAGTTAGAGGTCATGTAGTGTCATTTTGCCTTAAATTTCATAACTTGTCCTAACTTATAAGCTTGGCAGCCATAAAGAATAAAAAATACATCACAAAATAGAAGCAAAGGCAAAGATTTAATGTTGTATGAACACAGATTTACAAAGAACCATAGACTCAGGAAAAAGTACAAAAGCATTTTGGAAAAAAAGTGACACAACCAAAACATAAAAACACAACCTCAAATATCCCAATATAGAATTAGTTAAAGCGAGGATTTTTACCACCTCTTCATCTTATATATTCAAAGTGTTTGCACACTCAGAGTCTGATCATCACTGACTCTCCTTAGTTCTATTCAAAGCCCCTGGCACACTGGAACTTCTCAATGGAAACTTCTGTTGTGAATGTGTTTATGTCACAAAACATGGGAAATATCAAGATCATCCTTTTCATACTCTCCTCTGTTTTTTTTTAGACCAATGAGGGCTCTGTTTAAAATAAATGACAACCACAAAGGTTTTTCAACATGATGGAGTCATTTTACAAGCCATTTGGGAATTCTATTATTCTCAAGATAATTTATGCTGTTACATATATCAATATCCCAATATCAACTTATTGGACCCTGGTAGAGGATTTTATCCAAAAGCGAGTCCATACTTGACATTTTTGCTGACGAAGCCATGGTGATGCGCACAGACGTAGCAGCTTTCCTCCTAAAATGATAAATGTTTTTCAAAAAGAAATTAACACTGAGACTATGCAATATTTTTTAGAAGAGTGCAATTACAGTTGTTTTTGAAAATTTATTTGAATGTATGATTTTTTTATAGACATCTTTTTGAATATTTTTCTGCCTTTATGTGCTGAACAAAGCTGCTTTCATACTGTGTGAATGTGTCACTTAGGAGAAGCACAGTTGCACAACTGTGCAATGACAGTGTCTACTGCACCTCATTTATTCAAATTTAATCAAATGATTCAAGGCTTTGTTTCAAGTGTGCTTACTTCTTTAAATACTACTTCACCAATTGCCAAGATGCATAAAAAGCTAAATATTTCAATAATAAAAAAACAAAAACAAAAACAAACTACTTTAAATACCAGGAATTAGCCAGCTAAACAGACAGATCCCTAGGTAGTCAGCACCAGAATTACTAGTTGATTAACCTAATTCTTAATATTCTTTAGCGGTTCAGGTTCAGGTATCTAGGATGTTACTGCCACAAGTAAGCCTGTAGTAAATAACTATTGCATGTGGCGGAATTGCTTTTTCCCCATAAAAACACAATGGTGATCTGATGTACTGATAGCATCTCGTAAGAACAGTGTGGTTTTGCACCATTTTGATTTAGAAAACATGGCTATTCCATTTAAATTTAGTTTGAAATGTCTCTCTGATGATTGTAGATCACTTAAGATGTTTATTTGATGTGTGTAAGAAGATGTCTGTTTGAGTTGAGTTTTATAAAAACTGGACCAGGTCTTAGAGGAGCAACCTGGGTGAACTAGCATGTAACTAGCCAATTGCAGCCATACAAGAAATGACTAAATTGCTTTTTTTCTCCAAATTGTACAGTACTTAAGTCAACTTTTGTTGTTTGTTAATGTGCTTTTTCATTAGCTAGCATGGAAAAATCATCTTGGTTCCACATGTCTTGTCAGTTCAGTGCATTCTCTTGTAGTAGTAAAACGGTACTGCACAGAAAGGTAAAGATGATGGAGTGGATAGCTGACATCACATCACCAATGATAACCTTGATTCACCATAAAGACCAGCAAAATGTGTGAGCATTTCTGGTGTGGCAATTAGTGGACAGCTTAAGTGACCTATAAGAGCAATACAGAGAACCGCAGAAGGCTTTCTCATAATCTATATTCAAATTTTATCAATGCACCTCAGTGTCAGATCAATCAACCAACAATCTTTATAAATAAATCTACCTCCCATCAATGTGAATCATTTCCTTCCTCTCCTCGACGTTCAAAGCTCGTATTCTGCTTTCTAACCAGCTCAGCATAATGGCCATCTTTCTTCAGAAGCTCATCATGACAGCCCTCCTCCTCCACTGTCCCTTCTTTGAGAACAATTATATGATCTGCCTTTTCAACGACAGTCATCTTGTTGGAAATCAACAGCACGGTGCAGTTCGTTGTTTGGTCTAACAGAGCTTGGTGGACCTGGGTAGACAGTAAGGTCTTAGTGTTACTGCCCATGTAAAACACAAAAATAATCAGGTATAGGTGAAACTAGGAAAAACAAAGAAAAACTACCTGGTGTTCATTCTCTAGGTCCAGGTCACTGGTGGCGTTGTCCAGTACCAGGATCTTTGGACGTCTGATTAAAGCTCTGGCAATGGCAATGCGCTGCTTTTGACCTCCAGACACCTGTCCTCCTTTCTCTCCAGCGTCTGTACAACACAAGAGAATATTTTTGTGTTTTGAAAGTTCATTTTATGAACCTGCAGATACCCAGGTCAGATAGCCTGGAGGAATACTTCCTTGCCAGATAAACTTTGTTAACATCTAACAATTTAAAATGAAAAGAAAAACTAAGAAATATTCTCCTGTGAGGACCTACTTCCTCCAAGATAAGTTGAATCTTTGGGTCAAACCTGTGTCATATCCATTGGACAGCGCCTTGATGAAGTCGTGGGCACTAGCCTTCTTGGCAGCGGCGTACACATCATCATCAGACGCATTCTCTAAGCCGTACTTGATGTTCTCCCTCACGGAGCGAGCAAACAGCACACAATCCTGGCTCACCACAGCAATCTATAAACAAACAAGATGGAGAGGCAGAGTTATAACTGCCATGGTTTTCTCTGAGAATTGCCCACAACGGGTCAAAAGCAAGATAAAACTAGACTAATATTGTTTGAAAGTTTAATTACAATTCTGTGGCCAGTCGATATAACAAAACAGGCATTTAAGGAGAAAGGTAATGCAGGAGGAAAAGGAGAAAAGCAGTGAAATTAAAGACTTATTAGAGGGATCTAAGAAATACTTTCAAGGACCTATGGTTCATCTTTTTCATATCATAATGGTACAGCTCAGGGCTAATTCAATTTCATTTCTTTATTATGGTCTCAAGGGCTGACAGCTTTAATTCGACTGGTCAATTAATTGGTCGAAAAGCTTTAGTTCAACCAAGATCTCCCTGGTCGGCGAATCGCCCCACCCCCCCAAGACGTTGGTCTGTGGGCAAAAGCATGTGAGCAGCTGACAGAGAGAGACGTGCTGCTGCGGACAGGAGCAATGCAGCTCTAGGAATTACTGGTAGAGAAGCACACAAAGCTAGCAGAGTGGGATATTTTCTGATATTTTACAGCACTAACGCTCAGAAACAAAACATCAACTTGTCACAAAGATCCAGGCTGTTTGTATTGAAGTGGCGCTGCTGAGTCTCTCTGCTCTACCCTCCCTCACTGCATCAACTCCCACGGTCAGTTTAATTCACCTGTCGGTAAATAGGCTGCGTAGTATCATCTTTTTTTATAATCCCCTTTAAAGTGTTCACGTTAGCGTCATCTTCTCTTACAGCCACACAGAAAGGAGAGGTGACAAAAGGCGATGTCTGCTGGTCTTAAGTCCCGACAAGCGAACTTTTTTCCTCTCACCTACGTAAATAAACGCTGCATGCCGTCTGCTTTATGCTTACAAATGACACCGCGCAGGCTGGATCAAGTGATCCTGTTAATAGTTACTGTTATAAATGGATGAAAAATGAGGATCTGGGGTTATTTTGTAGGCTGTATGAGTTTAAAGAGTTACTGCGCCGGGATCATGGAGATCAAAGGCAGGTGCGCGCTGATGGTCTCTCAAATAATTACACTGTATTATAAAGTAAGACGTGATGAGCCGAAAAGATATATTAATGCTTCAAAAGGCTTGTTACTTTCGTTTAGGGATCATTTAGAGTACCAAGCAGGTGCAGTGAGGAGCCTGGATGGATTGAATTAGTCCCCAACGAGGTAATTTTTTTTAAATTAATGAATTTTTTTTCTTTTTACCTGAACAATTAATCGATTAACTGGTGCCTGGGTGCGATTTTGGTCGACCAAGTTTTTCTTTGGTTGATCACAGCCCTAATGGTCTCAGTTTTAAAGTTCATTTATATATGTCATCAAGAATTTAAGTCATTTTTGTGGTACAATGACTTCATAATGCCCTTAGGTTTTATTAGATCTATTATTAACTGTAGGTTCAAACAGAGTATGCAGTATCCATACTTCATGATTTACAGTTTTTTAAAAGACTTGGATACATGTGAGATATTTGCAAATAACTCTCAGCATCCCTGATGAAGGGGGCTGTAGGGATTTTGTACACAGAGATAAGAGTTCAAAGTAAAGAGCAGCTGTTTTTCAAGAAGGAGAGTAATCTGTAACATGTAAATTAAAGGCATGTATTCAGAAAATGACTGAGCTTATCATGCAAACAGTGTAATTGCATTAAGACAATATCCTTGCAGCTTAATCCAACATTTTCTTGTGTATTTCTTTTAGCTGTCCAGTCAAAATCGCTCAATATGATCAGTGAAGATACAATAAAGTTAAATGCCCTTTTTGTAAATGTTTATGCTTTATATGTTTCAAACCAAAGTTATGCTCATGTTAAGACTGTCTGAAAAATCAAAAGGTCTGGCCCAAGTTCTTCATAAGTATACAGACAAAATACAGAGCCACTCATAGAAAACCCTCAAACATTTCTTCATATTTCATCTGGTAGTGAACACCACAAAACCTCCTTTCAAGTCAAATAAAAAGGCAATGTCAACTAAAAACAAACAAGATTGAAACATGAAAAAGAGAAACTGCCTTGTGACAGCTCACCTTGTCGTGTAGATACTGGTCTTTGTATTCTAGCAGTGGTTTCCCATCCAGGAAGATCTTCCCTGCTAAGGGCTGGTAAAATCTCTCCAGGAGCTTCACACAGGTGGACTTCCCTGATCTGTTAAGCCCAACAAGGGCAGTGATTTTGCCCGGTTTAATATCCAGAGACACATCCTAGTAGGAGAGAGGAATGATTTCACTGGATTAAAGAGCTACATGGAATTAAATTAAATAAATACGAGATGAACATACAGGTAAATTAACACGCACCTTCAGCACAAGATTGCTATCGTCCTTGTCAGAGTATGAAAATGACACATTTTTGAACTGAATATGTCCCTCAAGATTTTCAGG
This sequence comes from Cheilinus undulatus, assembly GCF_018320785.1. Taxonomy (NCBI): domain Eukaryota; kingdom Metazoa; phylum Chordata; class Actinopteri; order Labriformes; family Labridae; genus Cheilinus; species Cheilinus undulatus. Next base: position 43,029,729 of record NC_054872.1, on the reverse strand, counting down.
GGATAAAGTGCCATCTTTGGGAATTTTAGGTTTTCGATCCAAAATCTCGAAGATCTTTTCAGAGCTCCCAATCGCCTTTCTCACCTCTGGGTAGTAACGCATGACAGCCTGGAAGAAAGGTGGATACAAAAGGCCTTTTATAGATTGATTGACTTTATTTTTTGTCTTTAAGTAACAATATGAGCAGCTTGTAAAATGCATTAGAGAAAAACAGAGCAACAACAACACATTCAGTCTGTGTCTCAACCTATTGCTCACCTCAACAGCATCTGCAAACTGTAGTTCAAAGAGGACAAATGACACCAGGTCTCCACTGCTGACAGTACCCCTGGTCACAAGAGTCCCTCCATAATACAGGATGCACACTTTCAGGGCCAGAGTGGTCATCTAGGAGAAAACAGGTAATCATTCACAAAGTTAAAAGCTGTTTATATGTTATGTAATTATCTATCCATCCATCCACTTCCCAGATTCCAAGGCATTCCCAGGCCAGATGAGATATATAATCCCTCCATTGAGTTCTGGGTCTACCACAGGGTCTCCTTTCAGTTGAGCACACCTGGAGGACCTCCAAAGGGAGACAACCATAACGCATCCTGATCAGATGCCAGAACCACCTCAACTGGCTTCTTTCGAGGTGAAGGAGCAGCAGCTCAACTTCAAGATCCCTCTGGATGTCCAATCTCCTCACCAAAGTGATTGTGTTGATTGGAATAAAATTTCTAATCAATATGGAGATGGAGGCACTTTAAAAACACTAGCCATGGCACTGTGTCTAATTGTGCATGTCCACATGTAGGAGCACCTCCTAATCAAGTCATTATTGAGAAGTATGGACAATGTAAAAATAAAACAAGACGAGTCAAGTAGTCGAGTATAAGTAGGGTTGGCATGCTCCGGTCCAGCAGATGAGCTCTCATCTGACCAAAGTTTCATTGGTTGCACAACTGCAGAGGGAGAGGGAGCAGAGGGGATAAGAGAGGGAGTGCTTGTAGACAAAGCAGTGATTCAGAGCACTAGATGTTATTTCTGATTGTTTCATAGCAGCCATGCTCTAAAGACCTCACAAACACATCCAACGACTTACAGCAGGGTTTTGTTTGTATTGAAGCAGCAATCCAAGTGTCTCCGCTCCACCCTCTGTCAAGGCCTTGACCCTGCTGCCTATTTTACCCATCTTTCAGCTGATTACTTCATTATGTCCTTTTATCATCTCATTACAACACACACGTTCATTTTAGTGCCTGCTACAAACAGATAGAGGGCAGATGAGAGAGACAACAATGTCTCCTGTTCCCTAAAAGTTGCTCTTCATGTCATGACCTTCACCTCAGTAAACAAACCAGCGCTGCATGCTTTTGTGACAGTATTTATGTTTGGAAATCACAGAGCGCAGGCTGAAACAAGTGGACCCTGTTACTGTTACAAGATAAGACCAAAGCAATTATCTGGTTATTTTAGTTATCATTCTGAATAGTTATTATGCTGTGATCTTGGAAATCATACGGTTAGAGGCCTTTTCATGCTGGTCAGCTCTGAGTCAGTTATTATTTCAGAACAACATAATGAGGTTGAAAATAATAATCTAAGTTTATTTACAATACCAGGAGGGTGCAATAAAGACAATGTCACTGATTAGCTTGACCTGCAGATTATGTAATTGAATTAAAAGCATATCCTCATGCTTTAAAACACTGGTTTCCAACCTGGGCTTTTGCCCCCCAGGGGTTGCGCCAAAGACCTCAGGGTGGCGCAAGGCTCTGTCTGCTCTGAGGTTGTCAACATTAGTTTCACAAATATTCTTTAAAATCATGGTTGCACACATACTTGATAGTTAATGAAAAGTTTTTCCAAACAAGAACAGGAGTGTGTGGTCCTTTTCTGTTGCAATCCTATCAATGTAAACAATTAAAATTGATGTTTAATTTTTATGGTTAATGGGGGCTTTGCTTTTCTTAGATGTGACATAACTATAAAAAAAGGCAAACTATCCTCTAAGATGACATTGCAGACATTATTTTGTGTTTTCATGATTCTTCAGGTTAATTTCCCAGGCAAACATGCTATAAAAATGGTGCAAACTTTGAAACACAAATCATCTTTCCACTTACGCTGTTAGCCCAGGTTGAGGCTGCATAGGCAGCGGCCTCCTTTTTATTGAGGGCATAAGTCTCCTCAAGCTGCCTCCTGTACCTCTCTGTCTCTCCATCCTCGTTGGCAAAGCTTCTCACTGTCTTCATGGAGGAGAAGGTCTCTGTGGCTACCTGGTTGGCCTTGGCCAGTGACCCCTGCACTTCTGCAGCAATTTTCTGAAATATGTATGAAAAAAAACAAAATGTGAAGATTTCATATAACAGAAATATGATTGACAGACAAAGCCAAGACAGCTTGTCACAAGATACAACAGATGCATGAAGATGCATGATTTTTCCTTTTTCCTAGAATTGCTGGAGGCGACAAGGCACGCTGTAAACACATCACTAACACATAATAACAAAAAACAATCTGTTTGTCATCAAAGAAAGGAGAAACATGTCTTTAGAAATGGTGGTTATAAGAATCAAATTAAAATCTCATAATCACTTTCCTATCAGCTCTATGAACCACCTGAAGCAAAAATCTTTCTTCTTAACTGCAAAATGCTTCACTATTTCTCCAGCTGGCAGCTGCAAAGCTGCACAAGTTGCGGTTATTTGTCATTTTCAGCAACCAAATTTAGATTATACAACAGTTAATTCAAGCTTTTTATTACATGAATTCTGGCAAGTGGTCAGAACTGCACTAGGAGTCATTGTATTCGAATTCCCTGATCTATCTGCTTGGAGTACAATACAAAAAAATGAATTTGGGGATTGCTCTCATTGGATGCTTTTAAGATTATTTTGAATGAACCTGGAGACAGGCAAATCTGCCAGATCAATTTTTTAGTCAATTTGACAAATACAGCTGGGTAGGTAACTCTTCAAAAAGAGACTTTTAGTCATTGTGTGTCTCCTGCTGGTTAAATATATAAAACGAAAAAATAAGAGACACTCAGGATTAGCTCCTCTTTACCTGGTAAAAGTGTCCTGTGAATTTAGGTATGACCCAGATGATGGGCAGTCCCATGCAGGTAAGCAGGGTCATTTTCCAGGACTGGCTCAACATGAAGTACAACAGGAAGGCAAAACGTCCAGCATACCACATCAGAAGACTTAGTTTCTCACTCAGTGCTTCGCTCATATCATTTGTGTCTGTGGTTATGCGTGACACAAGTTCACCTGAGAAAAAAGGTTGTGTGATCACCTTGTCAGAAGAAAACCCACTTTATAAAAATTAGATGTGTTGACATCCCACAACCTAAAGCTGTGTTACATCTATAGTTCTGAAGGTCAATAAAAATCAGAAAACCAAGGCATGCCTTACCTGTTGCATTTTCATCAAAGTAGGCAATCTCCTGCTTTATGACGGCCTTGAAGACTTCTCTCTGCACTAAGGTGTGAACGAGACTCATAGTGACATTGTACATCAGGTCACAGAAAAACTCCAGCACAGCACTGAAAAATAGAAGGAGAGTCTATGTCAGAGCCTAGACACCAAACACAAACTATGCTCTGCTGCAGCAATTAACCTTTCAAAGCATTCAAAGTTTTCTGACTGAACTACATTTTTGTCTCAACTAAGGGTGCACTCACACCCGATCCAGTTGAAGCATGCTGAAGACAGATTTTCCCTCCTCCCCACCTCGCCACTGGCTTCTAATGGCAGTGCTTCAGGCCTAAGAGGGCCTGAGCATGATTAGCTTTCACACATGACTATGTTTAAGAAGCATGGTCTGAGACTCACACCGATGAAGAACAACAGAGACCATGACTACAACTCTCCTGACTTAGTAACTGATTCTGAGCAGTTTTGAATGTATACATCTTCCCCAAACTCCTGGATTTCTCTACTGTGCAAAACGTAGTATGCCCATTATGTGTCATATAGAGTAGTCACGATACCAGAATTTTGAATTTCGATATGAAACGGGTTAAAATTTAACAATATCGATACCGGTTTCAATACCATAACAACAAAAAATGGTCTCCTTGACATCCAAAACAACCTGGATGTCTAACCTTCACGTAAGAAAGGTTCACTAAACAGTAAAATGTGTACCACAATGTAACTCTTAATTGAAATGAATGGAAAAATAAGATTTTCCTTTAAAAAAGGGTCTAAATAAAAAAATTTCCTCTGAACAATCATTAATAAATCAAAAGAAGCATATGTAGTGATTTTACTCTCTCTCTGTTTTCTTTTTCTTTCACATTTTGGTCATGTTTTTAAGCAGGGCTGTGAGACTGTTCTTAGTCCACAGGTAAAGGGAAATTTTCATCTAGCAGTGGACATTGTCGTGTCTGTCCTCTGCTCTCTCTCTGTCTGTATGCTGGTGCGTGCATCTTTAAACAACACCAAAGAAACTTTATAAGCCGCATTTGGCAACTGATGAAATAAACTGTTAGCAGGAATGGAGGCTGCGGCGGAGGACGGAGAGGACAGGCACGTCTTCTGCACTTTGATCTGCCTTTACTATAATTTTGTGTGACTTATTACTACAGCTAGATAAAAATAGGGTATAAACATATTATTTTGACAACCTAACCTGAAAAAATTATATTCTAATTTTAACATTCTATGAAAATTCAAGATTTCACGATTTGTTCCATTCCATGCTTTCTTTCATTTCTAACTAATAGTTAAGCTTTTGTGGCACAGATAATCAGGTAGTTTTGGTTATTCTGTATGTCTGTATTACCTTGTTTGTCATACTGATGTGGTTTCATAGAAGGAGGTTTACAGGTTTCTACCACACTAATGAAAATGCTTTTATATTTTCTCTATGTGACACTTGGGCTCAGTCCCATTTCTCAAGTTTTAGCTCTGCCCTTCATTTTCAGGTACCCCTTGCTTCTTTAAACAAAGTGACAAGGGCTAGCAGCAAAATCTACTTCTAAGAAATGGGGCGTCTGTTCAAGTTCCTGATAAGTCATCAGTAGTTGTCGACAGCATTCTTAGTGCTTGTTCCAAAACAAGAGGGCAATAATGAATTGAAAAACATTAAATTATAATATTAGAATGTTGTCATAATTTCTTAATCATGCTGATGATTTGCAAGATATCCTGGGAGATTTAGTTTGGAGAGTGCCTCAGGAAAGTATCCATTGTCATGTAGTCCTAGCACTTCATCCTAATCCCTCTATTCCAACAAGATCTGGAACACCCCTACCCCCCAAAATGAACATTCAAAACATAGGGATAGGGTTGGGGGTAGGGGTGTATTGGGAATTAACCACAGAAACATAAAAAACAAAACTAGAATTCTTCTCCTGTTTTGTAACAAGGTTTACATTACCTGCCAATAGTCAATATGGACATGATTTTGATGGCTTCCATGAATGCATCAGGTTCTTCTTCATTCAGGATCCAGTCAGCCACTCGACCCGTGTACCGAGGAATAGCCATCTCACCTAAGGCCATAAGTTCACACTGTCACAATATTGATCTTTGGAGGCAGCAGAGTCAGTGGAAAAACATTTCAATCCATCATTGAGGCAAACAGTGGGCTTTGAATAAGCTGTACTTTGTCCTAACACGTCTTAATAGGTTTGTGGAAATAAGTCAATAAAACAAAATATGCATAACTAGGTCGAAGGTGTGGTCTGATTTACCATAGGAAGAGAGGATAACAAGGATCAACACAGCAACAAAGCGCCACTTGTAGGGCCTCATGTATCCCAGCAGTCTTTTCAGAGGAGTACTGGTGTCATCTTGGGGCCTTGATGGCACTCTAGTCCGCAGAGATGAGATGTATCGACCCAAGGAGTGCAACTTAGATAAAGCATATTGACTCCAGTAGAGCCATGCCACCATTGTCACAGCATACCCCTGTAATACCTGCAACACAAACATTACACAAAGTCAGTAAATAATTTTATTTCTCAAATAATTCTGGCAAATGATAAAAGTGAAAGCAATAACAAAAAGATTTTTGAATAGGTGGATTCCTCGTTCTCTTCTGACTGGGTTTGGTTTCAGTTTTGTGCCTGCCAGAGGCTTTTCTTGGTTATATTAATAGCCACCATGACAAATATTTAATCTAGCAGCAACGAGATGTAAAGCAATTAACTACAGAAAATGTGTGTCAGTTATATTAGTATGTGCTCTCTAGTAAGGCACAATTCCACATACTTCAACATTTGTTTAACATCATCTTTGCTGGGCATGTTTAAGAAGAAATAGCATTTGCATATCAAACTTTTTAGCAGCTGTACTTAAGATCCACTGTTTCAGACTTTTCCACCAGCACATGCGCACATATCATGGTCAGAATGCATCAGTACTTCGTGTGTCCTTCTAACACACATGTTTCACAAACTGAAATGTAGAGACACCCACCCTGTCCCAGGAGTGCCACCCCCACACTTCCTCGGTGGTGGACTGCCCCAGTACCCACAGAAGACTGATGTACGCTGGGAAATGGAAGCAAAGGACTCCCAAACTCTGCTGACCCTCAAAGCTGCACATCCACGGCAGGCTTCCAGGATATGTGAGGGTGAAGAGGGAGAGGAGGACAGCCCGTGTTAACCCTCCTCCCCACATGGTGATGAAAGGATGGAAGAAGAGGGTAGATGAGAACTGGGCCAAGCGGATGGCGTGCACCACACACACATCCAGGCAGACGAAGAGCATGGGGAAGAAGTAGTTCATTTTCTGCATAGTGCACCCAGTCTACAAATACAAATGAGAGAGAGGATCAGAGGTCTGCATGCCAATTGTAATGCATTGGATCAGGATTCAACAATTGGGCTACAATGGGTAACAATTCACTTCACTGTAACGATGCTAATTTGATTTATCTGCTTTATATTCACACACAAACAGCCTTGATAAGTAAACCTAAGCTGTAAAAATATAGGAACATCAAAAAATGTGCAAAATCTCTCATAAGTTTAATTTAGTGTCACCCCTCTTTCCCTGGAAAGACATAAATTCCAGTGGTTCAGATGTTTGTATGTCATCCTTTTTGTCCTCTACTTTTTCTGTCAGTAAGGAAGGATGTCACAATTGCAGATTTTTGCATTTCGATACAATACTAGTACAAATATTCATACCCGTGATACAATGGCAGCAACAACATAAGGCCTAGCCACCTAATAATTTATGTATGCAATTTGTTGTTGTTTTTATGGACTTCTATGTCTGCCAATAAAGATGATGATGATGATGAATGCATTCTATCTTGTTTTCTGATTAACAAGCCATTTATTTAAAAGTTATTTTAAAAGTTTCTGGTACTTTTTGGAAATATTATCATCAAATTACCTGATTTTATAACAAAATATAAAGCAGTCTGACATTAATCTTAATGTAAAACTACATCCTCAAAGATTTTATGTATGCTTTTTGTGGTAAATATGAACAGCTGTCTTTGCTTTAATTAAAGAAAGTGTATTTTTTAACAAGCCCAAAACTCTAGCAGAATTAAATACGTGCACAAACAAAGAACGTTTATTTATAAGGTTTAGGCAGAAACATATCCAGTTCGAAGCTTTTGGCACATTTTGATCATTTGCTCTCTCTTGCTGCAGACGGTGTTCTCGGTTACTTTCGTTTTCTTCTACCCTGCTGGTTTCTTTGAAACAGTTTGGCAGTAAGCCCAAGGACAAACAAACTGACCCGCAGACACCCGGAAGTGAGCAAAATATACAGAAATACACGATTAATCAAAGAAGAACGGTAGCCTGCTTATCAATGATGCACGTCAACTGGACAGTTGGTATCAGCGGTGTTAGCTAGCTCATTCTGGATAAGTTGTCTTTCAGTTGTTCATCGCCAACTTACATTTCCTTACGGCGAGCCAACTTTGATGTAGAGGCTTGATAATCGTCCAAGCACGAATACAGACGCCAAGACTTTACCAAAACATCAAAAATGATGGGCTAACGATTCCTTAAAAGATACACGCTCTCGCTGAGACGTCGGCTAACTCCAACCGCCACAAAAGAAACCGAAAGTACATTTTTATAGTCGAGCACTGCGGTAAGTCCCCTCCCCGCCTACCTGGCATAATGACGAATGAAGAGAAATGAAACACGATTTGCTGCAAGTTTTCTAGTATCTAGTCAAAGCGCTGGTTTGATAAAATTTACTTTTGAAGCATACGACACAGTCTTCGAGTTCTAAGTTACCACTGGAGTGCAGTACAGTGGTAATTTGATAGGAAGAGCGAGAGTGGTTTTTCAAATAGTCCAGCAGCGCCATCTTGTGGCCAAAGTGAAAATAAACCGCTCCATTACTTCATGTAAAATTTGACCAAAATAGTAACAAAAACAATATAATTATACCGAGGATGGTTATTTGTGTTTAAATCAGTTTATCATCATTATTACTATTTATAAAATAGTTTGGTAATTTAAAATGCAAGCATAAAAGTTAGACTCAAAAATTGCTATTTAAGTAAGCCTTTAAATAATTTAATAAAATAATATTAAGGCAGCTGTAAACTGGTGTCTTTAGCATTGAGTAACTAAGAGTTTCAGCAGACTAGCAGTTTTCTTGGTGTTTGTTATACAGAGAGTAAAAAATGAACTCTTTTTCTCCATGATGGGTTCAGACCCTGGAGGCAGAAGACACACCTGTCACAGATAACCTGAAGGGTCTGCATGGTTTAGACTTGAACAGAGGGTATTAATGTAATCTGACCTTTTACCATGCAGAGCTTCCTAGACCACTGGTCTAGCCCTTAGCTCCCACCACAAATTCCTTAATAGGACACCATAATCAAAATTTCCAATATTTTTCAACCAATCAGAATCATGTAAGGCAAATAGTGCAGTTTGGACTAAGGCTGGCCAGTTAATCAAAATTTAGATTGAGATTGACCTACTGCAATTTTAACATCATAGAAGGTGCAATATTTCTAAAATGTGAGGTTAATTACATTTTTTTCAGCATAGATTTAATTTTCTACACATCATGCAAAGATACAAGTGCCATTTTTTTAATGAAAATTCCAAAAATACTACTTTCCAATGTTTTGAATATTATAAATTCAGATGACATAAAAATCACCCATTTCCATCAGTACAACAGTTCATATCACATTTGCAATATGAGTCAAAATAATCTTGCTAATATATATTTCAAAATTGTTCAGCACGCACTAATATGAACAAGTGCTGCACAATTAATCTGAATGCAAGGGCAATCATGTCAGGCTGTGCAGTCATTTTTGTATTAAGAAGTACTTATTAGGTTCACAAAATGCCTACAAAGATGTCTTTAGGTTTACAATAGTAACACTATTGCACTTTGTAGAAGGCTTTTATTTGGAAAATATTAGGTCATTGTGAAAGCAGGAGAGCATTTTTTAAATGCTACTCAATATTGGTCATTAATATGCATGCCAACGCTATATTTACCACACAGGATCTATAATTGACTATGACAGTGTAGCCTAGATATAACACTCAATACATGTAGGCCAGTGGGTTGTTGTATTGCTCTGCTATGAGCACTATGAATGAATTGAAATTGTTCATTTATTGCACTAGTTGTTAAACTGGTTACAAGTGCTTGTATTGCTTAAGACTCCCATACAATTGTGGAATAATCTATATAACACAATTTTAAAAATCATCAGGGGAGGATGCTGATTCTAATTGTGCCAAAAAGGGAAGTTTTCTTTGCCTTGCTTTGAGAGCAAGTAAAACAACTGAAGGCTGGCACCCTGAGAAGAAACTTTGAACTCCCTAGTTACTTCCTTCCACTGCTTTAATGTCAGAAAGAGGATGAGCAGAGTTAAAACTGTTCTCTGTTTTTAAGCTGCATGGTACAAAAATAACTTGCCCTTGAAATGTGTTTCCCTTTTTGCGTAATTTGAAATACAACGACAGCTTTATTGTAAAGGAAAGACTACTACAGACAGACTACTTATTTAGATTTCAAAGTTAAGTAATAAGGTAGACAGATAAGGACATGGACATAACAGCATAGCTATTATTGAATATAAATTAATGGTAATTGCATGTTACTGGTCAAATTAGGTTAATTTACCTGCCATGGGTATAAATTGAATGTATACAGCAAGAACTCATGGCAACAATCCATAGCATAATTCTAAAATAGTAATGCACTGGTGGTGATCATGCATCTTTCTGAAGAATTAGTGTATATATGTTGAAAATTTAAGTAAATTTTGCTATTTACATGTAGGCTAACATTGTCATAAGTCTGAATTTAATGTAGGACTTTTTTGCATTTTTCAAAGGTGTGTTATATTGACTCTAACTTAAGTGAAGTATCAGAAAATTTCTCGGCTACTGTCAGAGCTTCATTTATTTTAATAGAGTCTATTTTTAAACATCTGTATCAACAACTTTTACATAGCTTTACACAAAAAAAAAAACTTGAAACATAAACAGCAACAATGCCAAGGGACCCAGAGAAAGCCATAAATCACAAACAAAAGAAAATAACTACCTAAAATGACAACATTACATTGAAAGTACCAACTTGGGGTAGATAAATATTAAGTTATTACGTTATATCACTTCGTAAAATAGTCAGAGGTGGTTTACTTTTATAAGGTTTTGATTTGAGGATATGACATTATGCAAGTAGTAGTAGTCCTTGTTGCAGTGAGCCTTATGCTGTTTTTAAGGCTAAAAATCCAACAACACATTTTCATGTTTTATTCTACGTCACATTTGAATGATATTTGGGAAAGATAACAAAGGGGATTTGTCCAAAATAACCAATTTTGGTCACTTTTAATGCTAAGTGAAAGAGGTTTTTTTCTCGCGAGACCAGTGCGCATGCTCAGACATGGCAGCTGCTAGTTGGAAGCCTTGTAGAGCCGACAGTTTGAATATTTTTATTTTTTTTTATTTGAATATTTATCGAAATAAAGCTAACTCAGACGACAAAAGACGAGTTTGATGGATTGAAAAGTGGGAAGAGCGTGAAACCTGTGATTTAATCTGGATGGAACTGACAGGTCTTGGAGACGTTTGCAAATATATAACATTATGTAAGCAAATATAAAATTACGAGTCATTTAACAACCGTTAGCCGTGGTTTATCCTGTCAGCGAACATTATGAGATACAAGTAGAGGTTAAAATGTTAAGAATTACGTATTTTGGCCGTTTGACGTACCTTTTTGATAAATGTCAGCAGGCCGGTGTTTCGGTTTAACGAGTGAGCGACTTTCAGCCGAAAGCATCCGTGGTTGTCGTAGTTAGAAAAGATGCAGTCAACTTCCAGCGTCCAAGCCAACGCCTGTTTGTTAGTTTTTGATTGAAGACGCAACAAATGAGGATTTTCGACGTTATAGTATAATTTGAACTAAGAGCCAGCCGTTAAAAACCTCTCCATCTTCAACATCTGTTGTAACTACGACAACGCACTCCGGTAGAAGTCACCATTTAACACGGTCACTCATTGAACCGCTACACCTGTGACGCCTACTTGTAACGTGCGCCATATAAACAAATGAATTTAGGCACATGGCCTGGGGATTGTCGTTAAAATATGAGTAAACAGACACTTTTCAGTCAACTATCTGAATGCTGGTCACTAAATACACTTTTTAAAAAATGTGTCATTGTTTATTTTATGTGAAATACGCATGAGAATCTGTATTTTCTTTGTATTTCAGCCATTGCAGCAATGGAGGATATCAGTTTCCCTCAGAAAGCTATCAGTGACCCCCTACCTCACATTCCTACTGTCTCTGAGACGTTTGGGTTACACCATTTCCCACCAGGTGAGCTTAGATAGTCACCTTCTATTTGTCAGAACGTAGTGTACCTTACTGTCATATCTTATCTGTATGTTTTCTGTTTACCCAGAGCCCCTGTGCATCGCTGATATAGGCAGAAAACCTGACACTGATAAAGATGGACTGTCCAGAAGAATTTTCAGCTCAGTGATGACAACAGAGTCACAGATTATACCTAAGTCTCTGTCCCAGAATGCAGGTTCTCTTGGTGCCGACAGCAGTAAGTAACAGTGTTGTGATGTCATGTAAAAAGTGTATTGAAAACAACCCCAAGGTTAGTTTTGATCTTGATTTAAGAAGTAAAGGTTATATTTAAATATATATTGAGTCTTAAAACTGCCACAGTGTTTATCTGATGCTGAAAACATTTTCCCTCTGTTGAAGCCCATTTTTTATTTTTACACATTATTCATTCACATTTATCCAATGTCAAATATATGAATGCTTTCTGGTTTTTAAATCTTGGTCATATTCTGAATTGGGATAGCTAGGGGCAACATGTAACTATGTGACCAATGATAGAAATGCTCTAGTGTAGCAAACACAGTAAAACACACTTTCTCAATAATATGAGTAGGTTTAAGAGATTGATTTTAAACAATTAAGCCTGAATTTTATCAGTTATACAGGACACATTCTTGAAACCTATCGGCTGTCATTTTAAATTAATGTCTTACACTTCTGGCAGTGGATTTGTTTTTCTTTAGGGAAAGCCAGCAGTTAGTGTTAAATGACTTTCAGGCAAGATTGCCTTTTCTATTTAGCCTTTATGTGTGCATTTAATATAAAAACTGGAATTTAATGGTTAATTTAGTATGTAATAGCCTCAGAGAGGCACCATTCATTGGATGAGTCTCAGTTTCACAGCAAACTGGTCATCTGTACCCACAATCACTTACAGGTGCAACATTATCTGCATCTAATTGTCAAATTCTACATTGCAACACACACTTCTGTTGGTAACTGTGGCAACCAGTGGAAAAAATGGGTTTCCATTATTTGCACTCTTTTGTGATACTGTAGAAACATGCAGGATGCAAAAACCCAAGATGGTGGACTCCTTATTCTAAGTTACTAAAAACAAACCATTTTAAATTTTCAGGAAAATAGACACTGATTTAGCTAAGGCTATTTACATGTATAATGTTTCATTTCTAAGTCTGCTCAGCTAAATGCTGTAAGGCTAAAATATCATACACTTCACCTTTAAGTAGTTTGAACTGAAAAAAGAAACTAATTTCATTGAGATTTCTCCTAATCAATAGAATATAAATAAAGGTTGCAAAAATAACACAACATAGTGCAAATTCTAAAAAGAGTCAGGACATTGTCGTGAGGAAGAGAAAACAACTTTTTAATTGCATGTTTTTTAACAGCAGTTGATCCAGTCCTTTCTAATGCGTTTCAGGTAGCGAGGGAATCTGACTGCTGATTGGCTTTATACAATGTCAAGCAGATTCGTGGCTCAAATTTAAATGTTTGATCTATGATGGATTAATAGCTGCACCTTGATGCAGATATTTGTTGGTAGCAATAAACATATCATCATAAGAATACCATCAAGTGGTGCTACTTAATCAGCACAGACCAAGTTCTGCCTGTTTATAGTTGTCAACACAGAACTCACCTGCATAGACTTACATTCATGAATGCTCATAAAGCCTCCTTTATGTGAAAGACAGTCATGATTATGACAGTGTCATGTCAGTCTTATGTATACCCCTTCAAATAAAGTGTTACCTATTAAACTGAGCATAATTTCAAAATCAAGTCTGCAAATGCAGATTTATTGCAGTGACATTGGTGTCATTGCTCTTTGACAGTACCTGGCCTATTTTGATGTGTAGATTTGTGTTCTGCATATGTGAAAATACAGTGTTTAAGAGGCAAAAGATTTTATTTCAAACCTTTATTCTGGAAAGGGCATTGGGGTTTTCTTATTTTGAGTGTCAGTAGGATTACAGGCACATTACAAGAGAGGGGAGAGCTTTGTTGGAGGGCATTCCATGAGTTTGGAGCATCAAATGAAAATGCAGTTTTACAGAGTTCAGTGTAAGCAAGAGGAACTTTAAGAACTAACCAATCAGTAAAGGCAGGTAAAAAAGAAAAAAGGATAGTTGAAAATTTAGCTCGCAAATTATTAATGTTTAAATAAACACATTCTGTTTGTTAGTTCTTTACCAGATGTCAGATTAGCTTTGTTTAATGCAGACTTATCATGTATGATAAGCCAGAAGTGTTACGTGTTTTTTTTTTAGGTAAATCGTGTGTCAGCATTAAACCCCTTATTTCATTTTATTTGTCTTCTCAGCATTCCTGAATACAACTGCTACAAATGGAGACAATAATTTGAGTAAGCCAAGTCCTAGCAGAAAAAAAGCCAAAGTAGCAGATCCTTCTAACTGGAAGAAAAACAAGCAGAAGCAGCTGAGGATGGAGGGCAAAGCATACACAAGCAAACGCAAAAAAGATGGTGAGATTGTGACCAAACAGCCAAGAGCAGTGGGACCAAGGTGCACGTCCAGTCTTTGCAAAAAGGCCTGCAACCGACTTTGTAATGAAATCGAAGAAGGCGTCAGAAAAAGACTCTTTGATGAATTCTGGCAGTGCATGAGCTGGGCTCAGAGGAGACTATATGTAGCAGGACAAGTTGACTGTGACCCTGTGGAGAGATCTCGAGCTGTGGGGTCACAGTCAAGAAGATCACTTTCATTTCGTTATCACTTGCTGGTGGATGGTAAAAGGAAACAAGTGTGTAAGAACATGTTTCTGTCCACTCTGGGGATCGGAGAGTGGTCCGTGCTCAACTGGGCGCAGAAAGGAAAAACAGAAAACAACAGACTGAGTGAACACAAAGGAGACGGGACTGAAGCTGTGCCCCAGTGCCCACAGCAAAACCCTGCTTCTTCTTCAGTGTGTTATTCAGTTGAAGTTACACTAGGTAAGTCATTTTTGTGTCTTATTTCAAGTATTTTTCAGCTACTTATAAAGCAGATTTTACTCACTGATAAAAGAAGGTGAGGTGCCTTGACTGTGTATTTCTCTAGATTACTCTTCTGTCTTTACGCGTTTAGACATTCATGTCACCCTGACGACAGCACATTATAACATTGTGGGGCGGTGAGAAAGCACGGCACAGCTGGAGCTCCAAATAAACGCACAGTCAGACATGCACACGAACACAGTGCTGCGCCACCCTGCTGGCTCCGCTGAGCCTGAACACGATATCTCACATAGGCATAGATATCACAGCTTTCAACTGGATTAAACATTAATTTGTGTACTGGCAGACATATTAACATTTTATCATTTTATCAAGCAAAAAAAAAAATCCTCAGGATGTAGGTGCAGGTTGGACAAGACAGTTTAAAAAAAACAGAATAATGTTTTAGTAAGAAAAAGGATAGAATTTTTTGGTGCTTTACACGTGTAAATGTCATGTACTGCAGCTGTGAAATAAACCATTGTGCCGTAAATGGACCACATATTGTGAGAACCATTATAAGGCAACATTGAGCATCTGCCTCAAGCAACATGCCAGTGAATCTGTGACAGCAGTAGCCTCACCTGTAGCCTGAACGTTTTTACAAGCAGGAGACACACAGACTCTTGCATGAACTGTGCTAAGTTTTTTTGGCTGCTGATGGTGATGTCAAAAACTTTTAGTCTTTCCCTCCCCTCTGCCCGGAACAGCTTTGCTCTGCAGCAGTACTGCGCTCTTGATTTCAACCCCTCCACGACCCAAGCATCCACATGTAGGCCACAAGTGGGGCAATGTAGGCCAGAAATCTTCAAGTATCCAAGTACATTACATCTGCAAAGAGTGATATGGTCAAAGCCTAGACCTCAAACACATGCTATGTCCTGCTGCAGCACTTAGCATTTCAAAGCATGACAAACCTTGAGATGTCTGACGAAACTACAGTTTTTGTCTAAAGGCGCACTCACACAGGGCCCGAATGAAGCATGCCAAAAGAGGATTTTCCCTCCTGGTCTCCACTGATAATGCTTCAGGCTCAAGCAGTGTTAATTTTGACAGCTATTTAAATTTAGTAGCAGTGTTTTGCATGCGCACCATGAAGTAAATTTTTTTACTAATGTCCCTTCAGAGGCTCCATACTTGTGCATACATTGCCATCGTGGTTGTAAAACATTATATCATTCAGCCCTATGAGCGGCCACTGTAACACTTAACACATATAGCTAGAGATACAATGATTGATTGAGTTGTGGACTCAAAAAAATGATTGGCAACTTTTTGGTAACTAGGCCACTATTCAATCAGATTATTCTACTTTTAAGGAAGTATATCAAATACTTGTTTGCTGAAGCTTCTTGACTGGAAGAATCTTCTGTTTTTATTTTGTCAGATATGTTCAGTTGTTGTAGGACAAAAAAAAAAAAAAAGGCGAAATAAAGACAGTTCTAGGCCTCGGAAAATTGTGAAGAGCATTTTTTTATATTTATGCCATCTTCTAAACTAGACAGTAAAATGTTGAAGTAAATACTTGTGCTTGCTACAAGTGAATCATTGTCCTGTTTTTTCAGAGTCAGAAAATCCCACTGAAATAGACCAGAACAGTCCAACAGAACTGGAGAGCCCTGCAAGAAAGAAACCAAGGGTTGCCAGGCCGCTAACGTGGAAACAAAACCAACAGAAGCAGCTCAGAATGGAGGGAAAACCATACATCAGCAAACGCAAGAAAGACGGCACGACTGTGACTAAATCCCAGAGGACAATGGGAATGAGATGCACCTCCAGCGCTTGCAGGAGGGCATCAAACCGCTTCTGTGCAGACTTCAGTGAAGAAGCCAGGAACCACCTCTTCACCACTTTCTGGCAGTGTATGAACTGGGCTCAGAGAAAGATCTACGTGGCCGGGTTGGTAGACTGTGACCCAGTGGAAAGGACCAGAGCACTATCAGCTAAATCACGAAGGTCAGTTTCAATGCGGTATCACTTGATAGCCAACGGTGACAGAAAACAGGTTTGTAAAAAGATGTTCCTCTCCACTCTGGGGATTGGGGAGTGGTCTGTGCTTAACTGGGCACAAAACTCATGCGAACAAGATGAAAACAGCAAAAAGCAAACACAAAGGGCATCCCGTAAAGCTTCAGAGCACATATTCCTGAAAGAGTTCTTGGAAAGGTTACCCAAAGCACCCTCGTACTGTTGCGAGACATCTGTCTCTAAGCTGTATCTGGAGCCGGCCTTCTCAACCATGTCAGAGGTTTACAGGCACTACTACAACCACTGCATGGAGAAGGAGACCTCCCCACTCTCTCGACAGGTGTTCTGTGCTGTTTTTAAAAAGATGGATTTGGGATTGTGTGACCACAAAAAGGAGCAAGAGAGTACTTTTGGTGCAACTGGGAATTTATTTAGTGAACTTTGGGAGGAGTACTGCATGGAAAGGGGAGCTCCTGGGCCACAACTGGAGCAACAGACTGGATTTAAGGACAAAGAAGCTTTATGCTGAAGTATACTGTTGCACTGTAATCTGTGACATTCTTTTTCTTACATCTTTATTATATAGACTGTGAAATTGCCAAAATAACTGACTTCACATTTCTTTGCACACATGGTTGCTTCTTCCAGTCTCCAGACTCAAGCAATTGTTCCACTGAAGAGGATGACATTATTTGTATTTTTTTATTTATAGAGTTCTGTTGTTCTTTACGATGGCAGTTCCCTTATCAGGCTTTTCAGCCTTTATTATGTCACAACATATAAAAATAACACTCAAGCATATTTAAAATATTCTAAAATGGCTGTACTTACAACAAAGCCACATTAAAGGGAAAAAATGAGATTTTAAAACCAAAGACACACAAGAATAAAGTAGTAATGTCATGAGGATAAAGTAGAAAATTGTGAGAAGAAAGACAAATAAAAATTTAATTCTCTGGACTAAAGTTGGAATTTTCTATCAATTAATTCACAATTGTATAGGAAATCAGTTGTTATTTGAGGATATGATTGGCATTTGTGTTATTCATAGGGGAATATCAGTGGGGCAGCCTGCCTCCTGTGTTGAAATGAGTGTAATATGTAGCATCTTGCGAAGTCACACTTGCGGTGTTTTCACAAAACCTGAACACTGATATAGGGATACATGATATAATTGGCATGATATCAGTATTGACAGGTATTAGCTTAAAAGTTTATTATCAAAAAATATGAACATTTTTGCTGATATCAGCTGTGAATATCGACCAATATTAGCTCTAAATATCAACCTGTCACCTTAAGCCTTTTTTTGTTCATCGTCATTCCTTTAAACTTTGAAGTGTTCTCTTGGGACTTAATTTTGATTCTTTGTTCTTGCTTCAAACTTTAATGTGTGCTTTTCTTTTTTTGTCATCTTTTAAGATTTATTTAGAACTTTTTTGCCTTTTTGTAGAGAGATAGGACAGTGGACAGAACTGGAAACAGGGACGAGAGAGCAGGAGACAATGTGGTGAAAGAGCCACAGGCTGGGGTGCAACTCAGCCAACAGGCCTTCTGGACCTCTTAGAATGTGTTTTAAGGACTAAAGTTTTAGGTCTGAGTTACATATTTGAATATGGGTAGTGGCTAAAATTAGTCTATAAATATCAGCATATTGGCAAGTATCCAATACAGTACATCCCTAAGGCAGCCTTGTAATTTTACAAAGTTTTCTCTCATAAAAGTCAGACATCATTTTCTCACTTCTTTATTCTTGTAGTGTTCTAACTTTATTCTCAAAGTCTAATTTGTTTTGCCTCAATGTGGTCCTAGCACTTCATCTTATTAAAATAATTGAAACTTCGTATTTGTATTTGGTACTCTGTTGTGCTTTGCACAGCCTCCTTTTTGTGATGATGTTGTAGGGCCACTCTTTAAAAAATGAAAGAAAAAAAAGTTTTGAATTCAAGAGAATTTAGCTATTAAGCTGTGTTAACCTGTAGGTATTTTTGATATTTAAAATGTCCCGACTTTGTCATTTTTAAGTCATCAGTTCGCAAAAAATAAAACCTAGTGTTAGTGAGATTATAAAGTTAGACATTTTTCAAATGAACCTTGATATTCAAAGATGCAAGGTTATCAATGGTTACATTTCTGGGCAGTGTTTCCCACATGTAGACCACAAATGGGCAGGCTCCCCAGGTATTTTTACAGCCACCAAAGTAAATTTGCACACCATTTTTTTTTTGTCTTTTTAACAATACCTAAATATTCACTATCCATGCATGAGAGAGAGGCATTCACCGATAATCCCTCCAGTAAATGCTCCTTTCAGGGGTGATCTCTCATGTTAAAAATCAAGCTCCTAATGTTTTCCTTTTAATATTTTTCTGCAGCTGTTTGCAGCCAGTATCATCTAACATGCCTGCACTCTAGGATGACGGCTGCTTTAAGCTACCTTATCAACAATCAGCATTCATCAGCAATGATTAAGCAATGGAAGGTGAAACATTTTCAAAGGTGAGTGATGTTATTTGAACATCCTTATACAAATTACTGCTGGTGAACGATCTCAAAAGAGCAGAAGTACACAAAAATAAACCCCCTCTGCCACCCATGGAAAAATGATTACTCAGTAGGAGACACTGGAATAGGGGTTTGAAGCAGGACCTTGTCCAAATCAGTGTTTGTTTGTTTTTTTTTCTTTTCAAATTTATGTCTTTTTATTTAACGTCTGGATTCTTTTGGTAATGTAATGTCCTTGGGGTAAATTAAGATATCAGTTGGTTATATACAACACAAATGGCATTGTCTGAAATGCTTTTCTCTCAGTCTCTGGGAATAAAACAAGTTTTGTTTCTCAGAACGGCTTTTCTTTTAAATGTACAACTCTTATTTCTTTGTCCTTTAAAAAAAAATCCACTTTTGTTTCCTTTTGTGAGGCAGTCTATACGCTCCTCTTACAGGCAACTCAGTCATTTTTTTGACTCAGCAGCTGGACAAAACTGTGTGTTTGTGTGTGCGTACGTCCAGACTTCTTTGTAAAGGTCAAATTCAAACCACGCCATTCCCTCACACCCTGCAGCTTTGACACATTGAAATAACTGTTCCTCTAAAGTCGCCCTTACTCCATACTGTTTCTTCTTTTTTTCATGCTGAGCCACAAAAAGAGCTACAAATACGCACACACACATGCACATACAGCCGTCACCCTCCTATTCTTCTCTACACAGTGGCAGGAAGTTGTCCAGATATCCGCAGGGCCTCTGAAAAAAAAAAGCCAGTGAACAGAGTGGGCTGGGTGGTGGTGGAGCTGGAAGGTGCTGGTGTTGGATTTGGTGATGGAGTTGTACGACATGTTCAGAGTAAACTTTTCATTGTGACTTTACACCACAGCAGTGTTAACGCTCTGTTTGAGATCAAAGGGAAGTTTACCCGGCAGCTGGAGCGGACAGCAGAGAAAAAAAGGCAAACAGCTGGTGACCTGGACAACCTGGAGATGTTGGCTCTGAGGATGTTTGTTCTGCTGGGGCTGAGCTGGACAAGTCAAGGTGAGTTTGTGCTTAATTTCAACAGTTGAATCGCCAGTTAGTTTATACAAAACATAGAAGATGTTTACAGCAGATGCTCCAAACCTAAAAAACTGAGCCCCCAGGGCCCATGCATCAAAATGATGCATTACTGTACATTACTGATGTCAGTAGATTCTTAATTACACCAGTGACTGACTATTCAGCTTAATGTTTTTGAGTGAGAAAACATTTTTTTTACACTTTTATCTACAGCTCTTAAATAACCTATTCAGGAAAAGAGATATGATTTTTAGTTGATATAAATCTACCTTTGACAAACCCACAGCACACACAAGTGTTGATCCTATACACATGCCAGGGCTTTGTCCAGTGATTTCAGAGTTCTAGAGTTATGTTATCAAAACTTCCTCAGTAATTTTAGGGAAAAAAACATCCTAAGTGACCCTAAATTGTGGATCCTTGGAGACTTTAAGTCACTAAGCATAAATAACTCCATAAATAAGTATTTTGCTTGCCAGTTAAAAGCATGTTAAAGTGGAATTCTGACCTCCTTCCCTCATAAAGACACAGGCTCAGAGAATACTGTACTCCAAATAAAATCCTTTACAATTAAAGGAAGAGATTTGGGGAGCTTTCATATTTACATTGCCTCAACTACAATATCATGACTGACAAGGGAATCTTACTTTAATTTATTTGTGGACAAGAATGTTTTCTTGGAGTAAAAGAAAAAGTAAAGAAGTTTCATGAACCAAATGTTTTTTCTATGTGTTGCACAATTTATCTTTTCTTTAATATGCACTTCTTTTTTCACTTTTTTGCTTCCTATAATAGTCTTCATCAGAAAATGCAAAACTGTACATACATTATGCATTGATTTTTAGAACTAAATATATCCTTTATAAATATGTTTATTGGTATAGCAGTTAGAACAACTGTTTTAATTGTGCTTTGCAAAACATCAAATTCCAACAGTAAAAACAAAATAAATAAAAAAAATGGAGATAGAAAATAAAAAGCAAGCAACAAGTTTAGATTTTTAAAAGATTAAGAGGAATGTATCAAAAAAGGACTGGATAAAAGAATAACAGATCAAACCTGGAGAAAATGGTGGAATACAACCAGCAATAAAATAATGAGTGGGTAGAAACAGTATTTAGTAGAAAGTTTCATCTTCAAAAGGGATTTTAAAGAATTTTCTGAAAGATTAAAACTCCTGTGATGAGATTTCCTTTCAAATCTGGTAATGAAAACAGAAACTTGTGCCGATCCTTCTGTATAACCTACGAAAGCAAACCAGGCTATCAGAGAGACGACTTTATTATTTCTGTATATACTTAGCACAAAACGTATTATTTCGTTGTTGTAACAATGCTTCTTGGCAATAAATCTTACACCATTGGAAAGCCTGTTTATTTCCCTGTTAATGGTGCCACATTTGTAAGGAACATGCATTTGTGGGATGAGCAGTAGAGCTGAGTATGAGGGTTGCTCCCATGAAAAATTAGCCAAATCCTTTGTGCCAATGCTAGTGTTTGTGTAGACTCTTCTTTTGAGCTTCTGGTAGCTTTTGGCAGCTTCTGGCCCCTGTGAGCATGGGCCCTGCTACAGTAATAAGTTGGTGTCTCCTCCAAGAACCCATATGCTACGTTTTACTGATCTGGATAGGGAAACTTCAAGCTGGTGTTATGCAAAACCAAGTAGGAATTAGCTCTAGTACCATCTCCAAACTGAAGGCCCAGTTCCATATAACAGGGGGTGTTAGAGACAGGCGGAAACATAAGCGTCCCAAGAAGATGACACCCCAAGAGTGTAGTCTCCTCAACCTTTCAGCACTTAGGAACCTAGGAGTCTTCTACAGATTTGCAGTAAAGGTTTTCAGGACAATGTGGTTGCCGGCTCTCTGCCCAACATCTTTTGGTGGAAGCAGTGTGATGGTGTGGGGCGGCATCTCCCACACTGGAAATTTGAGGCTTGTCATCACTGGAAGCAATCTCAATAAAGAGAGCTATCAAATGAGATTCTGCAACCAGTGGTAATCTCCACAGTCTGGGACCAGACTACAAAATAACACTTGCCCCCACAGGGCAGGGTTCATCAGAGACTTGTATGACACACTGACTGACTTGTGTGAAATGCTGGTTGAAGAATGGGATGCCATCCCACAGCAGTGTGTGACCAGGCTGGTGACCAGCATGAGGAGGAGGTCCTAATCATTTATTACACCAAAGTAGGGACATTTCTAGCACTATCAAAGTGTCTCTACTGTGGTAGTGCAAGAAATAATTTGGACATGCAAGTGCACAAGACACTTTTTTGTTTGCTTCATTTTGGTCCTTTCGGCTCAGCAACTGCCCACTTTAATTTGGTTGCCAAACCTTCCTTTAAACTGTTTTTGACATTTCAGAAATGGATTCAACAGTTCTTGGATCGGTCTTCTGGAATTATAAAAAAAAAAAAAAATTCTTTGATATTAAACCAAACAAACAAATAAATAAAAGAAACATGATTGAAGAAATAGTTGCATTACCAGGAATTTTAAAATGATAATTTAATTATGCTGCAATTTTGTAAGGAAGAGTTTTCTGAAGTCAAAAATTGAGTGATGACTCTCTCAAAAGTCACAGCCTTTGTAACCTGCGCTGCCCCCATTGGCCATAAACAAGAATGCAGATTTAAGCCACTTTACATTGGCTTCAATTGAAAGATCCCACAGATAAAGTTTAGGCAACAGATATTGTACCGTAAAGTCTGTTAAGGAGTAGTGCCAACACTGTCTGAGATGTTTAAGTCTGATGCTGAACTGATTGTCCCTCTAGTTATCCTTCTTTTATGACGTTTTTGAATAAAACCTATCCACTGAATACTTCATAATACACTTCATTCTTTTATGTATTTCATTTACATTTGATGCTCTTTTGTGTTCTCTTTTTGTGCTGTCATTTTGAAGAATCCTGGCACAAAAATTGCTCTCGGAGTTTATACTTTATACTAGTAATTCTCAACTGGTGGGTCGGGACCCAACGTGGGTCGCAGAGCAGTTTTCAGTGGGTCGCGACTAGGTGTCTGAAAATAAAATTTGTGGCTGATGTCCTGTAGTCCTTATTGCACATGCATCGATACCTTTTATTTTACCCAGTTTTACTGTGAAATTGGGTCAGTTTTAAAATGTGATCAATATTTCAGCTAATTTATCTCATCTTCTTGCAATAAATTGCTACTTTTCCCATGATAATGAACTAATTTCACAAGTTCTCTGCAAAATTGGCAAAAATTGACACATAATGATGTTGAAAGATGGTATCAAATTTGTCAGTTTTGCCTCTTTTCTTTTTTAAGTCAGGTGTTTTGGTCCAAACTGAAACATATTCAATTATGTAAACATGTGTTGTTGAAAATTGTTTGGAAACTTGAGTGATGATCTGTCCTAAGACAGACTGGTGGGCCCTGAGGCCGGACCAGTTGAGAACCACGGCTTTATACTGTTCTATCTTATTTATAGAAATGTAAACATTTTTTATTCCCACTGTATCAGGAACACTTTTTGCTGACCAAATGAAACCAAAGTGTTAAAAACTCCCCATCTCTAATTTCAGCTCTATTGTTCATGATTTTTTTGCTACTATGAATTTATGGCCCTGCACACACCTGCCAACCCCATTGTCCAACTCCATCACATTCCTCATTGCCACGGTGACGACCTTCGACCTTTATCAAGGCACGGCCCACTCCATTTCCTGTAGCTATTCGTTTCTCCTGGAAACTTCCTGTTTATGTCGGGGCCATTTCCTGTTTCCTTTAACAGTCCGTATCAGGAGCCACCTTTCATGGCTTGACCTGCATTGTTATGAAAAGCTGCTAATGCACTGAAACAATGAGAGGTTTGAATATGTGGGTGACTTGGCCATGCGATAAATCACTTAGTGAGAGCAGTTAATTCGCTGGAATAAAACTGAAAGGAAAAGAAAACAGAACTTGTTTAGATATTTTACATGTTAGTCCAAAAATGTATTCAGTTCATGTACAGAGCATGCAGAAGTGATGTGCAAGTGGTTCTGTTTCACTTTTTTAATTATGATAAAATTAACCTGCAGTTTAAACTAGCAACACTCATGGTAAACCCATTTCTTAAATTTTTCACTCATGGACAAGACATTTCTAAACATTCCTGTAATTATCTATGACTTGATCAAAATCATCTTTACATTTAAATCACATACTGTGCCATGAAAAAGTAGTTGCCCCGTTCCTGATATTTTATTTCATGCACATTTGTCACACTTGAATGTTTCAGATCATCACACAGATTTTACTATTAGACAAAGATAACCCAAGTAAATACAAAATGTACTTTTTAAATGATGATTTTGTTTATGAAGGCAAAAAACATCCAAACCTACCTGGTCCTATGTGAAAAGGTAATTGCCCCTAAACCTAATAACTGGTTGTGCCACCCTTGGTGGCAACAACTGCAAGCGAGTATTTGCAATAACTGGCAATGAGTCTTTCACATCTCCATGGAGGAATTTTGGCTCACTCTTCTTTGCAGGATTGTTAAAATTCAGCCACATTGGAAGTTTTCAAGCATGAATGCCCTGTTTAAGGTCATGCCACAGCATCTCTATCAGATTTAAGTCTGGACTTTCACTAGGCCACTCAAAAAACTTCACTTTGTGTTTGTAAGCCATTCAGAGATGGACTTGCTGGTTTGTTTGGAATTGTCCTGCTTCATAACCCAAGTGTGCTTTAGCTTGAAGTCACAAACAGAAGGCCGGACATTCACCTAATTCAGAGCAGAATTCATGGATCCATCAGTTATAGCAAGTGGTCAAGGTCCTGAAGCAACAAAGCAGCCCCAGACCATCAAACTACCACCATGTTTGATTGTTGGTATGACAGTCTTTCAATTAAATGCTGTGTTAGTTTTAAACCAGAGTGAGACAAGCCTTTGTCAGCAGTGGTTTTGATCTTGGAACTCTCTCATGGATGCAATGTTAGCCCAGTCTCTTTCTTATTGTTGAGTTATGAACACTGACCTTAACTGAGTCAAGTGAGGCCTGCAGGTCTTTAGATGTTGTTCTGGGTTCTTTAGTTACCTCCAGGATGAGTCATCAGTGTGCTCTTGGAGTCATTTTGGTAGGCTGGCGACTCCTGGGAAGGTTCACCATTGTCCAAAGTTTTCTCTATTTGTGGATAATGGTTCTCACTGTGGTTGGCTGGAGTCCCAAAGCCTTAGAAATGGCTTTGTAACCCTTTTCAGACCATTGGTTGTCAGTGACTTAGTTTCTCATCAGTTCTTGAATTTCTTTAGATGGCAGCATGATTTGTGGGTTTTTGAGATGTTCTGGCTTTCTTCACTTTGTCAAACAGGTTCTAGTTTAGTGATCTCTTGATTCAGCAGGTCTGGCAGTAATCCTCCGAGGGTGTGGCTAGTGAAAATGAACTCAGCTTAAAAAAAAATTGCCTTTGCATTGCTGACACTTTTGTAAGCACTAACTTAGTGTCTTTTTTTCTCCACAGCGTCTGGAGATCCCTGGGGCAAGTGTCCAGTCAGCAGAAAGTGTAATGAAAAGTTTGGTGACGGCTCATGTGACAGAGACTGTATGGAACCCGTGTGTCTCAGAGATGGCTTTGACTGCCTAAAGGACAGGACAGGAGGCCCCTGCAAGTAAAACACATTCATTGTTATCATCATTAATAGTGGATGGTGTGAATAAGAAACTTCTAGCTCCTACTTTTTTACTGTTTTTGAAGATGTACATGAGTTTGGTTTATCTGCAAATAAGTTGCAACTGTCAAAGCTGATCTTGTACCACTTCACATGTTTGCTGAAGATCAGCCTTGTCAGACGGAGAGAATAACCACAATCCTGAAACAACTTTTTGTACGTTTCCACCAGAAGAGTTATTGTTAACTTACACATTAGACTTTTGTAATAAAAAAGATCATCTTAAGCTCTGGGGAGCAAGTATGAAGATCTTGAGGCAGATCTCGTTTTTTTTCTTTTCTCAGACCTAGTCACATCGTTTACTGTCGCGACCACTATGCTAACTCCCACTGCGATCAGGGATGTGACAACGGCCCCTGCGGATGGGACGGCAGTGACTGCTTCACGCACCAGAGCCCCCTGTGGGCCAAAGGCACATTGATCCTTCACGCCAACATACCACAACAACGTGGGACCTTCTCCAACAGCTCCCTGCTCTGGGCGCTCAGCGTCCTCCTCCAGTCACCCCTTAAACTGAGAGGCTCCGCCCCCCTCGCCCCTGACAGCAACTTGTTTGACTTTGACGCTCAGCAGCTGGCCAACATGCTGGCTCAGGCATCACCGACTGACTCAAACGGGTAGGTACATGTTGAAATGTATGAAACTTTCAAAGTAGACCTGTTTTTATTAAAACTGTATTTAAACAGTCTCACAGGAGCTGAAATCTTGTTTTGCAAGGCAGATCTGGTCCAGCCTCAGCAGAAAAGGAAAGTTAACAATAGAGTCATTTGGTCTCACTTTACAACAAGCATTGGAGAACAGTTCAAGCATGCTGCATCAAACACAAGCTAGTTACTTTTACACTTCAAACATATTAAACTGTCCATAGTTTGTGAAAGACAGATGAGAACAAAGATTTGCAGGCTGACAAAGTTGCATATGTAGGTTTGATAGGGTCGTTAACATCTAGGTTATGTAGGTAAAGTTTAAACAAAAGTGGGCCAAGAGGAATGCTAGGAAGTAAAACAAAGCAGGCTAAACTCACCTTAATATTTGCCAGACTGTCAAAAACATGGACACACTCTTAGGTCATTGGTCCCCAACCTGGGGGGGGGCATATATTTATTGACTAAGATCATGGCTTTTAGTAATGTCTTTTAGTATACTAATGTAGACCTATT
This sequence comes from Cheilinus undulatus, assembly GCF_018320785.1. Lineage (NCBI taxonomy): Eukaryota > Metazoa > Chordata > Actinopteri > Labriformes > Labridae > Cheilinus > Cheilinus undulatus. The sequence goes on along the minus strand of NC_054872.1, from coordinate 43,002,570 downwards.
TTCTTAGGCTTTTGTCCATAAAACAATTAAAACTGATGCTAATTTTTGACAGCAATCTATCACTTTTTAATATATGTGGGTCCTTGGGGTCTCGGCTTTTCTTAGATAAAAGTAGGGGGGTCTCCAAGGAAAGTAGCTTGGGAACCACTGCTCTAAGAATCACTATTCTTAAAATGCTATCTCAAACAGCATGCAAGCATCAGACAGGGTGCCACATGCTCTCCTCACTTCATCTGTTAGCATACCTCTTCAGGATTTGTACAACAAAAAGGTGTAAGACATGGCTAAGTCTATCTTGTCAGACAGCTCTCATCCATTACGTCAACAATTTGAGCTTCTTCCATCAGGTTCCCTCCTCAGACTTAAACCAATCAACACCAGTAGATACAAACACTCCTTTATTCCTACTGCCACCTCTCCTAACTCCAGTAGGAAGTGATAGCTTTTTGCACTTTGCACATTGTGACAGCCCAGTGTGATTAATTAATCAATTTCCTTGTGATTAATTAATCACAAAGTTTTGTTTACTTTGTGCTCAAATGTGTATTTTTGTGCTCTTACACATTCTTATGTACTCATATATGTTTTATGTGTCTTTATGTTTCTTACGCTCCCTTATGAACTGCCTCAATTGGGACAAATAAAATTCTTGATCGATTGTTTGATTGACATCATAAAAAAAAAATATATTTTTTCTTTTTACAGAAATTAACCAGACTAATTAACATTTCCCATTCAAAGACAACCATGCAAATGAACTGAAGTTCGACCCCAGCAGAGTTATCTGCGATGAAAAAAATGTTTACTGCAAAAATACAAACTTCAATGACAAGGGTGGTATTGCTGGAGTCCACTGAGTCTCAACTTTCATTTTAATACCTTTTTTATTTCTCTAGCAAAAGAAAACGTGGCTAGGTGGCACTATGTTAATTTTCTTTACAACCACAATTCCAAAAAAGTTGGGGTGCTGTGTAAAATGCTAATAAAAACAGAGTGCAATGGTTGTCAAATCATCACAATAGAACATAAACAACATATAAGATGTATAAAATGAGACATTTTACCATTTTCTGAAAATTATTATCTCATTTTGAACTTGATGGCAGCACCACATTTCAAAAAAGCATGGACGAGGCATTGAAAGGCTCGACGTAAGTGGTAGCAATGAATAACAGCTGGAGGAGCATTTTGCAGCTAATTAGGTTAATTGGCAACAGGTCAGTAACATGACTGGGCATAAAAGTATCATTTTAGAGAGGCAGAGTCTATTAGAAGTAAAGATGGGTAGAGGTTCATCAATCTGCCAAAGACTGTGTCTAAAAACTGTGGAAAAATATCAGAAAAATGTTCCTCAACATAAAATTGTGAAGACTTTCAGTATTCCACCATCTATAGTATATAAAAGCATTGAAATATTTAGAGAATCTGGAGAAATCTCTGTACACAACGACAAGGCCAAAAGTCAATATTGGATCTTTTTGCCCTCAGGCATATGCAACATGCACATGTTTTTAAATAAAAGGGCGTTTTGTGCTCTTTGTGACAGAGCTTGAGCCCAGTTAGGCTGGATGCATGCTTAAAGTATTAAAAACAGGGTGTTACTTTTGCAAATCATTAAGAAGCTGCCAGATATTATTACGTAAAGATTTCCTGACACTCCTGCGCTTTAGAAAAAAGGCCTCAGTTATGACGTACTTCTTCTTTTCCCTGGTTTCACTCTGTCTCTATTTGCTAGCTCCCTCCTTTTCCTCCAGGTGGACAACAGGCCATGCTCCCGTCTTCCCTCTACCTGTTTCCCATATGCCACAGAGGCGGCCAATTTCCTGCGTGCTGTATTGCGGAGGCCTAAGTCATCCGAAACCCGTCCTGAGCTGAACGCTGTCATCAGTATAAAAGGTGTCCGAGAGGAAATAGGAAGCAGGGAGGAGGATACTGTGATAAAGGAAGTTAAAGGTAGGCTCTCATGTCCTTCCTCAAATACACCCACAAACACACGTCCAGCTTGAATTTGATCCAAACAAAGCACATAAACACCTTTCTGTTTCCAGTGTGCAGATGTGATGATGGTCATTTTGAAAAAGAATAGGAGTTTGCAGCATCTCCAATAGCATCTTATTTTGTTGTTTAGGTATTACTATGAAAAATTCTCAAACAAAATCATATTTCTCTAATGTTACACAACTCTAATATGTATTTTCCCTCTCAAAGAGCCAACTCCAGCGTGGCTCTGGGCGGTGATAGCCATAGCCTTGGGCCTGCTGCTCGTTCTCTCCTTGGTGGCGTTCTTGGTGGTGAGGAGGGTGAGGCAGCATCGGGCAGAGAGGGAGGATGGTCACAGGGTGAGACACCGGTCCATTATCACAGACAGTGACCCCAAATCTAAAGCAGCAACAACAGCACACACAGCTCACCAAGACCAAAGGGTCAGATTGAGCAGAGAGAAAGAGAAGATCAGCTTGAGGAAAAAGAAGAAAGCGAAGGAAGCAGAGAAGAAGAGAAGGAGGGAACCACTGGGGGAGGACGCCATTCGAATGCGGTGAGTGGGAGGACACGCTTATTAGGTCTTTGAGAGGATGTTTTGTCTGCTTTAGGACTGATGTCACGTAGAAAAATAAGGTGTATACTTACACAAGCTAGAGGTCATCCTGTAAAGTTAATGAAAAGGCTGGTCCCTCTTCCTGTCTGTCAGTTGAAAATTACCTTTGTCCTGTGTTTATTTGCAAACTCTTCTCCACCTCACATGAAGTAGTATTATTTCTCATGTGTCTACAACAATGGAACCATTGTAAAGTTGTGATTGCAGTGATTTTCCTTGAGAATATTGTATTCATGCATTTGTTTTTTAAATTTACTAAATGTACAGTGTTCTCACAATTGCAAAAAACTGAAGAAAATTTCCCAAATTTCAGGGACATTTGCAAACATAAATGTCTGACTTTTCTACCAGGCTTTACAAGGAATGTTCCTTACCTCTTCCAAATACATTTCTGCACAAAGATTCATTCAGCAAAATCAGTGTAACAAGTGGGTGATGGTTATGATGTTTACCTCACGACTGGCACAGTCATGGTGTATTTTTAGAGATGCTTCATGCTTCTTTCAGCTTGCCAGTATCTTCTTAACTACTTTTTTATTGACATTTTGAACGCCAACAATAATCCACATACTATATGGACAAAAGTATCATTACAATCCCTGTAGGTGTGATAGTGAGATATTTACTCATTCATTCTGTAGAGCATTTATGAGGTCAGGCACTGATGTCTATAAGCGATTTCACCACTCGAAGTCAGTATTATTTCATAATGGCTTTAGGCAAAATGCTTTGTCATGTTTTTAATCCACACAGGATGCCGTTAGAGGAATAACAGCAGTTAGCACAACTTATTTTAGCTGTTAGTCTGTTTAGAGACAATTAGACATGAGAGGCAGTGCTGTAACAAACACTGGGTTAAAAATTCTGTTCATTGATTGGGTAAATTAGGTGAAAATGTCATATCTGCGACAATATTGGATATTAGCATCTACTAGTTAAGATCAACTTTTCGTCTCCGTAGAACAACCAAACAATGACACAACTAAAGTTATATCTTAAATAGTTTTAAAGTAGAGTTTAGGGTGGACCTGAGACCATAACTTGAGACAGAATTTACGCACAGCTGGTGCAGCAGGCTTCAGTGCTTTAGGCCACTCCTTCTGATGCTTGGCATCGGACTTGGTGATGTGAGGCTTGCATGTGGCTGCTTGGCCATGGAAACCCATTCAGGCACAGTTTTTGTGTCTACATTAATGCCAGTGGAAGTTCAGAACTCTTCAGCTATGGAATCAAGTATTGGCGACTCTAAGCACCTTGCTCCTCAGTAATCATTGATCCCACTCTGTGGTCTTCCACTTTGTGGCTGAGTTGCTGCTATTCCTAAATGCTTCCACTTTCAAATTCTATCAAAAAACATCTTTTTGCAAAGGTGGCATCCATCACAGTACCCTGCTTACAGTCCCTGATTTCTTCAGAGCAACACATTTTCTATCATAACTGTTTGCGAATGGAGACTGGATGGCTAGGTGCTTTATGTTATGCACATGTGGTAATGGGTTTGATTAATACTTTTTGTCCATATAGTGTAAGTCCTATACCAGCATGGTTGGATTATAATCAAGGCACGACAAATATAAGTGCTCAAATATGCTAAGAATCAATTTGGAAATTAGTCAAACATTTAGATTTAAACATTTGATGTTCTTTCTCTCATTTTAAAATTGTAAACATATTAAATAACTTTTAATAAGTGACTGTGATCACACAAACCAAGCATACAGATAGTGTTGATTTTGGCTCAGGGAAACTGTAGCCTCTTCCTGTCATTTTTAAAACATTTTTGCACATTGAAATGTGTCTTTGGGCTTTTAACTAAATGGTATGATTGTATTGTAATTAACTAGGCCACTGCTGCAGTCACCTTTGACATTCTAAAGTTGTGAAAATCTACATGTCATGGTTTGAAAATAATGAACCTCTGAATAATTCCAACCTTTGTTTAACGCATATGTACACACCGTGTGTGACCACTGCAACAACAGGATGGATATAACTGTTTCCCTATGTGCCGTATCAAAACATCAATTTGTTTTTCAGACCTCTCAAGAGAGACCAGGATATAGGAAGTGACACGGACTTTACCCAGAGTTCAATGGAAGACATCAATGCAAGATGTTCGCGGCGACACGAGGATGCCTCCATCTGTGACCACCGCAGCCCCGAGCAGAAACACTACAGAGGAGGGAACTCCCAGCCACGCAGATCTGCTCAGTGTAAGACTTGAAACATTTTCAGCATTTTCAACATTTTTATTTGTTTGATGGTAAGTGGCCATGATATAAGCAAAATAAACTCTGGGGTGTCCTGATGCTGAAAATAATGGTGGCACTTGAATGTTATTGATATTTGTTTAGAAGAATGGCGTGTCTTTTGCAAACAAAAAAAGATGACATACTGAACCCAAACTAAACATTTTTGTACTGTATGATTATCAGAATGCCTTATAGTCTGACATCTACCTTGAATTATTTATTCTCCCACAGCTCCACCTAGAGGATGGGAGAGAAATGCCATGCCTCCTCCTCTTCTCAGTCCTCCACAGCAGGTCTGTCCTTTTATCAACAGGTTTTGAAGAACCAGTGTTCAATTATTTTGAGAATTTAATGTTTAACTTTGCTGTTATCCAAATATCTACTAAGCCCTGAAGGTTTCATATATAACCACAGACCACACTGTATGAGACCACATTTAAGCTCTCTCTTTCTGTTTATGTCTGTGTTTTCTTTATTGATAATACATTTGTTGTATTTGCAGTCAGCAGAGTGGTGTGGCCCTGATGGCTCTGTGGTTCTGATCCGGGCTGTCCGGAGCGGCCTGGATAGGGTGGTCCTGGAGCTGCTGAGAGCAGGAGTACCAGTCAATAACACTGATCACACTGGTAATATATCCCTGTCAGATGCATTAACTTAAACCTAGAAACAGTCAAAATGCTGGAGCTACAGCTCATTCAGCTTCTGGTTTTACTGTAGCATACTTAAATGCCTTTTCTCAGCTCAGTTCTGACCTTTGAAACAGACTATTAAAAAGATCTTGATATCAGCGATTGCAACTTCCTGTAAGCTTATGTTTGATATAGGTCAGAAGGTAGGAAGGAAGTTAACTTAATAGCCTTGTAAACTCTGATACAGCAGTGTTAAAGACTAGTACAACTCAAAACAAATTGAATATCATGAAAAACTTCATTTTTCCTGTGGTGTAATTCAAAAAGTGTAACTGCCATATACTCTAGATTCATCTCAGTTAAAGTTATATATTTCAAACCTTTTTTTGTTTTAATGTTGATGATTGGTTGATGGCTTATAGCTTATAGCATTAAAAAATCCACTATCTCAGTACCAAAGTACCAAAACACCAATCAAAAAAAGGATTTATTAAACAGAAATGTTGACCTTCTGAAAAATTATGCTGTTTTTGCACTTAGCACTTGGTTGGAGCTCTTTTTGTTTATATCACAGCATCTATGTGACATGGCATGGAGCCAATCAGCCTGTGGCACTGCTAGGGTGTTATGAAGGCCAGGTTGCTCTGATAGCATCCTTCAGCCTGTCTGTACTGTTGAGTCTTGTGTCTCTCATCCTCCTCTTGACATTTCCCCAGAGATTCTCTATAGGGTTCAGGTTAGGCCAGTTGGATGGCCAATCAAGTACAGTAATGCCATGGTCAGGAAATCAGATTCTGGTGGTTTTTGTTTTCGCTGTGGCAGGTGCTAAGTCCTCCCTAGCTCTCCAATATTCTATTATTTTGAGAAAGTTGATTTTTTTTATTTTGTGAGCTGTAAGCCGTTATTATCAAGATTAAAACAAAAAAATCACTGGAAAAACAAACTTTTCCATGCTCTTAAGTACTCTATGCAATATTTGGATAAGTAAGGGTTTGATATGGGCTACAGCTTATTTCAAAGGGTAAAAACTGTACAACTCTTGATCAAGTCATTCTCTGCCACCTGTACTCTGAGGGGTTGAGTAACTTACCCCTTCTCTTCCCTCCTCTCCCACCTTGTGCTCATTCCTATCTCTTCATGGCCTTTCTCTTCCTCTCCTCCTCTAGATCCCCTGCTGCCCTCCTCTGACTCTGAACAAAGCTGATGTGCTCAAACTTGAGTGATATTAACTCTGCTGCTCACACTCCTCCTGGCTGTAGCTGTCTTTCTGTCTATACATTCCTCTTTACCCCATTTTATCTTGTTCTCTCTGTTTCATCTTCCTCCTTCAGCTGAAGTAATCATCTCCACTTCTCATCTCTCTGTTCTCCCTCTCTTTCTCCATCTGGGCTCAACTCTGTTGTATAATGGTTGTTCATTGGCTGACTTACTCCCTCCCTTCTTCCCCTCACCTCCCCTCCACTCACACTGTCTCTCTCAGGGAGATCAGCCCTGCACTGGGCATGCTCGGTAAATCACCTCTCCCTAACAAGGACCCTCATTCGCTACGGGGCCGCTGTGGACCTGCAAGACAACAAAGTAAGATCCGACCCTGCCTTTTAAATATCCTCCAAACATCACAGAAAGTTGTAATAATAATTACTTTTATCGTAGGGCGAGACGCCACTCTTCCTCTCTGCCCTCCACGGTTGCTATGATACAGCCAGACTCCTCCTCCTCCATGGAGCCAATCTGGAGCTACATGACCGTAGAGGCCGGCGTCCGATCGATGTGGCCAGAGAAGGCATGCGTCACCAAATCCTAGAGCTCCTACTGGCTCATCAGATTCAAAGAGGGCCCGTCACTGTTGAAGCAGCCAATGAGATGCTGTGGGAGGAGCGTGCTCTGATGTACTCGCCATGGGGTGGACCACAGGGCCTGCCTGGAAGGAGTGCCTCCTTTTCTGGGATCATAGCCCATCGAGATATGACCCCGCCTCCTCAAAAGTAAGTCAAGGATGAATCCATATACAACACTTAACCACAGTCATCCACACATTCATGACTAATCTGTCTGATTTACATAGTCCTATTATTATTTAACTTATATTTTCAGTAAATTAACTTCCTTTAAATCCTATTTCACATAGGATTTCCTTCTTTGTCACTTAGTTTGAGCAAGTGTCTGTTTTTATGACCCAACATCAAGTAAGGAGTTAAGTGTTTGCAAGGGCGTTAAAAATTCAAGGGGAGCAGCTGGCCTAGTGGTTAAAGGCGCTCCCCATGTGCGCGGGCGGCGCAGGTTTGAATCCAGCCTGAGGCCCTTTACCGCATGTCTCTCCCCCACTCTTGACCCTCTTTCCGACTCTATCCACTGTCCTCCTCTATCTAATAAATGCCCAAAAGTAAATCTTTAAAAAAATATATCAAATTGGTAAAGCTGCTTTTTGTCTCTTTTATTAGACAGCAAAACTGGAACAAGGGGTGTTTATGGACAAATAGTTTCCAATCTGGTTAAATGCAAAAGTATTAATGGTGTTTAGTTGACTAGTCTTTTTTTTTTTATACTTATATTTTATTGTTTTTCAACAAAAACATAACATCAAAAACAACACCAAAACATAATAAGACATTGCCAGACATAAAATCAAAATACAGATTTCAATACAAGTCTAATGAGGATTTAACACAATCAGCTGTAAATAATCAGAGTTTATGTTAAGGGAGCGGTACATGCATTGTAACAATACAAGTGTCTAAGGCAGACCACCGGGGATGCTATTTATTCTTCCAAGTATAGCTTCCATTTAGCCCATCTTTTAATGTATAAGTCTTTTTTCAATCTCAATAAGAGAGTCAGCCTTTCCAACTCATGAATTTCCTTAATAATATCGATCCAATTGTCTGTTGTGGGGGGATCTATCTGTAACCATTTACGGGTTATGGCCTTTTTTGCTGCTACTGTAAATATTTTCCACAAGTATCTATCAGATCCTTTTATTTCTTCAGGTACGTCACCTAAATAAAGTGATGTAAAATTCAAGGGGAACAACTGTCCAAGAATCTGTAGCATAATTGTCCAAATACCTTTCCAAAACAGTTGTACCCTAGTGCATCTCCAGAAAATATGTAGGTGGTCTGCCTCATCACATCCACAGTTTCTCCAACATTTACATGTCTCAGCTCTGCGATATCTCTGTAATTTAGGAGTAATAAAATAGCGGATATGGTTTTTCCAACCGAACTCACGCCAGTACATAGAACAGGAGGTTGTGAATATAGTTTCACACATATTTTCCCACTGTTGTCTTGTAATTGATTCATTTAATTCTTTCTCCCATCTTGTTTTTATATAATTTGTGGTATGTCCTTTACCGTTTGTGATCCCTTGATAAAATTTGGAAATAATCGAATTAGTAGTACCTTTATATGCTTTAATAGTTAACTGTATTATATCACTAAGTTCTTTATTTGTCTCATTTTCTTTAACTATTTTGGAGAGATAATTTCTTAATTGCAAAAATCTAAAAAGTCTGAGTTTTCCAAGTCATATTTTTCTCTAAGTGTTTGAAAACTGTGCAATGTATTCTTTTCCATTATTTTACAGTAAGCGGTGATGCCTCTATTTGTCCAATACTTAAACCCACAATCCATACTATTTGGTTTAAATTCTGTATCGTAGGCCACCCATCTCAGTTGTTTTATTTGCGTCCATAGATGTAATTGTTTTATAATATCAAACCAAACATGTAGAGTGAAGGAGACATATTGATTCAATTGATTCTGGTAGGTTAACATTAGTTTATGGTCTCCAATCATTGCTGGAATTGGTATACCTTTAAATTCATTCTCCATCTCCTTCCATTTTGCTTCATATCCACTTTCACACCAAAAAAATACAGTTTTTAACTGAGCAGCATGATAATAATCCCTCAGGTTGGGGAGAGACATCCCACCTTTTTCTTTCCTGATCATTAATGTGCTATATTTTATTCTTGGTTTTCTGCCGTTCCAAATAAATCTAGAAATTTGCTTATCCCATTCATTGAATTGTTTGTTCGGGACTTTAATTGGTAGTGACATAAACAGATATAACAGTCTAGGTAAAATGGACATTTTTATAACTTCAATTCTTGCACTAAAGCTAAGTAATGATGTAGACCAATTACTAAGATCCTCCTTAATTTTCTTGTTAACAGTTTCATAGTTTTTTCTATATAGGTCATTGGGACAATATGTCAACCACACTCCCAAATATTTGATTGCTGTTTGAGACCAGTCAATGGGAAGTCTCTGTCTAAGTTCAGTCGATGGGCTGTAGGAAAATGTTAGTAACTGTGTTTTTGAATGTTGAGTTTATAACCTGAATATGTACCAAATACCTCAAGGAGATCTAAAAGGACAGGTAGGCAGACATTTGGATTATTAATATAAAGCAGTATATCATCTGCGTATAACGCTATTTTGTGTTCTATGTTATTATGCATAATTCCTTGAATATTAGAATCTTCTCTTATTGCTTGTGCTAGAGGTTCAATGTAGAGTGCAAAAAGAGTTGGTGAGAGGGGACATCCCTGACGAGTGGATCTTTCTAATCTGATCCGATCGGTGAGACGGCCATTTATTTTAATTCTTGCTGTAGGAGCAGTATATAATATTTTAATAGTATTGATAGATTTTTTGGTGAAGCCAAATCGCTCCAAAACCAGAAATAAATAATCCCAACTAACACAGTCAAAAGCTTTCTCAGCATCAAGACTGGCTAGCACAGCACTTGTTTTAGTTTCTCTTAGATTTTGTATTACATGAAGAGAGCGTCTAATATTATCTTGTACTTGGCGACCTTGAATGAATCCAGTCTGATCAGTGTCAATTAGATCAGAAACAAAGGAATTCATCCTCTTAGACATAATTGAAGCATACAGTTTATAATCCTGATTTAAAATTGAAATTGGTCTATATGAACTACACAGTGTTTTACTCTTGCCCTCTTTAGGTATAACTGAAATAATAGCTTCAGCCCAGGAAGGTGGTGTAGATAGATTTTCCAGTGTCCAGTTAAATGAGTTAAGGAGTACTGGATTCAGCTCTTCTCTAAATGTCTTGTACCATTCAGCTGGTAAACCATCACTTCCTGGTGTCTTATTATTTTTTACTTTTTTTAATGCTGTCTCTAATTCTTTCATTGTAATTTGTGCTGTAATGCATTTGTTTTGCTGTTCTCCAATTGTAGGAAGGTCTAATGAATTCAAGAATAATTTTATCTTTTCCTTACATCCTTGTTTTGGTTGTGAATAAAGTGCCTGATAGTATGTTTGAAATGCAGTGTCTATCTCATCTAAGTCACTGTATAGTTTCCCTGTTTTGGGATCCTCTACTTTAAACACTGACTGTGACACCTGCTTTTTACGAATTTTTTTAGCCAATAGTTTAGTAGCTTTTGGACCTACCTCATAATAAGACTGTTTAAGAAATCTATATTTTTTCTCGATATCTTCCTTATATATATCCAAAATTTGGGTTCTTGTTTCTTGAATTTTAAGCATTGTTACAGGGTTCTTATCTTCACTATGTTGTCTTTCTAATTCTTTTAGTTTATTTTCGAGTTCTTTAAGTTTTTCTTCCTTTGATCTTTTCATTGCTGTACTAAGAGAAATAAATTTTCCTCTTATTACTGCCTTTAGGGTGTCCCACAGTATGTTTGGATTAGTTTCACCATTATCATTGAATTCCAAAAAGGTCTGAATTTCCTTTTTTATTTGCTGTATAACTGTTTTATTGTTCAATAGACTGGTATTTAATCTCCAAGTGGTTTTCTTTGGCCTGTTATCTAAATGTAACTTTAGGAAAATTGGTGAATGATCTGAAATGTCCCTGGTTCCAATATCACAACTGAGGATCCTGTGTCTGTCATTTTGAAACATGAAGACATGATCTATTCTAGAATATACTGCATGGGGGGCTGAGTAAAAGGTATAACTTTTATCTAAAGGATGTAAATCCCTCCAAACATCAAATAGTCCATTTTCCTTCAGTCCCTTCCTCAGTAATTTTGTCAAAGGGGACACAGTCCTCTTGTTATTAGTTGTATCCAGTTTTCTATTTATTATTGTATTTAAGTCTCCTGCACATAATAATATTCCTTGTGTTTCTGAAGCCATCAGTTCCAAAATCTTCTTCATAACTTTGAGATCACTTTGTGGAGGCAAGTAAACACAAAACAAGGTGATCAATTTATTCTCCAACTTGCCCTGTACTAAAATATATCTGCCATCACTGTCCCTGATCTCCCTAACAAGTTCAAAATTAACTGAATTATGAATTAATATAGCGACCCCTCTTTTATGACCTGTCTTGAAGAAACTATAAAATGTGTTCTTATATCCAAATCTTTTTAATTTTTCATGCTCCATTTGGGATAAGTGCGTTTCCTGTAGAAATATGATTTGGTTTTTTTCCCTTCTCATTTTTGACATGACTCTACTCCTTTTCACTGGATTATTCAAACCATTTACATTCCAGGAAACTACTCTATAGTTATTAAACTCCATGATTAAGGTAAGTTTAACTGTACTGGCAACATCAACATAAAAAGAGAACTGTAAAAGAAACAAGAACAATAATCACGTTTAGAATTATTACATAAATGACTTCCAACTTCAGGGACTTACACTGCCCTATTACCTTCACAAGACCCTTTCTGTACAGGTGGAGGATCAGTCCTACATCATGCAGGGGCTCCCTTTTTGCAAACAGCAAACCGTCCTTTATCGTTGAGCCAATCATTCCATCTCTTTTCTTTTCTTCCCGGTCATTATTGTTTTATTTACCACGGGGATTTATAATGTAACAGTCACTAATTGATCATAAAATAAGATAAATTCCCATATTTATCTGCATGTTCATGTAAAGTAAAGGTGAGTTGGAGTGTTCATATTGATAGTTAAATGATCATCACTGGTGATGAGGGTGTGTGTATTTGTATATGTATGTGTAATGTATCTGTGTGGGTCAGCAGCAGCAGCTGGGGACTCAGGTGTGTGTTTAATGTGTATGTGAAGATTGTAACATAATATTACTAGTCAGTGTTGAAGCAAATGAAAAATGGAAAAAAAAATCCTCATATACCTCAGTCTTTTTCGTTTGTATGTTTTATACTTGCGGTCTTTCAAAGTCCTTAAGCCTCGATCGTACTCGTTCGGCGTGATCTCCGTCTTTCTTGTTCCAGTGTGCGCCTTGTGTGAGCCTCTGTTCCCAGTCCGGGTCGGTTGTCTTCGGCAGGTCCACAGAGTAGCCTCGCTTCCTCATATCCTGGGCTACTTCAGCTGCACTGTTGTAAAGGCATGCTCCGTTTTCCCAGTGAATCCTCATCTTTGCAGGATATGGTGTCTGGAAACGGACTTGTTTCTCCTTAAGAATCTTCTTAATGTCTCTGTATTCCTTCAGTTTATTATTAACCTCGGTGGGAAAATCCTGTGCAAATGAGACCGTTTTACCTTCGCAAGTGATCTTCTTTGCCCATGCCGCTTTGAGAATTTTGTCCTTAGTGTCATATCTTTGGAAGTTAACCAGAATGGATCTTGAGACATTTTCATCTCGGGGTTTCGGGCCAACTGACCGGTGGGCTCGCTGAATGAGCAAGTCGGTGTTCATGTCCAGTGGAAGTTCTGTCTTCAGAAACTTTTCGATGAATGTTAGCATTGAGCTACCCTCCGTGCCTTCTTTAATGCCGTATATGCGTATGTTATTACGGCGTGACCTTCCTTCTAGGTCCGTTACCTGAGCTTGGAGGATTTTTTGTTGTTTTAAAGAGTGCAGCAAAGCGTCCCTTAACTCCGTGTTAGTTGATTCTGCTTCGTCTACCCGCTGTTCAGCTTCGGTTAGCCTTGTGCCATGGTTGCGAACGTCAGCAGCAATACTTTGTAGCTTATGAGTCATCTCCGTTTTAAAGTTGCTGAATTCTTGTTTGATGTCATTCTTAAAATCATTTTTGAAGTCAGATAACTGCTGCTTAAGCTCCTTTTTTAGATCTTGTATGTCCGTGCTCAGAATTTGTATAGCTTTAACTGCGTTCAAGTCCCCGTCCTCACCGTTAGCCTCCATCCTCACCACGTCGGTTTGGTTATCGTTCGTTTTGTCCTGTTCTTGTGTTTCTTCTTGATTTTTAGATTTCTTGTTTTTACCTCCACCCATCTTAGATCAGTATAGTGTCAAGTCAACCCAAAATTCGTGTTTTGGTGGGGATTTCAACTTGGTCGACCAGGAGAATTTTTCCTTTACACCGCCATTTTGAAGCGCTCAACCGGAAGTCCTAGTTGACTAGTCTTAAGCACATTTTGCACCAAAGATTTTCAACACGACAAGAACATTACAGTAAAGCCCTGCATGGGACTCTTTTCTTAACCCCTTAAAGCCTGTTGTGTCATATTTGATACATACTTTTATGATACCTTTATCTAATCAATATGATCAATAAATTACTAAAAGAAACTTCTGAATAAAATTTGATAAATGACAAAAAATGCCCTCAAGTGGATTATCAGTTACCAAAAACACCTCATGTATCAAATGAGATACAAAAAATATATATGTCAAATTTTATGGAAGTTTGGATTTTTTTGGATTTCAGTAGAAAGTTAAAAAAAATCATTTTAGTGCCAAAAAATATATAATTTTCTGGCTATAATTTGTGTTTTCAGGCTTTAAGGGGTAAATCCTACATCCACCCGCTCCCATTTGATTATTAACCATTACCACCCATTCCAGCAGTGCTTGTCATCCACTCTTGTCCACACGTGCAAAAGGTGTGTCCAGTCCCACCCACATCCCACACAGATTCTGACAATCCATGTTAAATATTCAGAATAACTGACAGTGCGTTTCAGTAAAGAAATGTGTTCATTTAAGCACCACCTTGACAAAGTTTTGTCCCTGAATAAAGGAAAACTCTGAGAAAACAACCACAACACTTAGATCCTCATCATGTGTAATGGTGCTACACATGGATAAAAAAAGCAGCTGAGAACCTCTGACTGATTTAAGTCCTGGTTATAGCTTAATAATAGCAAAGTTTAAATGATATTTATCTACCTTATTTACACATCATTTATTTTTAATTCATGCAAAGGTGAAATTGCTTCCTGGTCTCTGGAAAGTTTGTGCATCATATAAACTGCAGCTCACTTTCATCAGCTCTTGCAGACAGTAGGCTAATCTTAACTCTATTCATGCCATGCTGTTACCGTCCTCATCATTAGATGCTTAATGCATTTGGGCCAATTTGGTTGGAGATGAGTGTTTTTTCCCCCAAACAACTGCGTAATGGCTCAGCACGCACTCTCTGCACGCTGGTGCATATGTGTGGTAATAGGCCAACAACTACAACTACAATTATTGACAGCAATAATGATTTCACAGTGAATGATTCTAACAGCAACATGTGACACATCTCCTGTAGGATCTTGTTGAATATGAGCACGGAGAATGGATACAGAGAGCATTCTTTGATTGGGGATTGTGGAGCAGGTCTATCATCACATCCAAGGAGGGCTGTTTCTAGCTTTGTCAGGGCCCTGCGCAAGATGCTGTTTGAGGGCCCCTAGTTTGCTAAACTACGATGTAGAGATTCCTAATTCATTAGATGATCCACAAACATGCCACAATCTACGACACTTAATGCCCAAAACAGGCTATAGTCATGATAACCTCTCATATTAAATTATTTATGCTCTTAACCTATATTTTTTTCTGTGGGCAGAGCTAATGTCATAAATAGCATCGTTTACATTACACTTACTTCCATTCATGATGTTATGGTTCTTCTGAATAAAACAAAGCACTACATCAATAACTTTATTCAGCTGTAGGAATGGAGGCAGAATTATTCAAACTAGCTCACTAACTAACTCAGCTGAACTAGCAGAAATCCACTCAAAGCAACAATCTACTGCCACAATAGTCCAAAATAATCAACAACAGGCTTAATATTTGTAAGTCACTTAATAAATAACCAGTGTTATTTATTTTAGGCCTGTAAAATGCACACTACACTTAATAGATTTATCCTAAAGTAACGTTAAGTGGCAAATATCTGAGAAATAACTTCCGCTGGCCGATGACATAGTAGACATCTGTACAACAACAATCATTGAGGTTTATTTTATTCCAATATCCTACAGTTTTTTAAGCATATAAGGGATAAAGACAGGTCATTTTAATTATACTCAGATGAAGATGAACATTCAGCTTTGGGGCCCCTCAGTGCCTTATGAACCCCATGCATTTGCATAGTCTGTATATAGCAGGAAACAGCCCTGCATTCAAGTGTGCCAAATAAAATTCCTTGAGGGCGTGTTTGGACTAAGTCCAGTTATTTTTATTTTTTATGCCACCTGTTTACTGTGCTTGTTATCCAGATTGTAAAGCCTTATGACAGTATGGTGGTAGCCACTGACTGGAGCTATAGTGGCAACTAGTGGTAGGTGGCTGCGTTACAGATTAGACAAAGCATTAGGAAATTGCCGATCACCAAGGGACCCGATTTTAATTGTTTTGCTGGCCAATCATACACATTCCTATTTGGACCTATGAACACTGTGCTTATTTCAAAAAGGGGGAAAATAATTGTATTAACTGATAAAAAATACTAACCTCTTAACCTGAAAAACACCTTTCCTTCTCTGAGCTTCAGTCAAAATAAGAGAGGAAAGTTTTGATCATCAGCTTTTTTTCTTAGTTGTCTCTCAGAGCATCCATAGCCTCCACATGAGTTACTTGTATGATAAATTAATTCATTTATTAGTAAAATAATAATAATAATAATAATAATAATAATAATAATAATAATGTACAACTTTCTGACTATTGTTGAAGCTTGTCTTTTTTTCTGCATTAATCATGCCCAACATCAATTTTTTGTTGTTTTTGTTGTCTTTGTTGCAGACCTCTATGTCTCTAAGCCTCTATGCATTGTCTGATATTACTATCACCATCTTGTCTTGCCAGTGATTGGTCAATGAGCCGGGTTCAGTACCCCTCCCCTCAGAACTGGCGGCCACAGCTCAACCAATCAGCAACAGCGCTGGTCCCTCCAAGAGTCATGGGCCGCTCACCTCGGCCCATCAGCACCTTACAGGAAGTGACCTCAGAAGACGAGGACCGAGACAGGCATCAGGAAGCTCCCAGAGCCGCAACACCTCACTTCCTGTCGCCCCAGCCAGCCCCTCGGCAGCGCTCTTTTTCCTGCACTCAGCATGCATTGCAGCGTCGCTCCAGTGCCCCACAGCCTGAGCCAAATTATCTTATCGTAACAGACAACTTAGCCCATGAGCCCATAGAAAGAGTGGTTGTTTCTCCTCCCACAGATGCTGCCGCTCAGTCAGATCGCCCACCATTCGTAAATGGGGATAATCCAAGCAGAGCAGAACAAGCAGCAGTGAATTCATCAAACTCAGAGCAGAAATCAAGAGGTGAGAGGTCAAACAACAATGCTGACTCCACACAAACAGCCCTTTAGAGAACAAACAAATCCCTTAAAGCATAGTAGACTAGTATCATAAACTTTGTAACCTAAAATGATGCTCTCTCAAAAGAGAGGCACTGACCTCAGGTTTCACACAAGGAATATTACATTTTAAACCCAAAGCAAAAGACCTGAAAAGAGCCCAAAGCTCAAGGAAACCCAGTCTTTTTTCTCTGGTTTTTACTCTTAATTTTTATCCAGTCAGTGCCTGTTAAATGTTGTTGAACAGATTAACTCATTAGAGTCTACCAAATAAAACACATCAGCACTTGGAGATGTTTCTTCCCAACTCTGACCCCCAGTTTTCTCTCAGCTTTGCTTAAATTATTACTTTTATAATTGTATATTTTTTACAAGTGAGGAGAATATTGTTCCGTTTAAAAGGATACCAGGAAAACATGATGAATGTAGCAGTTATTACAACACTGCAATGTCTTGAGATTTGTTGCCAAACATTGTAATATATTCTTACTGATCTGACAGGTTGTGCTCTGATAAAAGAGTAAAAGATTAAGAAAAAATACTGTTAAAAAAACTGTTTTTGCACAAAAATGTCAGTATCCTGCTGATGCATGCAATAAAGTGACATTATAGAAAAGTAATTTGGATTTACAGTTTTGTTTCACTTAATTTCAACATGTATACAAGTATATGAATCTGCCATTTTGGTTTAGTTTTGTCAATCTATTATCTCTGGATAATCCACATTTATAAACATGCCACCATTTCCAAACTGAAGAAAAAATAACAGATTTGAGATCATTGCCGCTCTAAATGCGGGTCCAAATGTGAGAAGTCTTCTACAGGATATTTGGCATTTTTCAGAAAGTGTGAATATTAAATGTATCAGACAAATATAAAATATATTATAAAATAGTAGAAAGCAACTTTTTTTCATGTCACGTTTTACTCAAAGCAGCAGCTCAATTCTGATTGGCTGGAGAAGTGTTGACTTTAAAAGACTGGCATATGAAGAGATCATAAGAGTTTTGATGTTCAGGGATTCATTGCATTTAAAAAGGTAAGATGCTGGCGTGGCTTAACAGCTGTGAGTGAGCAAAGGGACAATAAAAACATGCAATTTTGCAAGATTTAAAAAATGATGCACTAATGGTGGATTAATGTGATTAAGATTGACAACCCTAGAGAATTTACCCAAATAATTGTCAACTACTTTAAATCTATTTAGTGGAAAAAAAAATGCAGTTTGGACCTTAAAAGGAACAAAATCTTTGAATTGACCAAAGAAACTGGACAAAAAATAGAAAAGCAAATCGTTCATCAGAAGCCCTGGGAGGTCATACTAAAAACACATTTCATTTCACTCTGTTGCCTGTGATACATGTAAAATGTGGTTGCTTTACAGAGATTGTGAGAGGTTAACACATAATCATGGTATTATCAGCTTTTTCTTATGAACATAACAAGATAAATATGACTTCATATAGAGAAGACAACCAAATTAACTCTTTTTAATAGCGGCAAAACAGTTAATTGAAATACATGGATGTGTCCTCTTGGGGCTTCCATACATCATGGATGTTTTTGCCTCATTTTTTAGTTACACATTCGCTTTAATGGAGATAGTCTCTCCTATCTCTTTTCACAAGCTGAGAACAAGAGTCAGGACTCCCTCTGTGAGAATGTCTGTAGTTGACTATTCATAGAGTGGTGGCACCAATTGACGTGTCTTATCGGCGGAACAGGCGCGTGCCTGGGACACACGTGCCAGTGAATATCAAAAGGCTTTCCGGATGCATTCACCAGATTTATTTACATATAAGAACGTTTCAGTTCTTTCTCGTGGGAAAGAAGGAAATGGCGCCACATTTTACTGCTCTGCTACCTGTTAAAACTGATACATCATTAGAGAGACAGGGTGGCACAGAGAGCCCACACTTCCTAAGTTCCCACGCACACTCGCTGAGGATGACTGAGGTGCAAATGAGTTGAAGGCTGCATAAACTCTACAACTGTATGAAAACCCTTTAAACTAAAGCCGTTAAATCAAAGAACAGCGTCCAGGGTTTTACGCACGACAAAATACCACATACTTTGTGCAGTTAACAGTGACTGTTGCCATAAATCAAGTATTATTTACTACTTAAATCTCTTTTAGGCGGGAAGATGGGTTTTTTTCTGTCTGTGACGATGTTAAAGCCGGAAGACACGCCGTTACGCACGGAGAAGGCACCTTTTACGCACGGCTTCAAAGCCATATTTTCGTGATTTGATTTTTAATTAATTAGTTTTAGTGAATTTAACAGCTCAAAACTCATTTTATTTCCAATCTTAAGGCCTTGTTTAATTCTTCATTTTAGAATTGTTCAGAACTACTAAGATATTTACTGCTGTAATTAATCTATAAACACGTATGAATGTTGGTATGTATTTAATTTATGAAATGTTTCGCCACTTTAAGGTATGTTATAGTTTCTGTTAACAAGGCTTCAGGATGTTCAACCGTGTGAAACTGTGAAACGTCACCGCATGGTGCCCCTCATCCTCACTTGTGTGGTAGCACGCGCTCCCATGGCACGTGCCATGCTTACAATGAATGAACATTTACGCACTGTTAAGGATTTTCAATTTGTTTATTTACAAATGACAAATATAATAAATTAAGGTGCAAAAATACATCATAAAAGGCACAATCAACAGGAATTGGTCAGGACAGGTCAGAGCAGCACGTGGTGTGATCTCAATAAATGTACAATATCTACAAACATGTCACTTTACGCCAAGCAGGAGGCCTGTTTTCAAAACATTGCACTCAGGATATTGTAGACATTGTCATTGTAGAAGCTCAAAAGAACAACAGATGCTGTTGTGTTAATATCACTCATAATGTTAGAGGCATTATAAGTTCATTTTATAAAGTCACTGCGCGCTGATCAGGGCCAGGGCCTCCACAGAGTGTGGCTGGCAGACTGGCTCTGAGGCGGGCTCTGTTTGCTCGCTCGACTCGATACTTTGTGGGGCTGCTGGGGGGTCTGTGGAGAGCGAATAGATTGTTCACTGCTCTTCACAGAACTGGCCCCTCTGAAGGCTGGCGTGCAGATTCTGTACCCGGACCTGTCTATCAGTGACCGCAGAATAGACCTGGACGTCTTCTTTAGAAGCTGAGAGCTGGAGGAGGAATGATCTTCAGCTTTTCTTTGGAAACCTGCTGCAGAATCAGAGTCTGAACGGGGAAAACGAGCAGCGAAAGACGCATCTAGTGCTGCTCCGAGCCACAGGCCTTTTCCCTCTGGTCCCAGGAAGTGAGCAGCTCTCTGCAGGCAAGTGGAGAAGCCGTCCTGGAAGGAATGTGTCTGCCCTCCGCCGCCGTCTCCAGCTGTCGTCTCGTCTCTTTTGGCGGACCTCTGTAGGAAGAGCACGGTGTGCTCGAGGATCTCAGCTTTCTCTATTCTCCTTTGCGTTGCCTCCTACGACAGAAAAAACGAGTAAATGCACAGTTTCCAGCCCAAACATAAAGGCTAAACATTTACTGACAAACACATGGGCCACCTGAGCACAGTGGTCTTTACCTGTCTCTGCAGCAGAAGAGTCTTCAAGCTCTCCAAACTGTGGTTCATTCGCTCTCTACGACGTCTCTCCACCTGAGGTTTGAGACTCTACCAGACCAAAACAAGATCATGTATTTTATTAGTATAAAGAGACTGAAAATCTTTCAGTTCCCTTACAATCCATTAACATGTGGAAAATACAATTCAGTAGAGACAATATAAATTAAGAAAAATATACAATAATACATGAAGGATTAAAGAGTACACGTACCTTTCTTTTGGCCTTAGCATCCTCTAAATCCTGATACAATTTCATGATTGTTATCCAAGGTCTGTCCGGTGTGCGCAGCAGCTCAGGCTGTCCTGTTAGTCAAAGCTGAATGTGAGCATCTTAGCCACAGCCAGAGCTTTTTAAGCCATAGGTGGGCGTAACCTTTGGCACCACCCACCCAAAGCTTCGTTTTATTGCAGGTTCAATCCATGCTGAAACCACCAAATCACAAAAGAACTAAAAACAAAAATAAAGTTTTGTGAAACCGCTTGTGTTGTTTTTAAATCATGTATTTTAACATTATACTTCTGAGTTGTTTGGGTTTTTAAGCCTCCTGTTTAAAAGTTCAGTGTTGGACATAATAAAAAGTGGGCTATGGTCTCAAAAGAAGAGATGTTGATTTAAAAACTTTATTTATTGGATTTCTATCTTAACCTTTTTTCTTAATGGCGCACTTTTAGCACATTTTGTGAAGTATTCTAATCTGAATGCAGGGTGAACGACGCGCCAATGGGCCCTTTACTAATCTGCGGGCACGTGCAGCCGCCCAGTCGGGTGTGAGAGGCACGCGCCTGTTAAAGGTGTAACCTGCTCGTGTGACGCTTATTAACACATGTGAAGAAAAGCAACACGCATCCGCCAACACAGCGTGAAGCCCAGACAAACGACTGTGGGGGACTTTTACGCGCCTTATTAGTGTGAACGGCGTCACGAGACATGTTCCCAGGCATGCTCTGCATGCTAAATAAAGCCAGGAACGTCATCTGAAAGGGGGACAAACATTTAAATAAACGCTCTGTTAGAGACTCCCAGACAAACTCTAAATAATGAAGAACAACAGAAACGTGAAGCGTGCGTAAAATGTACCCCTTCTTTTCTTTTTTGGTATCTTTGTGTCAAAGTTTAAAAAACACAGTTCTGGGTTAAATATAATATGCAATTCAAACTTTATCTTTAAACAAACCATAAGCAAAGTTTCCCAGAAAATGTTCTTTGTGTCGTGCGTAAGGTTACAAATACCTGTGAAAAGATGAGACTGAATGTGCCAAATGGCGTCACTTTGTGAAGATGGTGAGCTGCAGCGCGTGGGAAAGAGAGAGCTACATGGTCTCATATCACCCTTTTTTAATGATGTATCGATTTTAACAGGTAATAAAGTAAGAACAGAGCTCAAGACAGAACGTTCCCACGAGAACAGCTGGAGGGGCCTACTGACATAGCTTAAATAAATGGAGTTTATTACATTACAAGAGTTTATCTGCCTTTTAAAAACCAAACCATCAACACAGAACTATCTTCAAGTATGTCATCTGATACACTGGATAACATACTGCCAAACTGTAGAAGATCTAAAGGGGGAAACAGTTTGGAGCTTTATGCGTAAAGTCCGCCTCTGACATTCATGCGTAAAGTGGAGTCTTTTACGCACGGTCGTCTTGTCTAGTTTATGTTTAGCTGTTTAATTTTTGTAAATTAATAAATTTTGGACCCATCACGAACTGTGATGTTATTTCATAACGTGTGCCTGTGGGAACCTAAGAGCAGCCTCTCCTCCATGCGCACTCAGTGAATGAAGTATCTGTTTTAACACGTCATAAAGTGAAGACCAGGTCTACCGATCCACGTTCCAAGGATGAGAGTGAGCAGAGGGTTATTCTCCCACTGTAACACGTGTTCAACAATGCCCAGCAAGGTGTCAGACGGCAAATGTGCATGGCCTTTAAAGAAAATTACTTTGTATGTATGTTGCAATTTAGTTTAAAGAACACGTGACCATTTGCGTCATTATGAAAGCTCGTCATGATGCACAGAGCTTGTGTAACCAGTGAGGAAC
Source organism: Cheilinus undulatus (assembly GCF_018320785.1). Lineage (NCBI taxonomy): Eukaryota > Metazoa > Chordata > Actinopteri > Labriformes > Labridae > Cheilinus > Cheilinus undulatus. The sequence continues at coordinate 42,979,980 of NC_054872.1, read as the reverse complement.
GACTGACGTGCTTTACATCAATAAATATAATCTACAAGTCCTGAAGTCAGTCCTGGCCAGAGAAATGCAGTGATTATTAAAGATTATAGAGCAGAAGTAAAATGAGCAGTGTACCTGGAAGAGTTAGTTTTTACTTCTTGGTGTTATTCTGGAGAAATTAATCATTTGGACTGAATTATATATATATTTTCAAACCATGTTCTATTTTACTTACTTGTTTTAGTTTTTTGCTTGTTTGTTCTCGGTGTTTTTGTGCAATAACAAAAGATGTTTTGTAGGAAATTGCCTAAGCTACGTCATTCTCCTAGCTAAATAATTGGGGCAAACTTAACTTATGCGTATTCCAACAGGAAAAAAAGAGGCTGTGAGGTTCCTTGGATGCCAAAGAAATGAGGCACCACTGTGTGCCTCTGACATATAAATCAGCTGAAGCGTCATGTCACATAAAACTGACTTAAGTAGCCTAAAGTTATCTCAAACTGAGCATTGATTGCCATTTTAGATATTAAAAAACGGTCTTTGACTTTTTAACCAACTGGCAACCTGAACTTTTGTTACCAAACTATACAATCCCAAATTTCTCTAAAACAGATTGAGTCAGACACGTGAGGCAGCACGAGACCACTTCACACCTAATCGGACACGCGCCAGCCGGAAAACGCTTAACATTTAAACAATCTAAATCGCATACTTAACTTCGAGTTAATATTTTATGGGCAACAAAAGAAGAATATTGTTCACAATATCTCTGGAAAACAGCCATAAAGCATTGTTAACGCTCTACACGTGGCTGCTAACGTTTTTGCTTATTTATTGTTGTGTAGCCACTCAAAATACTTTGGGCACGTGCCAACATATTTTTGAGATAATACTTCGATATTCAATTGATAGGCATCAATAAAAAATATAAAATAAAGTGAACCCAGAGATAGTGCTAGGATTAATTATAAATTAATTTGGTTTCTTTTAAGCTGTTCAGTAACACATTAGCTCTGACTCTGTTAAAATGCAGGAAATATTTCAGTTAATCAACAAAAACATCAGTGATCTGACGTTAAAGGAAACGTTTTTTTTTCCGGATAAATAGCAGGTTAGTGTTTTTATAATTAGAGAGCCCAAATGAAAAAAACACAGCTAAATCCTGGGGGTTCTGTACTCAAGGCACACAGGCTATATTAGCTAAAATAAATGTATTTATTTTGACTTTTTCCTCTTTAGGCAGACAGGGAGCTGAGAGCTCAACGTAAAGGTGTAAAATGATTTAAACTGAGGAGTACGCCTGGCGTGTAATTTGCATTTGAGTGACCATGGGTGAGTGTGTGTGTGTGGGAACCTGATGCTCACAGTCCTTCACACACACCTCTTTTAATGATGTCCTAATTCTAACAGATTATAAAAGTGCAAATGGGCTCTCTGCTCGCTGTTTCCCACGAGAAAGAACCAGAACGGTCCCCCATGTTGTCATATGTTGGGCTACTAGCCTGTTTCCTCCAGTTGACACTATTAAATTAAATTAAGGCTAATTTATACCAATTACACTCACATTTTTATAATAAATTTCCCCTTTCCTCACAGACCTATTGAACAACATCTGAGCCAAAAGGCTACTAGCTTGTACTATGCTCAAATGTTAGCTAATCAAGGAGAAACTTTCATGCAAATACAGGTAACACTAAACAATAAACTACAGTTTACAGCATTCTCTTGCACTGAAAGGCCTAAAGTTAGGCTAACGGCTGTTTCTGTGAGAGGAGGTTTTCTTCGATGATAATGGATATTCATCGAACTTATTTAGGTGAAGGATACCTGTATATCGATTTAAATTAATTAAAACATTAGGGTTTTTTGTAGGTATAATAACAATACATAAATGGCAAAAAAAGAAAGCCAAACAGATAGCATGACAAGTAAATGTGTGTTTGAGAGTGACAGGACCTTACGGGACATAAGCTAACGTCAGTAGGTGTGATGACGCCTTTGGCCTCCCTTCGTAGCGACTCCGCACATGCGCAGAAAATAAACGGCGTTTGAACAGCTGGGGGGAAGTCTAGGTGAGAAAAGAAACACTAAATACTATGAACACAAACGCGGACACGAGCTTGAAGTTTTTATTGTTCAACCCCATGTTATTCAAAGATTATTGTCCCAAAGGAAACTCAGACATAGCTATCTGAACTATCTTTATTTACCGTTAAACTTCCATTAGTAGCCAAGGGATGTGTTTACTTCAGTCCTTGAAACTACCCTGTCTTTATCTGGGACAGATGTCAACAACAGGCAGACCATTTATCACTAAAAAACTGTGGGACAGGCTATAACATTTTACAATTACTCAGGAAAGAAAAGACTTAGGATATCAGTAAGCAAAATGCATTGCAAATCAGTAATTTGGTCTTATTTAGTAAGAAAGTATGCTGACCTGCTGCAGATCTTATGGGCATATTTGTAGTAATTTTTTCTTTCCTAGATAAATGTTAGAGTCCATCTTTATTTTTTGTGTCCTTTTTTATTCTACAAAAGTTTTCTGCAGTAAATGTGAAGTGTTCTTCTAATTGAGGTTGCCCTTTATCTGTCAAAACTTCTGACAACACCAGGCTATTAAAACTGTTCAAAAGAGACAACCTCCATCCCTGAAGGGGGTTAAACCATTAAATGACAGCCATGTGCACTTTCTTGTAGACTTTCTTGTAGAGCCTTCACTGGCCTAAAGACAAAGCCTTAACATTATCTAATATAGCTCATATAGCTTCCTATAAGAAAGGCTTAAAGTAGAATACAAAAATGTAAGTAAGACTTGAGCACTGGACATATGAAATGTAATGACAAGTCTATGTGTCTTTAAAGAGCCTTGGACCCCTACACTATTGCTGTTATGTGCAAAATTAAATTTTAAATGTTTTTTTTATAAATTACTTTCAGCATAAATTTCACCCAGCAGTGATTTTAATCGGAATTAAACTCATATATCACTGAAATAATACTAAAATTTTCTTTGCTTTTTGTAAGGGATCTCACAAACCAACCTCAGTGTCATTTACCCCACCCCCCTTTCCCGGGGTTCTAACCCCCGCTTTGGGAACTAGTGGAACTAATAAAGCTATCAACCAGAACAAGTTGGGTAAACTTTACAAAATAATGATGCACTGAAGCACACTCAGTAAGGGTACAGCTAAATTTATATGATTCATGTTAAAACATATTGGGTATTTCTTCCTGCAACAACGGTTATATTTGTAAAATACCATGTCATCTTTTCTTATTCATGGCCTCAACCTTAAAGCCCTTCAAACTGAGTGAATGAGGTGTGAACGTGAGCGTCTTTGAAGTCTTTGAAGTAAGAACCACTTCTGGACTGTTTCACATCACAGGCAGACTTCACACCTAAAGGATGTCGCTCTGCAGGAAGCCACGCTCCACACCTCTGACTTACTCTAAAAAGAGCTGTCAGCATCACAAACAAAAAGCTCTGAAGCCTTCATCTTAGGAATAAAATTCAACACATTGATGTAATTTTAAGGAATGCTTTTATTTTTGAGTAAAAAAGAATACTGCTCACCATAGGGAGACATCAAGAATAAATAATTGTGCAAAATAGACAAAATATATATATTTATGTTGAAAGAGAATACAAGTTATAATGTAGACAGCAGACTTCATGGCACACAGGTGAAGGTGGGGGCTCTCCAAACCTCCAACCATGAGATCCCACACCTGGAAATGTGATGGATGGACACTCAATCATTATCCACTTCAGCATCACACCCATAAAGAATCATAGCAGAGGGGTTTTGAAGTTAATGAAGCAGGACAGAAGCTCATCATCTCTTTTAAACTCACCTCTGAACTTGTTCTTCAGCACAGCAGCAGTTTAAACTCGGACAGCTCGGCCCGGTCTCTCGATCCGGCTCTCCCAGTCTGGAGGAGTCCATGTGCCTGCTTGCAGAAAAGATTGCTGCACCGCTGCCTGCTTTTATTCACAACCACTAAAGAGGAGTAGTGAGTGAACACTTTCACACATAAATCACATGTACAAAAGACATTTTTACATTATTTACAGGCTTGAACAGGGTTTGACATTGTATGAGTAGAGAAGATCAGATGCCGTTTTTGCAAACCTACAAAGCAAATGTTCTTTCAGGACCAGTACAGCTTGGATAAATGAGTATTAGATATATATTAGAGTCCTTCAAAGTTCAGTTTCAACAGCCATGTAGTCAAGGCCAGGGCCTCCAGAGAGTCTGGCTGACTGGGCTGCTTTGGGATGGGCTCCCGGTCTGATTTTGTGTCTGAGCCTGTTGGGGAACTGTGGGGAACTCTTTCTGCACTGGAAGTTGGTACGGATGAGCAAAACTCTTCGGACTGCAGGCTGCTCCTGTGTGAAGTCTGTGCTTGGATTTCTGTCTCAGCATCCGGAGAATGGACTTTGTGTGTGACAGGGAGCTGGAGGAGTGAGCTCCAGTTCTTTTAAGGAAGGCTGATGCAGAGTCGGAGTCTGAACGGGAAAATCTGGCAGCAAAAGATGCATCTAGGGCTGTTCCAAGCCACAGGCCTTTCCCCTCAGGTCCCAGGAACTGAGCGGCTCTCTGCAGGCAGGTAGAGACTCCCTCTTGGAAGGAGTGTTTCTGGCCTCCACCACCACCTCTAGCTCTTTTGTCCTTTTTTGCAGTCTTCTGTAAGAAGAGGACTGTGTGCTCAAGGATCTCAGCCTTTTCCACTCTGATCCGAGCCCCATCCTGCATGAAAACATCACATTATTAGTAAATTAATCTTTCTAGCTTACAGAATAACTCTATTAAAGCCACAACATGTGATAACATTTAAAGGCCAGTTTTATGTACCTGTTGTTGTGGCTCTTGAACCAACATGGTCCTCAGACGCTCCAGACTCGAGTTCATCCTCTCTCTTCGACGTTTCTCCACCTGAGATTTTATAAACTGTAAAAAGGAACAAAAGTGTTGTGGGAATTTTAAAATGTGGGAAATTGCATGTAATTCCTCTAAATGTAACTCAGAAGTTTTCCCTCCACCTCTGCAGGAGTGGTTTAGCTCTTCTGCGGTTAAATGCAAAATTTATTTTCTACAAGTGAGCCATAAAATACTAACTTAAATCACAGCTGTCCCACTTAAACGATTTAATCAATCTTAATTTCTTTATAGCATTCAGAAAATAAGTCCTTGTCTTTTTCTTCTTAAAAACTTTTCATAACAAATGAACAAAGAAAGATTTATACCTTTCTATCCTTTGTTGAATCCTCATTTTGTTGTAACAGCTTCATCGTAGCCAGTGGTCCAGTTATGGTAAAGTTATCCAGTAGAACAGAGATCTCTCTCAGTCAGCAGCTGATAAGAGAATGACAGCTCCTCTCGAGCTGCAGCTACTTTATTATTCCCCCAGTACTGCAGACTCCTCCTACCGCCCAACTTAACCACACCCACCTCCCCAACCAAGCACGCACCAACCCCTCCCTCTCCACCTCACCGTTTGTCATCTCCACTTCTGCAGATGCTTCAGATTGAATGTAACGAATCAATTCTCAATTTTATTGCTCTGAAGCTTTAATGAAACGATAAGGTTATAAAACAGTTTATGGTGAGGCTATAAGGACCAAGGCACGAGCCGAAGAAACGTTTTCTATCGCGCGCAAACTCGTGCGTAAAATCCATGCGTAAAATACCAAAACCTGGGGTTAAATCTGAAAATAAAGGCGAGTAAAGAAAATTAACTTCATTTTGAGTGGCATTTGTGATGCCTGACGTTCACTCTACTGTTTCTCATCCAAATTTAGAACTGTTTTCTGCTTGACAGAACCAAATAGTAACCCAAGTGTTACTTTTTACTTTAAAACAGTGACAACCAAAGTCGCAGATTTCTCTGGATGTGTCCTGTGGCAATATGCATACAAACTGAATACTAGCTAAACGGCAAAAATGACTTAGAAATACATGAAATAAAAATGCAAGCGTCAGATGTGCGTTAAAATCGACCACAGTGGGCATTAAGTCGTGTGTTTGCTCTTATGTAACAACTTTTCCCCCTGGAACAGCAGCTTTCTTCTTACGTGTTTTATGCAAAAGAACAGGATGATAAAGAAACGTACAGCCTGAGAAACTTGAGCGCGTGAACCATTTGTGTGGTTTGTACCATTTGAGGTGCAAAGCCCTGAATGAGCTAGCACCTCAATCCATATGTTCACCTTTTCATTAATGTACCAAACATGGCACAGATTCATTACAAGCTTTAATATTTGTTGCCAAATTGAGATGTTCAAGCATATTATTTTTGTCATTCAAATTCTTGGGATGTTGTGGATTTAAATGCTAAACTTTCAGCATAAAACGTCATTAAATTTGTTCTAATTTCGGTTAAGTGTGCGCCCACTGATGGCGAGTGCCGACACCTCACCACTCGCACGTGACGCCTGTGCATTTGTTATTCAGCCCACAGCAGAGAAGGTGTAACAAGAGTTCCCATTTTTGCGTTCGCACCCACATGGCACATTAGACCACGCGTGCCATTTGGGCGGTCGTCTTGTGCTGGCGCGCCGTTTAGCACCACAGTTGTTCGACATTTGCTCGTGGAAAGTCTTTGATGATGCCAGGAGACCGTGGGAAAGCCGAGTTACAGTCACCACGCACACGAGACCAGCTTTAAGATTCAACAAGTGCTGCCAAAATTGGAGGTCCCCGTGGGAAACCTTTCATGTGGGGATTAGTTAATAGTCCTGATTGCATTATACTATGGCTGACGCGCGTGGTTATAGTGTAGACTCCACACGCCACTCTGGGACAGGCTCGTGTGAACACTTCAACTTTAATGGAGAATAGTTTGTCTGTTTTGGCTTGATATAGACAAAAATTCAAGAAATTAGGGGAAAAAAACATTTAGAATAATATAAAAATAAAATAGACCAACATTTAGATTATTTTAAGTGTGGTAAATTAAAAAGAGCCTAAGAATAATAAGCCTTTTGGCATACCCTTAGTTTGATTTCAAGTAAAAAATCAATACAAAAAACAAAGCAATGGTCCTTTTAGGAAGTAACAACATAGACTTGAGTGAAAAGGTATTTTCACCTTCTTGATCTCTTTTTTTTTTTTTTTTTTTGCATATTTATCACAATTAAATGTTTCAGATGAACAATCAAATTTTATATACTAGAGAAAGATAATCTGAGTATGTACAAATGCAGGTTTTAAATGATGATTTCATCTCTTAGGGAAACAGCCATCCAAATCTATCTGGTCCTATGTGAAAAAGTAATCGCCCCTAAAACCTTAAAATTTGTTGTGCCACCCTTGGCGGCAACAACTGCAAGCAAGCATTTGCAATAACTGTCTAAGTCTTCCACATTGGTGTGGATGAATGTTTCTCCACTCTTCTCTGCAGAATCGTTTCAATTCCACCACATTGGAGGGTTTTTAAGCACGACTGGCCAGTTTAAGGTCATACCACGGCGTCCCAATCGGAATCAAGTGCGGACTTTGACTAGGCCACTCCAAAAATCTTCACTTGTTAAATCTGAGCCATTCCGAGGTAGACTTGCTGGTGTAATTCGGATCATTGCCCTGCTGCATAATCAAAGTGTGCTTGAGCTTGAGGTCACAGACTGGTGGCCAAACCTTCTCCCTCAGGATTTCCTGGTAGACAGCAGAATTCATGGTTCCATCAATTATGGCAAGTGGTCCAAGTCCTGAAACAGCAAAGCAACCCTAGACCATCACACTACCACCTCCAGGTTCGACTGTCAGTATGATGTTCCCTTTTCAAAATGCTGTTAGTTTTATGCCAGATGTGACGGGACACACCTTCCAAAAAGTTCAACTTTTGTCTCATCAGTCCACAGAATATTTTCAGTCTTAGGGATCATCAAGATGTTCCTGAGCAAATGTGAGACCAGTCTTTGTGTTCTTTTGTCTGTCAGCAGTGGTTTTTGCCTTGGAACTCTCAAAGGATGCCATTTTTTCCCAGTTAGCTACTCAACTCAACTTGAATTTTGTGCATCTTTGTTGTGCATTAATACATTTTTCAGGATAATTTCAGCTGAAAATCTGGTGGCCTTAGGAGGGATGTGCACAGGAGATATCCTGACAATCTGACAGATTTTAAACACTTCAGTGAGGAAGAATGTGCAAATTTTGCCAAGTTTACAGAGGCTGTGCTGAGACTTCTGCTGTATTGAAATCAAAAGATACTTCTTTTTGTTTTTAACAAATTGAACAGGTTATAGGTCACACTGAAGGTTAAAGTTCTGACATTATTAATCCTCACCTTGTTTTGTTAATCTGTTATCATGTCAGAGGCATGTAGACTTAAATCCACTGAAAGATTTCCGTTAGATACGAAAAACGATCCATGGATTCAATCATTTCATTAAAAACAGAACATTTCACTTTCCTAACCAAAACTCTCCCTCTTACCTCGTTTGTAAAAGGAAAACACACTAAACCCTGACAATTACTGAAGGTTGTTTATTTACATAGTTAAAAAACCTTTAAATACCTCCCTTCTATTGGTTGTGATCTTTTGCCTGGACACAATCTGCACAGCTCAGCATGTGGTAGTGAATACAGAGAGTCTTTATTGTAAAAGAGGTAGAGAGAATACAGGTGTTTCACTGTACAGAAAAAGACAGCACTGTTGATATACTCATTCAAACCATTAATGTGGACTCAGACACGCCTCATTCATTTTTACAGGGACACAGAAGCCCGGTAGAAAATAAAAAACAAACAAAACAGAGAAACAAACACACAAAATCTTTGGATTTTTCTCTATTGCCCTCTCATTCTCTCATAAATGCATTCTCTCTATCTGAGCTGTTAAAATGAAAATAGTTGTAGCACTAATAATAAAACAGCAATAATATTAATAATAATAATAATAATATAGTGTGCTAAAAACCATGATAATGCACCCCCCTCCCTTCTCCTTCCCATCGACAAACACACCTCAGTAACATGTCAAAAAGTAGTGGAAAACAAACCCCTACGACCCGATAAGAAAACCACACCTGCATGCACACAACACACACACAAACACACATTTCACTCTACCATCTGTGCACTCAGCGAATCATATGAACATAATAATGACCAATGCTGAGCAGTAAGAAAAAAAAAAAAAAAAAAAAAAAGACGAACATTTAAAAAAATAAAACCAAACAAACAACGTACAAAAAAAAACAAAAAAAAAAAAAAAAAACTGTGGGTTGTGGGAAGTGTGAAATCATTCTTTTCTGTCTTCTTTTCCATCAACTAACTTTCCATCGTTGTCATGGGCCAGAGGGGCGGGGCCATCAGTCAGAGTTGTCCGATTGGTCGCTGTGGGGTGAGTTGCCGGACCGGGGCGAGTTACGACCTTGCCAGTTCCCGTTAGCCTGAGGGATAAAAAAGAAAAAACAACTAGAATTAAACTATTCAACAATAATAATAAAAATAAACAGGAAAGTATGAGATAACAGGGAGACATGCTGTAATAGCTGGACTTTAAACTTAAGCATCTTTAGAGGCATAAACATGTAGCTTGATTGTTAAACAATATGCAACAACCCTGTTTCCAAAAAAGTTAGGACACTGTAAAATGTGCATAGAGTCTAGTGATTTGCCTAACAATGGAACTCCATATTTTATCATTGGTTTTAATAAACTATACACCCATTCTAGATTTGAAGACAGCAACACTTTACAAAAATGTCAGATTTATAAACCAAGAACTGGTGGCATTTATATTAAAGACATAAACTTTGGTTGGAAGGAGGGAATCTGACCCTAGTTGGTCACTATCTTATTGTGTGTACCCTGGTTTAATTAAACGAAGGATGTTGCAACTTCTCCATCCCTTAGTTGCCATTGTCCCAAACTTTTTTCCAACATGCTGGACAAATACAGCAGTTTTTTAAAAACAATGACGTTTCTCTGTTTCAACATCTGATGCTGTCTTTGTGCTGTTAGATTTGGTTGTTTATTTACAATGTTATTATTTTTATATAAGGGTTAATCAGTACCTGCATGCCCATTTGGTAAGCCGACTGCTCGCCGTTCACAGGTGGAACTCCGAGGAAGAGGTCAGCTGATCCAGACAGGGAGAAGGACCCAGATCCTAAAAAGAGAGACAAACAGCAGGGAAATATACAACGTTAAACTAAAGAAGTTTTTAAATGTTGGCATCACCAGTCCCTTTTGTCAGCATTCAAGAGTGTTGTACCATTAATGTCATGGAATATCCTGTATATTATTAACAAACCTGCTTTCAAGATGTACCACAAAACCAAAAACAAAGGTTAGGGTTACTGCATACATTATCCTCTTTTCTGAACTGCCACTTCATAATTATTCCAGCTTTTCCCCATCATAGCTGGACTAAAAAGTGCTATTAAGTGTGACTCTACCAGCCAAAAAACGTTTATGTAAAGAAAACTAAAGCAAAGAAGCTGTGCAAAAGAAATGCAGGATTATGGCACATGAGGGAGAAAAGCTGTTTAGAAGTGATGCTGCCAGTCTAGTCTGAGTCACTTGTAATTCCGCCCATTTTGCACAGTGAAGCGCAGCTTTCAAAACACACAATAAATGGCAGTGAATTCTAAGTTGGTGGCTGCTGGACATGTGGGTATAGCGTTTGCACTGGTATACAGGACTCAGTCAACTTTTAAGATGGTATTAAAAATGCATCTTGTTCATCAGATTTTACAGTAAATGTCTATATTTCTCCCAAAAAGTTCACTACCTCAGGGCACCCTTTCCGTCAGACATGCCATGCATAAAACCAGAGACAAACGTAGGCAGAAAAGGGCTAGGCTGAGAAAATCTTGCAGCTTCAGGGCATGTTTTGGTCACCTGTAGAGTTGGGAGTGTGCGGAGAATCATCGCCCTGTCTGGCCCCCAAGGCTGTCTTCATGGCGTAAAGGTTGGCCTCCTCTTGGAACTTGCCAATGTTTTTCTTGTAGCGGATTCTCTTGTTGCCAAACCAGTTGGAGACCTGGCCAAAAATTGTAAATGAAAAAAGGCTCAGTGTGAACTCTGTCATTAGGGTAAACATCTTGTGGAGCAGGTCTCAGCTTGGAAGGCCGATTCAATCCCACATCCAGACTCTAATTGATGTAAACATGCTGCATCTTTAAGCTCACCTACAGCTGTCAGTGGTTTACCTGAGAGACGGTGATTCCACATTGTTTGGCAAGTTCCTCTTTGGCTTCTTCACTGGGGTAAGGGTTGGACAGGTGGGAGTAGAAATACTCATTCAGGACCTCTGTGGCCTGTTTGCTGAAATTGCGCCTCTTGCGCCTGAAGAGAAACAAAATTTTATTCAATTAATTTCAGTTTTTTGGCACAGGTTCCAGTTTTCATTTATGTAGACACATAAATATACACATCATAAAACAAGTGTCTGTCTTCCATGTTCACTGATTATGCTCTTTAGTTATTTAATCAACTTTATACACAGAAATTCAGAAAAGATGAAAACCAATAAAAAACTATTAAATGAGAACTTTTAACAATTTCAACTAGAGGTTTTCACAGAGCAAATCCTGCAATTACTACAAAGAATCAGTTGTATTCAAATTTGTAATAATAGAGAGAGAAACTGGGTAGATTAGAAATTGTAGGACTGAAAATATACCATATTTTTGAGTCATTCCTATATTGCAAAACCCTCATACTTGTTGAAAATCTACTCTGTGACCTTGTTTAGATCCTACAAAATGTCAGTTTTGGGCATTCAGAAACCAAGCCTTAATAAAAGGTGTAGCTGCACCACAAAATATAATGTAAACAGTCTGATATCTAATAGTTGGCCTGGGACACCTTCATCCAGACTGGATTGGTAGTACTGATTCTACATACAGTACAATACGATGCACTTCTTTGTCCCCAAAGGGACATTTTTCTTACACCCCAAGTGCTGCACACAATAAGCAAGCATAAACCACTCATTAGTAATAAATAGCATAGCAAAAATAATCCACACGTACACAGAGCAGCACATCCATAAAAAATCCAACCACATATTGCACAAACCTATGTTGCACAAGATTCTCATAGAAATAGTACAGATAAATGATAATTACAAATAACAATGAGGAAGAGATTAATTAAACAACATACAATATGAAGGTAAAAAGTAATAGAACCCCATGGCGTTATCTATTTCACAATCCAGCAACAGTCTCAAAACAGTCTCTGTTCATCTGGTACCATTCGGGCCTTTTTATAGCTATTAATCAACAACAAAAATAGACAAAAGAAGTCATCACTCAAACAAGAAATAGATCTTGTTGTCCACAAAAAGAACCAGGTTGACCAGCGTATGTCAATCATGACTCCCTCACCAATTGTCATCTTGAATTGAAATTTTGCTCTAACCAGTATCCCATAATGTTTACTATATAATTTATTACTGTTTAATTTGAAAGCATGGCTATGACAAAATTAGGGGGGAAAACTATAAATGAGTGAGCAAGAGAATTACTTGTATCTACGAAGAGCTGTGGCCCCATGAACCCAAACAGAAGAATGTGATATATTTCTGTCGAAGGTTCACAGCAATTTTAACTGTTTTTATTTTTTGAATAAAAAAAATTGCCCTTCACACAAGCATTTAAGTGTTTATTACCAAAAGACCATTTTATGAACAACTCCTACGAGATCCATCACGATATTTTTTAATATAAGGAAATCTAATTTTAACAAACTTAGAGCAGGCAGAGCCTGGTACCTCATCTGAAATCTCTGGCGCCCTCTGAAGGAGGGTCCCAGATCCCAGGTTAGGAACCAATAACTTCAGACGTTCTGTGAATACATAGTGTAAAATATACGTACCAAATGCATTCACTTGCTTTCCAAATGCCCAAAACCGATCATTAATGCAAAATGTGAACAGGTCCTGAGCTTCTGTCCTCCATCAAGATATGACTAAACCTTTTTAAAGCTACAGTATATACAGCAACATGTTCATACCTGGCATCAAGGAAGCGTGACCTCAGGATCATGACCGCCTCACAAGTGCTCTGTTTCAGCTGGGTCTGGATGGAGCTGAACTTGCGGTGAATGATGGCCACCATACGCTCGATCTCCCGTGGGGTAACAGGCCGGGTACGCGACTGCTCCCGCAGCAGGTTCATCACATGAGTAGTAAACTCAGTGCATGCCTGTGCAGGTCAGGTGTAAGATGACCAGAGAAGAACAGAGCAGAAAATCAGTGAAGCTAAGCGCATCATGGTATGTTGGTTTGATATGATATATCAAAGGATTTTAATTTGATTTTAGGAAATATTTGTGTATTTGTAGGCCAAGATTTTAGGGGAATACCAGCGATGCGAAGCAGACAATGTTGCATCGCTGCAATGTCCCACTGGTATAATAAAGCATTTGAATGACTAGTAAAGCCAACAAAAGGTAATAAATTTGTCCTATCACCGTAGAAATTTGTTGTAACATTGCTGATAAGACAGCTTTGACTATTATGGGGGGTTTCACTAAATTTTTCAGGAGTATTTTAAATAACAGCACAGCACAGGGCTACAGTGCAGGCTGGAATCTGTCCCTCATTATACAAACAAACCTACTGACGTATGACTCACACTGTTCTTTTGATCATTAACACAGAAACTGAAGTGTATTCCCCTGCAGGGAAAACTATGCAACTATACTCTAGACCTAACATGCCAATGTATTATGCTTCTGGCGAGCAGCTCTAGTAAAAGCAAGCGTGTACAGGCAATGTCAGCACTCGTCTCCTGTTGCGACACGGTACCTGCTCATACTTCTCCAGCTCAGTGTGGTAGATACTGCGAATCTGGCTCAACTTGCTTTTGTAGTCGGAGTGCTCGAGTGAGCTGTCAGGTGACATCCCTCCTGAGCTGGTGGCAGCAGACACAGCAGCGGCAGCCCCGCCGCCTTTCTCCGGGCCCGCCACGCCCTCCGCCAGCAGCATGTTGTCCAATCGCACCAGCTGAGGATCCTGAGGCTCATCCTCCTGGGTGTTCCTCATTGACAAGCCTGCCAGTAAGACAAATGTCAGAGTCTATTGGTTTTCTTGGCCAAATATCAATAGACTATATGTGTGGAGAGGCACCATCACATTGCATCATCTACACCTACATCCCGTTTAATTCTCATCGGATTCAATAAAAAAATCATTAAAAGCCTATCCATTTAAACATGTATACTGTTTTAAATTAACAATGTTTAGATCATATAGTGACTTTTAATGGCATCATTGACATATAATGTTAACATTTTGCCATTTCTCTGCCAAATATGTATACATCTTGCACACTGGAAGACAGATTAGTGTATCTGTATGGGTTTCAACTCGCTAATATTACAAATGTTTTCATGTTTCTTTTTAATCGTACTTTTTTTTCTTTTTATCCAAATCCACTGTGAGAAAATTAATTTATAGGTTTTATTTTAGGAGTATTTTTTTCTTTCTCCGGTGAAATATCGTTGGACTGAAAAAAAACTGACATTTCGGCAATGAATGAAGTGTATAATATATCCCTCATTTGAAATATTGTCTTTTTTTCTCTATATAATTAAGAATACTTTGGGCTTTGTCTACTACATCTCTTACTTTAACAACTCTAAAGCCATCTTTCTTCTGTATTCTGTATTTTGACCCTGTATCAATGTAAACAATAGTTGCCCCCTCAATGGTATCTCTAATATAAATAAAGGTTGTTAAAAAGCAATACATGAGAGAACTGATTTCTCTTCACTAACATTAATGTGAGTGCCAAGTATCATTATTCAGCACCCTTTCATTACTCGCTTAACATTTGCTCTGTGCAGCTGACAAACCAGCATGTAATGTATTGCCTTGCAGGCATTGTGAGTTTGTTTGTCCAGCTGTTTGTCTCTTATTATTGCACCAAATAGCGTTTTGTATATAAGCTGGCAAATAAAATATCCCTCCCTTTGTGATTTTTTGGACATTTTAAGTATCAAGCTATTTGCATCTATGATAGAATTACTTTTCAGGTAAGGGTGGACATTCTATCAAGTTTTCAAAGAAATGTCAATACATTTTCAAAAGAGAGGGTATAAAAATTACATGTTCCTAGTGTTATAATTTATGATGACTGGAGGCGCTCAGCAAAAAGACTGCTGACAGTGAAGACCACCAACAAGCAGATGCTACTGACCACAAGATCATCCATTTAAATCATGGATGCATGATGTTTGGTTACTGCCGATATCCAATATAGCAATATCCAGGTGTTTTTTTAAAACTCATTTAAGCCTGCAACGATTCATGCACTACTTTTTACAGTAAAGAACACCAAATCTCTCCTGCTCTAGGCTTGATCTGTGGTTAAAATTAAGTCTCTTAATTCATCTGATGGCTTGCATTGTGCTACCCTGAGACAATGATAACAAAAAGCTTGGATTTTTTCAACTTCTCTCAGGATTAATAAAATAACTATTTAGCTATCTATCTAAACACACTCTTCTTAAATAGAATAATAAACTAGCTGAAGTTTAGACCAAAATCAAAGTCCAATAAAGACATTTAAACTAAAAGGTATAATGAAAAAAAAAAAGACCTCAGCTGAGGTAGGCCAAATGATTTTCCTTAAACTGAACAATCCTATTAACATGTTCTGCCAACATGTACAACCAACCAATTAATCAGCTATAAACAATGCCAGAAATGTTCCTATCAATATCAATAATTACATTTTTTGAGCTATTATCTGCAGATGCTGATAATATTGTGCATTCACATTTTGATTTTAAATGTAAAGAAAAAAATTAAAAAGTAGCATTTAGTAACCCCACTGTGTAGGGCTGAACGACTTGGGAAGTAATCTAATTGCCCCCCCCCCCCCCCCAATATGGCAATTTGATATGCAATTATTCCATAATTCCCTTATCTTATGTATTTTCCAACAAACACAAACAATAAATCATTCTATATTATAACACAATATATCTAAAACTAGGGCTGAAACTTTTTGAAAAAATATCTAATTGTGATTGTTTTGACTTGTATTGCAAACTGGAAATGAATTATTGTATTGAAAGGAATGATAATTGTTGTCATTCTCATATTTAATCAGAAAAATGTACAAAAATAAAGTACTAAAAAATGGGTCTTGAATGATTGTATGTGTAATGCATGACGTCTCTGCTGCAAAATATAAGTAATAAACTGGGATTTCGATTTCATGTATAAGAAATATTGCAACTTTTGCTATTTGAAGATTGCAGTAGGCCATATTGCAAATAGATCAAAATTTCAATTTCAGCTGAAATTGCGTGGGGATGCTGAGAGGTGAATTGTGGAAGAACTGCTGAAAATAGCCAAAAGCACAAAAATAGCTGAAAATAGCATAAGATAGAATAAAGTGTCATAAAAGTAGCTGAAATTGGCATTCAATAGCACAAAAAGAGGACAACAATGGCTGAAAGTAGCCTAAAAACTGCTGAAAATAGCCTAATAATAGCTGAAAGTAGCATAAAAATAGCTGATTTTGACCTGATAGTAGTTGAAAATTGCATTCAATGGCTGAAAAAGCATAGAAATAGCGTAAAATAGCTATATTTTAAAAATTATATAAGTTAGAAATGAGAAAAGTCATAGCAGTCAAATGACGAAGAAACTGATTCTTTTTTAAGTTTAAATAGTGTCGATACTAGGGGTGCACCGATTGCAATTTTCTGGCCGATCACCGATCACCCATCTTTATAAAGCCTGACCTGCCGATTCCGGTTTTGGCCGATACCGATTTTCTTTTTATAACTGACAGCTTACACCTTCAATGTTCCAATCTTATTTTACTAAAAAACACTGAACAATACCTGTGAAACAATACAAACTTGTTGTTTTAACTGCACATTAGGTGGTTCTCCCAAATATAAATGAAAAGTTTAGAGCATCGCTGTCCGAACTACTAAATTAGATCAGTTCCTTTAGTCTTTCATTTTCCACATTTTAGTAGGTAGAGGTACATATGAAACCGATCTTATCCACCAATCTTATCGAAGTATCGGCCGATCACCGATCCCCCAAAATTAAGAAAATCAGCGCCGATTCCGATTTTGGCCGATTGATCGGTATACCCCTGGTCGATACGAGAAAGTATGTACGAGGAGATAGCCGGCACAGAAGAAGAATAATAAACAAAATGGCAGACACGAATATCAATGCTCACAACCACACTAATTTAATCTCATTTTGGATTAACTGCCCAGCCCCACTACCTAGTATTTTATAGTAATAAGTGGAAAGTTTCTAGTTATTTCTCAGGGATAAGATGGTAAACACCTAGTAATAAGTTGGCATTTGACCAAGTAATAACTCAGAAATATGGTTTATTAAAGATGTATTTAACCAGTAATGACATACAGTAATGACAGTAATGACATCAAGCAATTTCTGGTAATATTGGGGCAGTATTCTGCTAATTCAGTGGTGAGAAAAATATGAGAAATCATAATTTAACTGTTTTTTAAAGGACCGTTTTTGTTTTTCACAAATGCAGTTTATTTTAACATCTTTTATAAACAAATTGTCAATATGCAGCTTTTTGGTAATAAAAAAAAACTTTGTGACATTTCACCCATGTAGATTTGACTCACAGCAGACTTTTTTTTTTTTTGTTCTGTATTCACTGATAAAATAACTGAGCTGTATACCCTATATCCCCATTAAGATAAAAAATACCAAGACGTGACTTTTGCTCCGTACTGACCTACCCTAATATTAGTAAACCATTGACTTTCTAATGTAAAGCTGATCGATTTATTGGCTTCTGATGACACTGTGTCAACACAAGCTAACAACACTGCAATAACACAAGAGCCACTGCAAAACAAAACTCTTCAATAATGCAGCAAAAAAACACGATTTCTAACAGTGACACTGATTAAACACTAAAAATAGTAGCTACAAATACAATAAAAACACTGTTACCTGTTTTCTCTTTAATCTCGCAGAGGACGCTGAATAAAGCAGGTTTCATTCGGTGACAGTTTAGCGCATGTTTCCTGTACAAAAAAAAGAAAACAGCGTGACTTTTAGTTTCCACAAGTATGCAAAGCGTAAACACGGGCACTTGAACTGCATGCAAATGCACCAAAACAAAACACATTTTAGTTGCCAATCTAACTACCTTCAACGTGGCTAATGTAGCAAACGTTAGCTTCTCACTGGCTAAAAGGTAAGAAGCTAACTGTTAACGAGTGAGCTGCCCACACTTTACACGCAATAGTTTCAACTTCATATTTACATGCTTACCAAACAACTAAGTTATTAGGTGTCCACGAAAATTCAATTTACATGTTTACAGCAGCATTACCTGTTAGCTACCTGTACTAGCCTATGCTTGTTAGCATTCGCTAGCACAGCTTAGCATGCTAACAATAGCTAACGTTCCGTTTCGGCGTTAATAAATGTGTGTATATATGACAGCAAAGACACAAAACCGCTGGGTAACGTATCAGCATACTATTATAGCCATGTTATTAAAAAGTAGCGCCGTTTCCTTAGCTTAGGTTAGCAATTAAGTTAGCGTAAGGCTAATTATCTAAACAATAGATTGAAGTTCAGGAAACTTTGCCTCTATGGGTCTGATCGGACAAAGCAGCAAAACAAAAACAGGAAGCGCGTTAATAACAATAAAAAATACGAAATGTTAAAGGCTCAACTAACTTTGCCTGTGCCTCGTCCAAACTTTGGTCGGTGATGGTCATTATTTGTTGCAGTATGTCACCAATATCTCTGCGGGTTTCATGTCCGTTTTCTGTGCCCTCGAGGCCCGAGTCCCCTCCGTCAGACCGGTGCTGGGAGGGTTGATGAACCGAGTTGAGCGCATGCATCCCGGGGTGGCCACTCATGCCGAGTCCCCGGCCGTTTGAGGGCCCATTGCCCGTCAGAGGCTGCTGTTGCAACATTTTCAGCGACGCACAGTGGCGACGACTGCTGCCCGACTGTGTTCACAGACAGACAACACGGGCCGATGCGAGGCATTGCACGGAGCAGGTCCCCTAGTGACTGGTGGGAAGAGGTACAAGCCACAGTGAGTAAACAAAGTACAGCAACTGATACCAAAGTTGTACTTTTTTTTCAATTACAATATTCTTTTTCTATGCATCAGTCTATGATACTTGGATTATCTATATCAGGGGTGTCAAATTCAATCACAGCAGGGGCCAGATTCTGAGTTTCAGTCTAACCTGAGGGCCAAGCAGGGTCAATATTTAAACATTGACTGTCAGCCTAAATGATTTTGAGATTACAAGGTCAACATGATAAGTTAAAAACTCAAAATCTGAGATAAAAAGTCAAACTTATAAGTTTTAAAGGTAAAACATAAAATTTAAAGTTAAAAGAAATGTTTTTAAAAGGTAAAATATGAGATAGAATACTGAAACCATAATTTTTAACAGTCAAAAAAATAGGATAAAAGTCAAAATCATGAGTTGTAAAAGTCCAAATATGAAATAAAATTCAAAACCATGAGTTTTAAAGGTAAAAAAAAATGAGATAGAAGTCAAAGTCAGGAGTTGAAAATGGTCAGCAAAACTGAGATACAATTCAAAATCATAATATTTAACAATCAAAAAATGAGATAAACATCCAAAATGTACGTTTAAAATGTCAAAATATGAGATTAAATTTCAAATTCATGAGTTTTAAAAGTCAAAATATGAAACAAAATTATAAATCATGATTTTTAAAAGTAAAAAAAAATGAGATAAAAGTCAAAGTTAGGAATTGAAAGAGGTCAAAGCATGAAATTAAAGTCAAAATCATTACTTTAAAAGGTCAAAATAGGGTTTGAAATGTTAAATTATGAATCTAAAAGGTAAAAATACGGGATAAAAAAATCAAAGTTATGAGATTTAAAGGTGAAAATATGAAATAAACAGTCAAAACCATAACTTTTAGTCATAACTGTTCGATGCACAAAACACAAATTTCCCCTACGTTTATTACTTTTTAATCAAATTATTTTTACTGTTTTCTTTTTCTAATTTCATGACTCAGCAAGGATATTATAAATCATCAAGGTTAAGTTTACATTTTTATACTGGAGGAAATCTACAGACCTCGTACTGGTGGGCCAGTTATAATAAAATGTCATATGATCTGCGGGTATAACTGCACCACGGGCCTGATATGGCCCCCGGGCCGTGAGTTTGACACCCCTGATCTATATAGTATGAGGAAAATATCAAAATAGTACCAAATAGTCCTACATCTCAGGCTGGGAAAATAAAAACACCCACTGTATATTTGTATAGCTTGTACTTTTTGAGTAGTTTTTCAAATCAGCACTTTTACTTGAAAATATCAGAACTTATTTCACTGGAACACTTTCGCTCTATCTTAACTGATAGACAATGCGAGACATTGGAACAGTGCTTGTGTTTTTAAATTATTATTGTGATTTCTACTGCACTTTTAAATGTGATCTACCTCTAATTATTTTTATTGTATGTTCTAACATATTGTTTATCATTTGTCTCTTGAATATGTATTATTTATTATGACGCGTGCTGCTGACCTCTTGGCCAGGTCACCCTTGTAAAAGAGATCTCAATCTCAATGGGTTTTTTACCTGGTTAAATAAAGGTTAAATAAAATAAAATGAAATAAATAATAATACTTGAGCAATTTTTGAGGGAGGTTTTGTGCATTTCACATCACCTTTATAACACAGAAAAAAATGAAGCTTTGCATCAACTGTGTGAGAGCTGCCCAATGATCAGCTGAAGTCTACCATCTGACTACCAGATGGATGAACACAGCAGGGAAAAATAACATGCATGTTCACGCTCACACAACAAGAAAGAAGACAAGTCATATGTAAATGTGGTGAATTCCCCAGAAAGCCTAAGGTAAATGCAAAGAGCATAAAGTCAACCCGTAAATAATAACAACACAACAATTAGGCTTTATCTGACTGCAGGTAAAGTTACTGGGAGTGGTGGCTGGAAGGTTTAGCTCCCTTCTTGTGGGAGCTGGGTCGTTCTTGCTTTCTCCTAGAGGAGTGAGCTTATGACTTTTTAAAGACAGTAATGTACTAGAAAGTTCATAAACCCTGACAAGAGAGCAACGGCATCTGGCACAGTGGTACAGTGGTTAAATCTGCTACCTCACAGCCTGAGGGATCCATGTTTGAACTCTGACAGGGGAATTCCTGCTAGAGAGCTTTGGCTTTCCGCCATTGGAGCCATGAGCCTGTTTTTAAACCTGCCTTATGTACTGAGAAGGGAATAAACACAGACTGGTAGTGCACCAGATAGGCATATGAGTGTAGGGGTTCAAATTCCAGCTGGACCCCTATCCCGGTATAGATGGTAGAGTGACTTTCTTGCTCTAGAGCATCAAGGATGATTTTGAGCCACCATAAAGTATAGTGGGAAGAACATACAGCCCGATAAACAAAGACTTTACAAGGCAGAACAGTGTCATCATTGTGTAGTCTGCTCCCTTCCTACATGGAACTGGTGATCTGTTTCTAAAGGTTGATACCCAGATACTGTACCTTTATCTGGTTATAATGGTACTATAATCTTTTTAGAAGGGTATTCTATCTCAAACTCAGACACAGTTAGGCAACAACAGTGGTGTTAGGTTAAAACTGCTGCCCAACAGTATGAATCTTCAGAGTTCAAACCCTGGGTAGAGAGGATATAGAGACCATGAATATGATAGGCTAACAATGAGGAAGTAGAGCAGGGCCACTGGATGATACCAGGTGATGTGAACAGCTGAAGATTACGAGAAAATAAGTCCATGGGTGATTGCTTACAGCTAGAGTGAGAATGAAAATTAAATCATCATGCAGAATATTTTCTTCCTGTCTGAACTTTCACAAGAGCTTCAACTTGGAGAGACTAGTACATTAAAGATAAACATTTAGTTTACACAGATGTGACACTGAATTACTGTCAGAGTCTTCAGCCCTTAGCTTTACAGGCAAACAGAGAATTACCCCATATATGGAGGCCAGAGTCTCTATTTTTTATTGCAATGGTATCAAGAAAATTATCAGAGTTTCATTAGTATCACACCCAAGTTTAAAATTCTGATATTATGACACTCTTAACTGATGAGCTGTGCTGGAAGAACGTGCTAGATTAAATGTTTAGATTTGCTCACATTGGAACTGCCGAAAGCAGAAGTGTCTGTTGTGGTTTCAGGGGATAACAAAGCCACAGTGTTTTGACTTCAGCAGAGAAGTAATTCATTTTATATGTAACTTACTTTGATTCCCATCTTTAAAGGTGCAGTGTGTAAAATTGGGAATATCAAAATTTAACAGTCAATTCTAGAATGTGATGCTTGTCTCTTTGGTGATAACCGTGGCAACCAGTGGAACTTAAAAAAAAATGGTATCTCTGTTATTTGGTTTCTTCTGTGGTGCCATAGAAACATGCAAAAATGGCAAAAGCCAAGATGGTTGCGTCTGTGGAGGAGACCCTCCCTATGCATGAATAAATGGCTTATTATGAATTATTTATAAAGTACTTTTTGTATTCAGTTGAATAAACACTTGGGCCTATTCATCTAGAACTACTTATATTGATTATGTTTGATTTTTACCAAGTTTGTTCCACTAAATGCTACTAGGCTAAATATTAAACACTGCACCTTTAACTTTCACCCACAGAGTCAAGGCAAGCTGAAGGACCATCAAGCCATTGTTGAGGTCCTGCTGGTTATGAGATGCTCCTCTGCTTCCTCTAGAGTCCAGGGGAGACACATGATGTAGGAGCAGAGTGAATGACTGTGAGGGGTGCAACCCTTGAATGGAGAACATAAAAACAATGGGTTCAACAAGGTGAGCCTTCCAATACTGTAGCGATAATTCATCCCTTACTTTCCAAAAAATGCATTTCTGTTGACCTCTAGGCTGCCTTTTGGGGGACATGTTGGCCTTTTGACAGTGTTGGTCAGGCATCACTCAGAGGACAGAAGTATGTCTGTCTAGCTATCTGTTCAATTCAACAGGCTTTATTGGCATGGGTCTAACTTGTGGTAATAGAAAAAAGTTGCAGTCCTGGTGGTAAGAAAGTGCAGCTCTGTCTCCACCTCCTGTTGGCTGCAGCATGTGCACAATCTCCTATCTATCTATCTATCTATCTATCTATCTATCTATCTATCTATCTTTACCATATAAATCACCTTTCAGACAAATGTAATTGAAGTTCATAGTAATTAATTAGTTATTATTTGGGGGTGACAGTGTCTGAGTCTGTAAGGACCTAGGTTGGAAACTAAAAAATCACTAGTCCCAGGCCTGGAGCAGGGGCTCTGGGGCCAAGTCCTAAAGAGGGGTTCATGAAAGTCAGGGAAAACATGGTCCATCCTGCTTTTAATCAATGACAATTTTTTTTTTCTTTTTTTTTTACCTAAATTTTCTAACCTGGCACATCAGATGGATGTGTGCCATCTGGTAAACCTCCCATACACAGCATTTGGGAAAGAGCAGAGCCTTTGAAAAAAAGACTCTGAGGATCACTGGATGAACGTTCTGTCTGTTACATCTTTACGGGCCAATCAGAGCAACAAAACACGTGATGTAGCCGCTACTGAGGAGTAAACTCCATATAGAACTGCAAAACGCAGTTCTAAGAAAACAACTCACTACTGTTCTTTGTTTATCTTTTAACAAAGAAATGTCATCGAATTCTGATAAAACAGGCGCTTTAGCAGCATGCACACTAATCTCTTCTGCCATAATTGCACCAGCCTCTTGTTGCTGCTTGTTCAGTCACAATTCCACTGCACCTGTAAGTACTGCCCCTCATTGCTGATTGGTCCTGTCAGTCGGGCCCAGACGGTTTTACCCATTAGAGCAGCAAAACTGCAAATGTTATGTGTTGTTACTTCAGTGAACATGTAGCCAGTTATAAAATGTAAACCCCTTTCCTTCAAACAGAATGAGCCTTTTTGTACAGTTAACATCGTGAGCTGGTCCATTGAAATGTCCTTATTTGTCGGTAATTTTGGACGGTGTATTTGTCATGTTAGGATCTTCTTAGAGGTCAGGATGCCAAAAAAGAAGGGAACTGGCTTTTTCCTGAACCACCAACTGCAGCTTTGTAACAGGTGTCGATAGTTGTCATTTCACTTCCTGAGTACTGCCAAATGGCCCCTTAGCAAAACATCAAACCCCAACCTTTATTCTAATGTCTCTACATTAGTGCATGAGCATAGGATTCTGTTTGTGTATGTGTATCTCCTCCTTTTCTCTTTCTGCATCCTCCTCTATCCCTTTACAACTGCAACACAGCTTCAGCAGATGGCTGTCCAACATGAGTCTGGTTCTGCCTGTTAAAAGGGAGTTTTCCTTGCCACTGTAGCAGTGCTAATCGCTGCTTAGTGCTGAGCTAATGGTGGATTAATATCAGGTATTTGAGGTTAACAAAGAGTACTATCTAGACCTGACTTTTTTGTAAAGTGTCTTGAGGTATCATTAGTTAAGAATCGGCTCTATACAAATAAAGATTGATTGCATTTGTGTTTCAGCTTTTGAGTGTGTAGAGAGTTCAATAATAGAGTGCAAAACTTCAATTTCCTCTTGAAGGATCAATTAAGGACATCATCTCTTAAAAGGACTATAAGGAGATTAAGTGGGCTGCCAGACTGGCAATACACTGCTGGGTGAAATGTTACCAAAACATCTGCTCTCCTTGCATTTTCAGAAAGCAGAAGTGTGAACGTGGGTGTCAGGAAATAACAAAGAAAAAAAAACACCTATACTAAACAGAGATTATGAGCTCTGATGTCTGGGCCATGTTACCAGCGTCAACAGAGGCTCTCAGATTAAAGCAGCTCCTTTTTTAATGTCTCTGGTTTAAATGATAATCTCACACAGCTTCTCTCACTACTCTGACTCTACTTCTCCTTTTAGCAGCAAGTCAACAGGATGTGTGCCAAAACCACAGCAGTGTCAGAAGAACTGTGAGCCTGTTTCAACATGTTGCAGTCGAGTCTGTCGTAATAAAATGAGCAGCACTCAAGGCAGAGCAGCCTTCACTTACAGCTGCTTTGACAGAATCTAAATTGATCTCAAATAGTGTAAACCCTTTTCTTTGAACCATACAAAGCAAACCTGTGATGCTGCTTCTGCTTTTGACAGTGCTATTTCATAATAGACTGACATGTCATATGTGGGCTAAGTAAATAGGGGTGGGCTGTGGTAAGAGGAACAGGAAGAGAGGAGACGAGAGAGAAGGTAGCAGTCAGACAGAACGGGCGAGAGCTTGTCACATCGGCATGTGAAACGCTTCATACCAGGCTGTTTTTTTTTCTTCATTTAGATATCGAGAAGACAAATTATGTGAAATATGCGCTGCTTGGAGTGTGGGAACTTCAACAGATGAAGCTGTAAAAGGACAACTTTTAAGGTAGGAGTGAATTTAAATTTAATATGATGAGTTTTGGGTCAAAAATGTATTTCAAGAAGCATAAAAGTGAATTTGACAGCTTAAAAAATCCTCAATCAGCCTCTAAAGTAGGAAATTTAATCCACCTGTGTTATTACACGCCTTTATTGTCATACAGCTGACAGAAATATGAGACTTATAATTGGATTTTCGGCTTAAACATCTGTAGACAACATGCTGGAACTTGTCAAACTGGTTTCACTTATGTTTCTATGCACGTCAAAGACTCATCTTCATAACAATCTTGTCTATATCAAGTAACTTTCAAAGGTGATACTAGTGAGGATTTTCCCAGGAGTACTAACAAAGCCTCTGACCTGAGATCCTTTACCTAACCCCTGTTTCTGTGTATCTTCTCTTCAGGGTTTGACAACAAGCTTGATGGACTGTGCAGAGATCAAAGTTGAAATGGCTGAAGAGGGGCTTCTGGGACGTCTCCACATCACAGAAGAGGGAGACATAACAGAGGGTGTATCTGAAACAGGGGCAGCTGTTGTTGTTCAGAGCTGCAGCGTAGATTCAGCCCTAAATAAGGAAGAGGAACAGGCTGGAGAGGACGAGAAAGAAGAAGATGAAGCGAGTAAAATGTGTTTAGAAGAGCGAGAGACCAAAGCAGAGGACATTCAAGGAGAAAAACAAGAGGACACTGAGGATGTAAATGATGGACAAAACAGA
The DNA here is from genome assembly GCF_018320785.1 of Cheilinus undulatus. Classification (NCBI taxonomy): domain Eukaryota; kingdom Metazoa; phylum Chordata; class Actinopteri; order Labriformes; family Labridae; genus Cheilinus; species Cheilinus undulatus. The sequence goes on along the minus strand of NC_054872.1, from coordinate 42,953,899 downwards.
GCTGATGGGCAGACACTCGAGATGATGAGGATTAATGAAAAACCTGAGAAACCGAATGATACAGAGGACGAAAAAGCTACTGAAATTGACCCTAAATTTGACAGAAAAAGCTTGAATTCCTCAGAGTTACCTGAAGGCAACACAAAAGAGGTGAGTAGACTTTTTATTATACTTTCTCTGCATTCTGACCAGTGCAAAACTATGACTAAAATGTTTATGGACTACCTTTTTGATGAGGACTAGACTGAGACTAGCTATAAATGGGTCTTTGGTGATAAAACTGACAAATTTAAGTTTAGTTTTCTTCAAGAAGGCTAAAGCGAGACTAAAATGTTAGTGCTGGACTCTTGGACATTCAAAATCTATGATATTTGATATTTTAAATCAATGAAAGTAATGATAGTACAATTATATGAATGTATGACATTTACATTAATTTGGCTGATTACATCAATCAAAAAATAGCAGTTTTGCTTAAAAGTAAGGACTTTTTATTGGCTAAAGCTGGACTAAAATGTCTTGATCATCCTATAAAGGTAAAAGACTCAAATTGGACTTAAACTGAACTCAGTCTTAATCAAAATGCTAAGACAAATCAATCAAAAACAGCTGCCAAAATGGCACAGATTCTGATGTTATCGCTCAAGTAACTTAGACATGAAGCAAACAAAATACTTATTTTTAATGCTTTTTAAAATCCAGCAATCCTCTGTGGACTTTACCAGAAAAACAACCTCGTGGTGGAAAAGAGCAGCTATCATTTTGTTACAGAGCATGTGGGAGTACGTAGGAGTTGAGTGAATTCTTTCACTGTGCCAACAAACAGTCTGTGCCACTCAGCTAGAAACCTTTTCCTCCCTCCTTCATTCTTTCTCTGACACCTACCCGCGTGTTTCTCAGGCTCACCGGTTAACCCCAGACTTCCCGGAGTCGCTGTATGAGCTGCTCTGCACCCTCCAGGAGGGGAGGCGGCTCAATGACCAGCGCTGCTCCTTCAGCCTGGAGGCCGGTGGGCTGAGGAGGAGGAGGTGCCACTCTGAGCCCAACACGGGCAAACCAACACACAGAGGTGGGAGAGATTTGCAGAGATGCATTATGTTAAACAGTGTTGCATTTGTTTCCATGTCGTGATGCTGACTCATTTTGATCAAACTGAAACAACACTAAACTACTCAGTGCTTCGTGACTGAAGAATGTTTTCTTACATCTCTCTTTGACCAACGACCATTGAGAGTCTCCTGCCATCTTCTCTCGTTTCTCCACAGTCATCTTTTCCTCCATGACTTCACTGCAGAAAGAGGAGTTTTTCGAGCTGGTGGCCACTGCTCAGGCTCGCAGGCTGGATGACCAGAGGGCGCATCTCGACAGGTCTCCACCGACAAAATCAAAGACAAGAAGTTTCAGAGGCAGCATAAAGCAGCTCTCTTTCGTGAGAAGGCCTGTGTCTGTTCCTGCACCAACTCCTGCTGTGGCTCCTGTGCCCAAAGAGGATCTGTATAACATGATTCTTACCACACAAGTAAATGCAGTTACAGCAAAAACACATCTGGCAATTACTCATGCCATTTTAAGAGCATTAATCAGCTTTCAACTCAATTTCTGGCATTATTTTTGCATTTGCTTTCAGGCTCAAGGCAGACTGGAGGATCAGCGCAGCAGGGCCCCTGGTCCCATGGATGATGAGGACTTCTTCTCCCTGCTCCTGAGGGTCCAGGGGGGGCGCATGGAGGAGCAGAGGACTGAACTGCCATGCCTGCTGCAAACCTGAGATGGAAAAAATGCAAAAGAACTGTGGGAGTCACAGAGGAAGCCATCCAGTATTGTAGCCTTTTAGCCGTATTTACTGTTAAAACAGGGTCTTTTTTTTACCCTGATGACGCTTTTTTAGAGTTTTGTCATCACTTTTGATGTCAGTGCTAAGCTGTTGAGACTAGCGAAAACGCTAATGTTTAAGCAATGGAGCATTTAGAGTGGATCCTGATGTGATTGTGAAGTTTACAAGTTAGGTATTTTAATCTATCCTCATAAATAAGAGCTATAGATGTGCTTTTTTATATCCTGTGCTGAGCGTATGTGATGAGTGTTTGGATGGTTTTGTGTTTGCACAATTTTTAAGTGTGGAGGAGGCAGTCTACTGATCTCTACAGTGTTTTTCTTTTTGTACAATAGATATTAAACACACAAGGGATGGTGGTAAGAAGACAATAGTTTAAAGGCCACTGAATGCATGACTGTAAACTCCTCCAGTAAATAAACATCTCTCAGAGCAATTTGCATTTAGTTATTTATTCAGTTTGCCCCCAAATGTTTTCAGAAGTACCATGTTTATCACACTAGTGTGTGTTCTTTAATTTTAATTTTAATATCAAACACAGAAAGGCCTTCATTCCAGCTTTTTTGGCATCTACAAGGACAAGAATGCAAAAAAACACAGTTCTGTTTTCATCATTAAGCTTCCCCCCCTTGCTCAGTCTCAGTACCACAAATTTCGCAATAGCCTCTTATCTTTTTAATACATGACGCTGACTGTTATTCAAAACAATCATGGGTAAAGAGACAAGGTATTGATGTCTTATTTGGAGAACAAACAATGCACTGAAAAGGTGTTGATTTATCTCCCAGTGAAAACAGTTGTTATCACAAAGTTTCTGAATTTTGATTAACACTACTGAGTCATTTTAATTCAGGGTCATGTCACCCCAAAGGCAATAAAAGATATTTACACATTTAATGTGTGAATTTTAAATAAGTGATACAGTTTAAAGGAGGCGTAAACGTAGCAACAATGTGAAGTTCAGTGCCACTGCCTTACTGCACTTTCTGCTGTTAGAGTCAAGATTCAAAATGTTCACAATCACTATAAATGTGCGCACAAATTTGAAAACTCTTTTGCGAGATAGCACCATTTCAAAGAGCAGACATAAATAAGATTATCCAATAAGATAAGAGGTCATTAATGTTTGGCAGTTCCTTTGAAATCATTTCATTACAGCCACATTAGGCTGTTACATATCTTTTCATAGATTTGCCTGTTTTCTCAGAATAAATCATGAATCAAAGCCTACCTTGTCATCAATATAAACATATTTATACTTTAAATGCAATTCTGAAAATAAAGCATCTTCTTTAAAACAAACTCCTTAATGTTTGCATGAAAAATTCTAAGGTTGACTATCTTTGTCACAGTGGTATCTGGGCAAATGTGTGGGAGAAATTTGATCAACTTAAAGATTATCTCAGAAAAGTCAAATGCAAATTATGCTCAACAACAACCACTTACAATGGTTGCTGTTAAGCTCACAACTAACGCCATTTAGCCATGAGTCTCCTGTATTTTATAGATGCTTGTGCAATATTAATAGGTCACCATAATGCAGATTGAATCAGTGAGAAAAATATCTGAAGTGATTGAGTACTGTTCCCTTAAAACTAAACATTTGTTATAATAATTCTGAAATAGCTGTGTTAGAATTCTAAATTAATACAACTCCATTGTTTTAAACAACCTTTAACTACCTGGTCTTACAACGAAAGAATGAAAGTTCCATTTGAGAATCTTCCCCTTTCATTATGTGGATGCTCCTCACAGGTGGGACTTCTCTAATTGAGTCACTTCACTCATGGTGCAAACTTTCTAACACCCAAGGGCAGTTTGGGAAACTCTGCAGATTATGCAAACACCCAGATTACTCTGATGCACTTTACATAAGATCATAGTTCTTAATTAAAGGAACAACTCCTAATTTTAAGTTAAAGGGTTGTTTTTGTAGTTGAACTGGCACTGAAAGGGTTTAAATTCCCAAACTGATATTTAATATTCATAATCTGATTTAATTATAGGAAAAAAGAAACATTTTAATGCATAGTATTTTTATTGCTTTTAATGTTTTAATTGCTTTTAATAAATTGTCACATTGAGTGTGACAGTTTATTAAAATCTGGAAACTTAAACAAATCATTTGGACATTCTCAGAGTAACAATTTATCAGAATTTAAGATTTAAAAAAGAATAAAAATGCTGCTCATTATTGGAAGCTGTGATAATCCCCTTCAAGTAAATCAAATTTGCAGGTGGTATATGAAAATATTTTTTTGAAATGCATTACAAACGTACGGGGTTTGCACTTAAACTGGCATTCAGAGGTTTGAAATTTCAAAAATTAAAGAATGATTGATTTTGACGATGAGACCTGATCTTAATTGAACAATTGGTTGAAAAAAAGTTAATTTTTTTTTTTTTAATAGCATAGTATTTTCGTTTCTATTAACATGTAGGGCCTATTTTTTGTCATGAACACCCTCAGGGCAACTATTTATTGAACTCTTAAATAGAAAAAAGTAGTAATACATAAAAATGAAAGTTGTGACAATCCTTGTCAAGGAAATTAAAGGAGATTCAATTTGTACATGAAATACTAAACTTTTGGTGTTTTTAAAATACATTTTAGTGATTTTTACATTACAAACATCAGAGATTTTGCACTTACAAAGGCATTTAAAGGGTTAAATTCCCCAAACTAAGCCCTTATATATATATATATATATATATATATATATATATATATATATATATATATGACCAGGTTTGATTCTAATTAAAAATCATGCAAAGGAGGTAGAAAATAAATATTAATGCACAACATTTTTATTGGTATTTATGTATTCTGCCATTTTTTGTCATAAACACCCTCAGTGTAACAATATCTTTATATCTTTTACAGCAAATACAAGAGTGGCTCTGATGGCGCTAATATGCTTCACTTTTATTCCTCTTGTTGCCAAAAGTGAATGTTTATGCCCGGCATACACAGCTGCTACACTTGCAACCTGTTGCATGTAATAAGTCAGGGCCACAACATTTCAGCAGCCAGATGGGGCCTCTCTTGAATCCTGTGACCTCTCCTTCTGTGTTTACAGTCTACTCAGTTGAGAGGAAAGCTTTCTGAGGAAGTCCTGGTCACTCTGCACTAGTTAGGTTAGAAGGGACGAAAGGATGCTGTGTCACTTCCTGAAGCAGAGCTTCCATACGGCCTGTTATTGTGTAGCATAAACTGTATCTGCACTAAAACAGTAACATGTTTCTTATCAAAAAGCAAAAAAGAAAAAACTAGTCTTTGCGCTCAAAGTCTGGTAGTTTTCTGTCAAAAATCATTTAATCTATGCAAGGATTTAGACTGGAGATTCAACGTAATGCATCTACCAGTTTTTGATGACACAGACATTATTCTGTCACATTTCCTGCTCTTCTCGGCCTCTGATCTAAATCATCAGGTGATATAAGAACAGATCAACATTTAGAACAAAAAAGAGGAACAGAGAAGTAGCAGAGTAAAGGCAAAAAGTGAAAAAACACATTGTCACCACAGTTGTGAAAGAGCAATATAGCAAGAAAAAACAAAAAGATAGATTCAAGTTCCACTTTAAGCTTGGAGAATGCAATATAAGATTGTACAACACTGGGTCATTGGACAGGTCAAGAGTGTAGATTTGTTTAATCTGGCTGATTGGAGGTTGTTTTCGTACGGACTTTTTAACTTTAGTGAAACATGTTTGGGCATAAAACAGTTACAGTTATAATAAAATCAAACAAATTGCTCATTATGCTCATATTAGTTTTCAAATCATTGGATCTGAAGGTGTGTAATGTGCTGCTGAGCAACAGCTACATTTATTGCAAATTTCAGGCCTACAAGTCCAACAGGGGGGAAAAAATAATCTTTTTCAGTTTTGCACTTCTGTTTGTGGAGCGAAGCAATGGAACAGTTTGAATGTGGAGCCCAAGGAACGTGTAAACATAAACCAGCTCCAAGAGGGGTGTAAAGACACAGAAGTTTTTCTTTATTTCATTAGTATGCCATACATAAAATCATATGCCCAGCACACAGGGGCTACATGACGCTAAGAATTAAACTTATCTAGGATCAGAGGGCAAAGTAGCTTTTTCCATTGTCATGGAACAAAAGAGGAGGATGATGACAAACTAAAGACTGATTAAACACACTATCTTATCTTCTTTTCCAAGCTGTGGAGACAAAATTAGCTCGCCTAAACACATCAGATTCAAACAGCCAGTTTTTGCTCATCAACCTTCTGTAGTATTTAAGTATTGACATGCCATGTTATGAAGCTCTTTAACAGTGCTAAAGTAAACAAGTCACCTTAGACTGTAGCCAGATCACACAACTCACAGTCTAATTTCTCTTGGAGTATTTTTGGATCAACCAAATTTAATGGCAAGAGGAGAAATACCAGATTTTAAGTGTACAACCAAGGATCTTGGCCTCTAGTAGGGATGCACAATATAGATGGTGTCTAGGGTGCCACACATTCAAGGGGTGCCCACCTTAAGCCCTTGGCATTTTGAATGAAGCAACCAACAGACTGTAAACTAACAGACTCTGCTTGACTCAGTCTTTCTTTGCACAGGGGGACACCTGGTGTTATTTACCTAAAAAAGGGTGTATCTGTATCAGTATTGTTATTGGCTAAGATAGACTTGGAGTATCAGGATATCGGATGTCAGTGAAAATTCAGTATCAGCAAAAATCCAATGTTGTGCAGCTTCTATACAAACAAGATGTATAATACAGGCATACAATTCTGTTTTAACTGCAAATTTGTCCATAGTTTTGGTTTGAACAAAACATTTCAAACCATTTTCTTCAAACTTAATCAAGGGTTTCACTTTCAGTGAGTAAACGCCTCAATACAAATTATTCCTGGGGATATACAACACATCCCTCTCCTTAAAAATCAAGTAGAGCTCATAAAGGAGAATTATTGACCTGCTCCTTCATTGATGATTCTGCCCTCTAACATTTTTGATAAGTTGACATAAATTTCAAGAGGTACAAGATGAAGGTGTTTGAACACCAGTAGGTGTTTTAATTTTATTTATTCATGTATTTTTATTACAAATTTTTACCTTTAGTTTCTCTGTAAATAACTGTACATTTGCATTGATTATTTTTCGTGTGTGGTTATACATATGTATATATTTATTTAAAAAGAAGATCTATAGAGTGTATTATATGTATTACTATGTGTATATCAGAATGGTTCTGCACACTATGGACTATTACATATTTAATTATAGTCATGTGTATATTTTGTTGAAGGAAAATACATCAACCTTGATTTTGATCAGGACAAAAAAAATTGATTACTTCTGATAAACATAATATGTCACATAATAATTTGTAAACACTGCTTTTCACGCAAGGTTTATTTATAAAATTTATTGACTGAAATATTTTTTGTGCAGTTTTTCTTGTACCACAAAGATTATTTGTATCTAATATAAATAAAATGAGAAAATCATAGTTTTCATATTTTATAGTGATGTTTTGTCATGTTTAAAATGAACCACTGCCACTTATAAGTACAGTGATATCAAACGCACTTTTAAATAAGTGATAAATAGCTAGTGATAGCAGCACGAATGCTTGTATTTACTTGTATGTAAATGACTCATTTTCGATCCAACTTTGCTGTGACCCTCCTTTCATTTCAACTCCGCCCATTTGTCGACGTCACAGACCGTGGGACTTCAATCTAGGACTTTTGAACAAGGATACGACAGGAACCAGGAAGTTGTACACTAATGAAACCGACATTCACCCTACTTTGTTTTTATTGACGTTTTTCATTCTCCTCTTTCTGAAAGCTTCTTACCTCCCACTTTCTGAAATTTAATAATAGATTCAGTTCTACACAAGAGGCTGTCGGTTTTAGCCGTTAGCATTAATCGACCGTTTAGATGAGGTCACTGTCTCATCCTACACAGTGCTTGTCCCTGACCCAGACAAGGATGTATGAAGATGAAACTTCTCAGGAATGGGAACTCCAGTTGATTCTCATGCCGACAGCACGACCATAAACATTGGGGTTATACATAAATGAAGAGATAGACGCTCAGCTAGAGGTTGGTACATGTTAAGACATAGAGCTTAAAATGTAAAGCAAGTGAATTTATTTGCTCGATGTGTTGAAAAGAGTTAGCAAGAAGCTCAACGGCTGCAACAGTTTAATGCAGTGCTGAAGCTTTTATTTGGGTCAAGTGCTTATTTTTGTCAAAGACAAAACTCTCTGCTCGGTCTTTTTTTCCTTGTACAACTTTAAAGCCTGGAGCTGACGTTATAGGCTACATTTTACCTCGATAATTAGTGTTTTGTTTCACTTGGTTTGAACAAAATGCTGCTCCTGAAAGCAGTGTTTAGAGATGAGCGAACCGTTAACCTTCACATAATGTTACTGTTTCATTGTGTAGCACACATGTACTGTATGTAGCGACAGCACTAGAACACAATAGCCAATTTTGTACTTAAATTAAACTGTGTCTATTTCATTTTTCCACTATGTTTTTTGTTGCCATTACTCATTCAGTGTTTATTTTTATGGGTATATTTTCTATGTTATCACTAACTTAATATGTAAACTACTCTCCAAATGGGCCACATTTATGTAACATTTAGAGTTATATGGATTTTAAAATATTTTAGCCATCACTAGAGGAAATTTATAGAATATGTGAGCTTTTTAAAGTGCTGAAGTTCCCTTTTACCTCTTTATACATAACTGTATGCACAAAATTGACAGGTTGTCATTTTCCCTGATGTAACAGTAGCCTACTCACACCTGAATGGAAAGTTTTAATCATCAGCTTTAACAGTCACTTAAGATGTTTTTTTGTATTCATACTTCCTCAGTAATTCAGCAGAGGCTTATGATGCTCTAGGTGACTAAAATCCTACAACTGACTTTTATTTTAATAAAACTATTTACTCACCAAGTACCCCTCTTGTTCCTAGATGATCCTGTTCCTGTTCCTGCTTATCTCCTGTGGGCCACTAGGTGGCGACACATCACCAATCAGCTGCTACAACGACCAGGGAGATCCAGTTGGCTGGTGACAAAAGCTTTCAAACATGCACTTTAATGTTGATTTTAATATGACAAGAAAAAGGTAACTTTGATTTTCTCTATTTAGGTTCTATTTGTACAAGCTGCCAAAGGAACATGGCAGAAGATCTCCCCAAGAGGGCGAGCTGTACTTACTGCTGGAGAAAGGGAGTCAAGGATGGACTAAGGGGAAGGGAACAGTGAATGACACCACAGGAGCTCTTGGCAGGACAGTCGGACAACTATACTCACAAGGAAAGGTCTGTTTTCATCACACGTCTTGTTCTCTGTAACATGTGAATTTTAAGTCTAAACGACAATCATATCGCATGTGACTCAAAGGTCATAATGAAGTTTCATTTCCCTTATAATTCATGCATACATATGTGTTACTAATATGAAATGACCGTATTCTTTATGTGACAGCCAACATTTCAGTAACATTAAAAATGTTAATTTGTGTAAAAGGGGCAGATTATGCACATTGGGTGGGGGTGGGGTGATCATACGTCTCTTTTATGTTATAAGAGGCAGATTCACACCTTCTGCCTCCAAAACTCACCAGTCATTCTTTTGACTGTAAGCTTTTTCAGTTACAAAGTTTTAAGAATAAAAATGAGGTATTTAATTCCAACATTTGTTAATTTTCATACCATAAGCACTTGTCACACTTGCTGTAAGGTTCATTTAAGATTTCTTCGCCAACAATCTTTTATTATTTCCGTAGCACCAAATATGAAAATCCAGTATTTGCTTGGATGTGGATATTCTTCCAAACATCACCTGTTAGATTTTATTCTGTACCAGGCTCTGATTCTTGACAACAGTCCAGACAAATGTAGACACAATTGAGATTGAGAACTGAAAGTTACTTATGAAAGTGCATCACATACACTGTTTTTTTGAAACAGCTGTCATAAGTTATTTTAATCTTCCTTTTTAGCTGAGCCAACCTTATATGGTCTCCTAACACTCGAGGTTGAGCCAAAGCAAATGTTTCATTTCTCTTCACAGAACACAGAAGTAGCATACATTCTCTACAATGACCAGAGGCCTCCCCAGGACTTTGGTGACAGATGGGTGGACAACAGTGGAAGCAGTGGGGGGCACACTAAAGGTGAACACCAGAGCAGTTCTGCTCTCACACTTGAGCAGCCCAGATAGACAGCAGGAGATTTGTCTTAAGATCAGGGAACATGGACAGGTACCATCTGACGAAGTAATATGAACCATGTATGAGGGCTGCTTAATTACTGTAAAAACCACAATTAACATTATTACTCCGTGATTTACAACATCTAAATCACATGCGCTCGTTGAACTGAAACACCTTTAAAGCTCTAACGTCAGGGTTCCTGCAGATCCTTTAATATATTTTTCAGAATTTATGGCCACAAAATGTCTTAAAAAGTCATTTTCTTACTTTAAAATTTTACATGACATGTGAAATGAGTCTGGGTGCAAATTTACAATATCTAGTTAGCATTATAATTAACATTTTTGGATGGATTTGTTTTTTTAGGTGACAGTTCACAACAATTAATAGAGTTTCTTTAGCATATTGACAAAATTATGCTGAGTATAGAGGGAAAGTGAAGAAGACAGGGAAATGTAGGCTCAACGGAATTTGGCTTCACAATGACAAATGCATGTGGTGAATGGCAGGGGTAGATGATGATTATAAATTGGTGAAAAAAATCAAACATTGCATGATTGTAATCAAAGCTGTTGTGACCCACAGAAAACCTGAGCAGCACAAATGCCACACTGTGCAAAAATGAGATCAATTTTCATTTTGTAGGTCTTAAAAATGTCTTTAAAAGTGTTTGATTTTGGAAAGTGTTCAGGAATGGTGTATCATTCTGACAGGGAAATAAATAAGTAGAAGGAAATATAAACATCCATAGATAATTTTATATATTAATTGTAGATGAATAAAATTGAATAAGCTATGTTTTTAAATAGTTTTGTTGTACTTATGATCAAAATCTAACTAAACCTGAAACATTTACCACCAATGACAAAACTTTTGAACAAAATGAGCCTAACACAGCATGCAGCACATTAATTGCTCACTTTGATAACCTTGTTTTCATCATCATAGGGATCCAAAATTGGTTGAAAGTTAATTAACTGTCTAATTCCACCATGTGTAAATAATGTCAGAGATATTACCAGTGCCAAGCAAATTTAAAGATTTATAAGTTTCAACATGGCATTTTTGTTGTTTACTTATGCAGTATGTCGGTAAGAGGGCTGTCAGCATTGATGCATTACTCATGATGTGATTCAGACTCATTCCTGCAACGTCAGCAATGTTAAATAAGTACACCACTGCTCTTCAATGTCTCACTTTAAAACTTACAGACAGCTTAGTGCACAAGTCAAAAGTCAGAATCAGAATCATTTTTATCATCATTGTACAACATACAAAGAAATTTTTTGCAGTTTCATTTAGTGCTCAATCAGTGTCTCATTTAATATTGAAACTGCTGTGGGATATGTGCTGTTTTTCAGTCTGTTAGTTTTGATTCTTATTGTCCTGAACCGTCTTCCTGAGGGTAGTAGTTGGAACAGGTGATGGTGTTGGGTGGGATGAGTCCTTCAGGATGCCCAGGGCCTTCCTGTGGCAGCGGGACCTGAACAGCTCCTCTAAGGAGAGGAGAACACACCCTGTGATTTTCTGTGCTGTGTTGATGACCCTCTGGAGAGCTGTCTTCTCCTGAGCAGTGCAGCTGGAGAACTGCACGAAAGTCATCTGAAGCTTGTGTTTTCAAGCGTTTACCTCTTTAATGTTCCCTGGTTGCCTTTTTAATCCGTAACAAGTTCTCATTTTCAAGGTGAAGTTCATGCCATTGTCTTCTTTCTACTGAAAGTTCCTTTCTTTTTTCAAAATAAAAGCAGGTCTGTTAGAATACTATAATATAGCACTCTTAAATGCAGTACACGGGAAGTAATCACAGCTGGCTAGTATTGTCCCAAATCATGTACTGCTGTTTTAAACTTAGAGGACACGACAACAGTTAACCTCCTCTGTTTTCTTCATCAACTTCTTTTTCAAAAGCAGACTTTTAACAGATGTTAGGTGATCAAATTTAAAGGCTATTTTCACTGATTGTTGAATTAATATAGCTTGTCTTTCATACTAACATTATTAACTTCAACAGAATGAACTTATTTTGCCTTAAATGTCTTTTTCTTGATTATAATGTGCTGCTTTGCTACATGTTAGCTAGGTAGCAAATGCTAATATCAGGTAGTGTGCTAACAGTACAACACATCACTAACGTCACCAACATGATATACTTTGAGGATGTGAAGTGTTGATCGTTCCACGCTCAATTCTGGGATAGTTTTGACTGCCCCAGTAGTATACTATATTAGAGTAGACTTCTCAGTTTGAATGCCTTTTGTGCACTTATGCACCCAGAGCATTCATTACAGAAGTATGTGATTTGGGACTCACTATTAATCTTAGACAGTACAAAAATCCAAATTAAACATAGACTGTTTTGAATAGATATAGTGACATTTCAAAATGTGACAAAGGAGATCAGTGGCAATTCACAGTAGAAATTCTGAGTTTAATCAGCACAAAAAGATCTGATCATTTGATAACCCCAGTAAATACACTGCATTTTGTGTATTCTATATGCAAATATGTATAGTTTATTATCATTATTTCATCATTTAACAGAAAGCCATAGAAAGAGCCAAGAAAACAAAAATGTATAGATAAAAGAAAACAGCAGGTCATGAATAGTTATGTATGTTGAAAGTGGCTAAAAATGATATATTCGTGTGAATACGTGACTCTAAAGCAGTCCTCAGCTTTTGCTGTGTCCCAGAACTGCTCTATTTTGGTTCCATTTCACCACTATCATAGTTTCATTTTCAGTCACAGCAGGCAGGTGTTTTGTCAAAAAAAAAGTTGTAAAAACTACTTAACTTGTTCAGCACACAGCTGATGGAAACTGCTACAAATAAGAGCAAAAATAAACTCAATGATCTGCTTATCCTTCACCTGGAAGCCAGATAAATAACTTCAGAAGAATGTCATAGTTGCTCAGAGTCTTGTAGTTGTTATAAGGCACTGAAATTGTGCAGCAAGATTAGAAAATCTCTTGAAATCCTGAAACATGTATCAATAAGCAAGCTCTGATCCATTTGGAATTTGCATGCCAAGTCTAAACTTCTGTATGGTAAACCCTGTCAATTTTAATGTCTCCAGGTGTTGTCCTGCTGGATAAAAATCAAGGCTTCTGGTTGGTCCACAGCACCCCTCACTTCCCGCCTGTACAACAGGAAGGACAGTTTTATTATCCCGACAGTGGTGTGAACAACGGACAAAACTTCATCTGTGTTACCTACCCACTGGAGCGCTTCCAGACCATCGGTAAGACTGAAGTCCTGTCGTTTAACCATGCTGCACAGGCAAGGTTAGAAAGAACAGAAGTCACTTTATTTTGCATTTTACGTGGATTTTGAGCGAGAAAATGGGGATAACATAGAATGATACCCTGTCCTCTTACTTGTATCTTGTAGGTAAGAAGAAATATTCTCCAATTAATATCATAAAATAGATTTTAAGGCTTTTATTAAAGGATAATACATGTGACTATATCAGCCAGTCATGCTATCCTCTGCTCATCTAATGGAGCATCTGTTGTGATGAAGTCTATTGATAGCCTATAATGACTATAATCACTCTTAATGTGTTTAAGGATTTACCTTCTATTGATTGGTGCATTACACTGCCTTGAAGAGCTGCTTGGTAAAATAATGTCTAAGTTTCTCTTGAGGATGCCCTCATAACATCTGCTTTAGTCACTGAAACATCAACTTGAAATGTTTGTCTTTTTCCCCACAACATATAAAACACATTGGATTTAGTTTCCTGTCAAAATTTACAGGAATAGGACTTGATATTTTCCACTTGTCAAAAACCAGATACTAGCTGAGTTTGAAGGATTGTAAATGTCAGTATGTGCTTGGCATATATGCTGTAAATGATTTCTTATAGGCTCTGTCTCATCCTGAAAGAGATTTCTTCATTTATTATTGTCTTGTTGTCACCTAGTACTTAATAATCCAGTCAGGTGTTGACAGCATAACAACAATCCCTCTCCAAAATAATCAGCATGAACAGGTGTCATCACCGTGACACGGCGCTGCCTGTGTAGTTCCCTGGCAGACCCAGCAGTTGGCACAGTTGCTATGGCAGAGCCTGGGGTAATGTAATTAGGTAGAGGTATGTTACCATAGAGATATCGGCCCTCGCACTGCAGCATGCGTGCGCTCCATCAGATCCGTGTCTCCCCAGCTGGGATGCTGAGAGTGTGACAGTGTCCGGGGTGACGTGGATGCACAGAGAATGACAGTTTTTTTCAAAGTACAGAAGGTGATCACAGACTGTCACATTTCATTTTAGAGATCCTAGCAGCATCAATTTGCACACTGATGAGAAGAAACTGAGATGTGACAAGTTCACATATACAGTCTGTTCAGTATGTAACTCAGCTGCTGGTTTTTAGCAGAAATATTTGCTTGCTTTTGTTTAGACTTTAAACAGATTATTGAGCACGTTAGGCCAATATTTACTCCCTAAAATTTAGCTGGAAGCCAATCCAATGTGTAGTTAAATTGTAGAAAATTAATCAGCAGCTGTTTATTTAATTAAGTTTTATTTCGGACTTTTTATGCCTTTATTAATGGAGGAGGATGGTAGATAGATTCAGAAACAGGGATGAAAGAGTGGGGAAGATGTGTGGGAAAGGAGCTGCAGGCCAAAATGGTAAACATTTGACATTTCTGATGCATATATTTTTCAAATCGATTCGTTCTGTATTTTACTCAGCAGTGTCTAAAAGATGTCAGAGGAAATGTATATCATTATTTTAATGCAATCTTATATATTTTCAAAATAATGTTGATATCTTAAAAACTTGATATACTACTTTACCCTTCTTATTCACAGTGTAATGTTGGTGCTTCATCACCAAGCTATAATAATCTGTCTCAGTGGGGGAAATATCCTGACACTATCCAGTAAGAGTCTGGAAGTTTCACTTAAAACCAGTAGGATTAATCAAAGTCAGAGGAAAATTTGATTTATTAGAATTCATCCTCTTGGTATCACAGATGTCTTCACACAGTTTGATGCCAATCATTGGAATGGTTCTTGAGATATGAGACCTGAAGTAATGAGCTGTTTTCAAACAGAGAAAACATTTTTTTCCTGACTGTTTCTTTCTGTAATTAGAATACTTTTGATAAAGTCTGTTTGTTGGACAGAAATAGCAATTTCAAGATGTCACTGAGAAATTTTGATTATGTTTTGCATAATGGACATACTATTTATGGACTTAAGAATCAATCAGACTACATAGAGGGCTACTTAAGAGCTCTTTGATGTTGTTGGTTGCAGCCTAAATTGCAGGTGTAAATTAGTTTTAAGACATTAAGCAGACATTTAATGTGTTTACATTTGTAAAGTTCTGTGTAAGCATCATGTAGTCAAAAAGTACTTTAATGCATGAGAATTTTGTGAACATTGTTGTAGTTTATCTAAGTTTCTAACAATGAGTATGAGATATATGAAGACGGAAAGAAAAATTACACAACACAATGTAGATAAGATACATGTGTCACCTTGTTCCAGTAACCATTACGTTTCTCTAGTATGTAAGGCATTATCCACCTATCGTCCATCACAGTTGTGTCTCTGCCTCTACTCCAAAGTCACACAGACATGCTAGCCAGGCTATTCATCTACTGTACTTAATGAATACGATCATTCTGAAGAGCCGTTAGCAACGTTTGTCTTAAATCTAATTTGTTTTTGCACCACAGGAGAGCAGCTTCAGATCAATCAGCCTAATGTCTACGACTGTGACATCCCCGAGTCCTTGGCGTCCCTGGTGCCCGTGCTGGCTGCCGTCTGTAAGAAAAAACCTCTGACTGGTCACATCACTCCCCACATCAGACCTGTGGCCAATCGCAGCGTGACTCTGACCTCAAAGGACGGCACCGACTTCATCAGCTTTGCCAAAGGGGCTTCTTTTGATGACGGTACGACTTTTAGACATAAAAGCCAGTGAAAGGTTGCTCAGGCCACACATCAGGAAGTTTCAGATTCACCTGGGGTTTATTTTTAGGTATAAATAGGTGAGTTGAACTGTGATGATGCCTTTTGTGGTTGAAGATTATTTTATTAAAAATATGGCTAGGTACAGAATGATAAAGAAAAGTCCTCAGTGAAAGCATCATAACTTTCATCTCAGCAATAAACTTTACACCAAAAAATTGGTTTTATGTTCATACTTTGCTCTGATCCCAAAAGTTCAACTTTATTCTTGACATTAAGCCTTAATTCTTTAAAAGCAAAAAAATTAAAACCTTCCTTGTGTCATGATTTTTTGGGTCCTTAAATTCAGCTGAATGCAGACATTTTTGAGACAAAAAAATGATACACCTGCCCTGTCTTTCCTTTTCACTGCTTCCTCAGACTTGTACCACTCGTGGGTGGCCCCAACCCTCCAGTCAGACCTCCTGGTCCAGTTCTGGGTTCGCTCCACCGGCGTCCTCCCCTCTGACTGCTCGCTTGGCTGGAAGGTCCTCGACATCAAGCTCATTAACCCGGGCCAGACTTTCACCTTCAAGGCCACACAGGATCACTCCAAGTGGGCTGTCAGCCCCTCTGCAGGTTCAGGAGGAGGCTGGGTCTGTGTGGGAGATATTAACCGGAATGAGGCAGAGGAGAAGCGAGGTGGAGGTACTGTGTGTCTGCGGGACCCCATGGTGTGGAAGGCTTACCGAGCCGCAGCGCTGGAGTGTGAGGATTGTAAAGGAGAAACGATCCAGTGCTGATGCACTGCTGGAGTAAGGCGGGTTAACTAGGCTTAAGAAAAGGGCATCATGGGTAAAAAGAGGGGGATGATGTAATAGATGAGTGGGCTTATATGAGAAAGTTTTGAAAGAATTTAGTACAATTCAAACATGCCTTTTTTGTTCTAATTCAAATCACCGGCACAGTTTAGTCACTGTCTTGAGAGCATAGAAATACAGAAACGTCTTCAGTAAAATAACTAGGGATACACCTATACTACTTTTTCAAATCCAGTACCTGTATTTGAGTACTCACCAGTGCTGAGTACTGACATGAATACTTCACAATTCCATTACAGTTTGTTAAATTATTTTGAAAGTTTGTTTAACTTTCACTCTGTGATTGACTAGTGACGAGTCAAGGGTGTATCTGCCCAGTGGGAGCTGGGATAGACTCCAGCCCCTGCAGGCTCAAACTGGGTAAGCAGTATCAGTGGATAGATGTTGATAGATGTAGATTCAGTCAGCTCTACTTTTGTCACCCTCATCTATGTAAAAGTATTGCTGGCTATTTTCTCACCATATTGACATAAAGAAACATGACTGACGGAATTATTTGCATTTATTATGCACCATTAAGACCCTATGTGGTGCTCTATTGGTAATATTTTAGGAAGTAAATTAGGTTTTTTACATAAAGTTGGATCACTGGGTTCCTGCAGATCCTTGAAAAGTCAAATAAATAGTCTTGAATTGGCCATTTAAAATGTAAGGCCATAAAAAGTCTTAAATAGTCTGCTTTTTACCAGTGATAGGTGTCTTTATCCAGTCTTTATTTTCTAACCAACATTATGTAATTTAATTTATCTTCCTCTACACAGTGTTGCATAATCGTCCATAATCCAGGGAATTTAGTGTTAAATGTTCTAAATGTCCTTGGGGAGGACCCCAGACCCCTCTCTGATTTTTTTCTGACTCACTGTGATTTAATAAATTCTCCTGTTGTGAAACACTAGTCTAGCTCTCTGACACCTGGGCTACCAGGTTACCCACTTAAAATTCATGCAGCCCACCTTTATTCTGACAAGTCTTCCCCAACAGAAAGCATGATTCTGTTTTTTCATAAACTGTTTAGAATCATCTCAGCACATCTGCAAAAAAGCATCATGATGAATATCACCATACAACATATTGATAGAATAAAGGCATTAAATGTGTCTGAAATAATCACATTTGGGCATTTATGACAAAAAATGTCATTTGTCCTATATTATTTGACATTTCATGATAAAAAAAAACAGTCCTGGTACTGTGTACCAAGCAATCTCATGCCTTTCATTTTTGACCAATTACTGTGCAAGATGTGGTGTTAATTTTTCTCGATGCAGGTCTAAAAAGTTCCTAAAAAGTCTTAATTTTGATTTTTAAAAGACTGTAGGAACCCTGGATCAGTTGTTCCCAATCCTTTTTCCTTTGTGTGCCTCCCTCACCTTCACCTAAGAGAAGCTGAGCCTCTCCAAAGACCCACATGAAAAAGATGTGACATTGTTGTCAGAATTAGCATTGATTTCAATTGTTTGATTGATAAACCCTCACAAAATGGGTACAAACATGTTTCCTTACAATAAGACCTTTGTGTAAAGTATACTTTTTTATCATGGTCTTGGGTAATATGTGCAAATCTAATTTTGACAGCCTCTTGATACCTTTGGCGCCCCCCAGAGGGATCTTGGACCCCAGGATCTGGGAACCAGTATGTTAGATAACGCTCTGTATTCTCTTACTTAAGTGATTTAAACCTGCTCAACTTGCTTCCCTTCAGTTCTCTTCACCACATACAAACAAACATGTGCATGCTCTAAAATAAAAAAGTCCAAATAACCATGATAAATAGTTGTGATATGGGTGCCAGTTTAGCTTAGTTAGTTGAGCAGGCACCTAGAAAAAGAGGCTGCAGTCCTCATGCAGTGCTCAAGGATCAAATCCCAAACTGGGTGCTGTTTGGCGCATGCCTTCCATTACTCTCTGCTCATATTTACTGTCTCTCGTCAGCTGTCCCATCAAAATAAAGGCAAAAGCCCCCCAAAAATCTTAATAAATAATAATACTTTTGATCCTTATATTGTGATTATCATTTTGGCCAAAAATGTGCAGCCTTAGCTGTAACCTCACGTTCATGCTCACATAAAGATAGGCTAACATCATGAGTCAGAATACTTAGGCTTTGTATCAGCAGTGTCAGTACCGGTGCATCCCTAAAAATAACTCCGCTTCATGGCATAAAACACGACATTTATGTGAGACCTCAAATCACAAATTCAAAAGCTGATCTGAAATGAGAAAATATGTTTGTCAGGGGCCTTTGAGGCACCATTTTACTCAGTCATTCACCAGTTTAAAACAGTTAATAAGGGCTTCAACATCCTCCTCTCCAAACTAAATGTGTTCAGAAAAAATGCTGAAGGAGTATGAGTAGTCAAATCTGGCAGGAAGTTCAGTGCTTTATAGGAAATATTGGATTCACTTTGAAAAATACAAAAGCCTCACAGTGCCACTTTTAATGAAAGCTTTTTTTCAAGTGTCTTTATGACCACTGGATACTAATTTACCTGATGAGACGATACTACAGACTCCACAAGTGCTGCCTCAAACTGAAAGTAATCCTGTCCAAATCAACATTAGTTCTCAGGGAGTGTGTTGAGTGTTGATGTTTTACAGTGTGTGAAAATTGATGTATAAAATTGTTTTGCATTATAAAGAAAATGAGCTGCCTTTACTGACAATAATCAACTAAGGATAAATTAAAACTTGTGTTTAATGATTGTTTTGCTATTTATCTCATAACGATGATTCCCTGTGCATTTAAAATGTTCTTCAAGCACTCTTATTTTGTTATATGCTAATATTTTACATTCATGTCTCATATCTGAACACGTCTTTATTTGGACACTGTTTTTGCTTGTAAATGAAGATGCTGGCTATAAAATGTCTTAACCAAAGAGTATTTTTTGCCTCCATTGTTTATTCATCTTTCTTTGTTTACCTTATTTGCAGTAAAAAGATTGAAATGTCAGTATCTGACATATAAAGACAGCTTTAATTGCTTCCAATAGGACTCTCAGCAGTTTTGAAAATATATGTTGGCATTAAAAGCAGAGTTTGTTTTAACAAATCAGTCAAAGAGAAACCAAAGTCATATAAAAGTAAATTTATTACCACAAAAATAGGACATCCTGTATGTAGTGCATAAATAGCTTTGATAAGAGACAACACAGCACTAGAGAGGACTGTATTTTCTCCATGTATGGTTTATACTGAGTACATTCTAATGCAAACAGGGGTAAGATTAGCATCCATCAGAGAAAAGGCACTAAAACACTCAAAAACAGCAGGATGCTAACACACATCATCTGAAGAATCCTCACTCTGGTGTCTTTGTGCTCATGCTTCAGCCTTCTGAAGTCTTCATCAGCACGGAGCGGCTACAACCAGAGGTCACAAGACTTCATCAAAGTCAACAATGTAGTCAAAGAGGCTGTATGTTTACACAGAAGTTATTATTTGAAACTGGAGCAGAGGCATTCAAGTGAAAATAGAGAGCAGAGATGTGTGCTGCTGAGCAGTGTAATTCTGTTTTAAATCATTTTAGCTTAAAAGTGATAAACCGGGGGAAAGCAAAATGTTGAAAAGACCTGCAAAGTTTTTTGAAAGCTGCAAGGATCCAATTTTGGTCACTAGAGGTCAGAAAAACTCAAATAGTGACATTTTTGGTTACTAAAGGGATAATGTAGATGGTAGCTGCCTGTATATAAACCCAGCTAACTATAAAATGATTAATTTGAGTTTTATTTCTATCCATCTAATTAAATAAGGTTTTGTATCTGTCTTTAGCAGCTAATTCCTTATGTTGTCTGCATTTCACTATAGGCAGTGTCCAGTAGAACCTTCTGTACTATCTACAACAATAAGCTAAATAATCATGAACCCAAATTATGTGCCCAAATAAGTAAAATGCTTTCGAAATCATCAGGTTCATCTGTCTTTTTTAACAAAAAATAAAGGCATTGTAATTAAAAAATGCTGGTTGCTGCAACTTTCAGTTTATTTTTACTTAACCTGCCTGAGCTGAAGCTAAAATAAGTATGCTCACTTTCCACTGACACACGACAGCCTCTTTTAAGCCAGAAACTTCCAGGTGTTTGAATGTTGAACCAGTTACTGAAGACTTTGGACACACTGAGCTCCTTACCAGTGTAAACACAACACTGACATCATTCACATGTACAAATATATATTAATATATACAAAACCTATACGTATCTTTTGACAAGCTCCAGTGTTTTGCTACAATAATGCACTTTCACTGAAACTCTAAGTCTTCCTCATGTTTGCTAGTGTTTACCAGAACCAGACTGAACAGATTCCTAACTAAAGAAACACTGCTTCTCAGCCTTCAATGGTGTCTCAGGTTATCACAGATTTCTATTTTTCAATATTTCTAAAAGTCACTCACAACCTAGGCACACAACAACAAGGAATTTCCTTAGAGAGTTAAACGGATCTTAGTCAGTGAGTTGGAATAAAGAAATGCTTCAAGTGCAACCTGAATGAGACTCAAGAGCCAGCACCACAAGTACTCTGTTTTCTCAGGTTTCCTCAGCTCTTCCTCTTGGTGTAAATTCAATGCATACTTTTAAAGAGGCAAACTATCACAATGACTGTTCTTGAGCAGCAAACAGCTCTGGTGAACACAGCAGGGCGGCCAGAGGTCTGAAAGGTTAAATTTCACCCGCTGTGGAGACTTGGTATTTTGGTCGAGGAAGCTTTGCAGGAGCATGGAAGAAGAAGGCATATGCAGATTTTAGTTGTGCACAAAGAAGGCCACGATTGCAGTTTGGGAGAGCTCGCCTTGTGTTCACGTCAGGACAACATGAAGGAAAAGAAAAGGACTGCGGTCAGAGTCCAGCTGAAGAAAGTCTGGCGTCAAAATAAAGTCCGGACCAGTCTCCTCCCCTTGGCCTTGATTCGAGGAAAAGTGGCGCTTGTCTCTGTGTTGATTGGCTGTGAGCCTAGCGGAGTGTTTCCACCCTTCTTTCTCAACAGGAAGTCAACGCTGGAGGACGTCATGGCGTAGAAGACGTTTCCTGTGGCAGGGATGATGAGCTCTGTGTCAACATGACAGAAAAAAAAACAGAATTGGTTAAAATTTCTCCAAAACTCCCACACTGATGACATCAGTACTCTACAGCTGTGCTTCTCACATGGTCTAGCTTCAGGACCCACCACCACCTTTAATGAGAAACTACAACCAAATTTTCTGAAGATTACCCTCTACTCAGATTTACTTAATTAAAAATGTTCCAGTTTGGACCTTAGATGGAACAAAGCTGGATTAAACACAGAAAAGAGTGCATCATTACAGAAACCCTAGGAGGACATGCATGCTTACATTTTAAATACTTTTTCTGTGATAACTTCTTGATCTTGGTTATTTTCTGAAGGTCTTAAGAAAGAGCCAATTACCAAGGAAAAATAGCTTTGTTATCCCAAGATAATGAGATAAATATGTTGAGATTTTGAGAAAAACAAAAAAACAAAAAAAAAAAAAAGAAAATTTGAGGGAATTAAAACTGTGGTTCTCAACTCCTCTAGCCTCAGGACCTGTCACTAACTCCTTTGAGAAAATGAGGAAACTAATTTCTTAAAATATTTAACAAATCAGGTTTATTTAATGAAATTCATTGCAGTTTGGACTTCAGAAGATAAAAACAATGTGACATCAAAGAAATGGACAAAAACAAATGTGTTCTAAAATCATTTAATATACCCTTTGACACTATTTCACACTAGGACGCCTTTGTAACCTGAAGAAATTGGTGTCCTGACCCACTTTTGGGTAGTGACCAACCAGAGAACCACTGAATTAAAATATATGTAAGTATGTCCACTTAGGGCCTCTGTACAACAAAGACCTTTACCACATTTTTTCCCCAGCATACATTTGCAACTCACTTTTGGGTCCAACCCTCCAGTTAAGAACCACTGCTTTATAGCTAATACTTCAGGCAGTCCAAACATCCTGAGGTCCTGCCTAAGTGGAGAGTTTGTTCTTTTCTTTATTTCACGGGTCCAGACTAACATTTTTTGCCACTGTCCCTGAACCCTTACAAAATCAATAGTAACCTACAAAACGTTTCTCAAAAATCCTGTCAGTAAGCTGTTTTTTTACCGAGGAAACAGAGCAGTAACATGGTCCAGGAAGCATTCAGAATCTGATAATCATATTTGATTGCCTGTGAGTTCCAACAACCAGGCCTAGGGTTTGATAGATGATGAAACTGTGCAGCTGATGCTACAATTACAAGTGCGGTACAAAATCCCAACACTGACTGCAATAAGTAAGTAGTACATCATTTAACACCACATGGCAGGCCTGCTATGGTACCAGCCAAATGATTTATGATGGTTAATGTGAAAGGGAATGCTATTCTAGAAATTTCAGCTCTGTGGTGGAGAATTATACCTAAATATGGTCACCAAATGTTCTTTGTAAAGTCCTGCAGCCATATTGTGTTACTCTTGACTGTTCTTTTCATCAATATGTTCTTTGATTTGCCTGTACATTTCCTATATTTCAACTATCTTCAAGCAAATGAATGAAGTGGATCTTAAAATGACAGCATGTATAGCAGCAACTGTCTAACCTGACACACCAGACATAGACTGTTTCATGTGTTAATAGCATGGCATATTTCTCGTCAATCTGGGCAACACCCTGTGGATGGTGTCTGGTAAAGGCATAACCTTTCAATTAAAAAAAACACAGTGTGAATGGACAAACATTCTGTTGCCCTGGGCCACTAAGAGCAGCAATACATCACATAACCTGCCAACACAGAGTAAACTGTATCATGCAAGCTTGACAGACAGCAGTTATCGGTGATCACTATCAGCTTGAAACTTGCATGATGGAATTGGTCTGTAAAAGAGCAAAAACATCTTTCCCACCAAGAAAAGCTTTCAGGGCAGTTTGTTGCCCTTATGTAATGAAGAAACGTTGTCGAGTTCTGATAAAACTGCCACTATAGCTACATTCAGGCAAATCTTTCCAGCCATTGTTTTCAGGCTTGTAATCCAACTAAACTACACCAGTATCTTCTGCCACTTTCTCCTCAAAAAATGCTGATATGTCCAGTCATTCTTTCACCAGCAACAAACCTTTCAGATTGCAAGATAATTATACGTGGTGACAGACATGGAATCTGACCAATACATCAGCTTTGCAGAGTTAGAAACAGTCAGATTTCACTTTTTATAACACTGGAAAGGATATCTGCCAGTGCTGGGTTACCTTTGTAATTCTAAAGGCAATTGTTTTAGTTTGGTGAAGAATCTAATATGTACCAGGCACCTAATTTATATCAGCTGATTCACTTTAATGATGTCTTATATGCAGGGTAAGCTATTAATACAAGAATCCAAGCTTGCCATACACAAATAAGGGAAACTAGCTACTTAAGAGCTTTATCCTATGTTACTTGGAAATGATCTTAAAAGGCCTGGACCTACTAATAGTTACTCGTTCTCATCATTTTTTTTCAACTCAACGTCCACTGAAACCAGTTTCAAGAAATATACAAACTAGACCAAAATTATTGGCAAAAGTATTAGTTAAAGACAAAAATTGATTTTTTTTAAAGATGTTTGTGTAAAAATCTCAACTACAGTTTTAGAGTAGTAAAATTAAATTTAGTCTGTTGATTCTGGCACAAGTGTTACACTTTGTAGCAAAACTAGCCCAGAAATACATTTTCCATTGCCAGCAGTGATGTGAGAGTTTGAGTGGATTATTTCTGTCGCTGAAACAAGTCTTTACCTTTTCCTTCAGGCAGGAGCTGGATCAGCTCATATTTGGACGCCTGTTTGGGGTCCTGATTGTGCTTTTCTAAGGCAGAGCTGATCACAGTGGGGGTCTTGTCATTGCTTGTAACCTGAGGGGAGAGACAAGAATAACAATGACAGTAAGACAGCTTGATTTTCACTAATGATATCCTGGGTCCATTGTACCTTGAGGATCGGATTCTGATGACTATCATTAACAGGATCTCTGCAGATAAGAGGAGAGGCTGTAAGAGCAGCGGGGCACAGATAATTTGGGGCAGAGCGCGTTCAACTATCTGATTGCTGCTGTAAATTACACTCAATTATTTTGAGTTAGTACCAGAATGCTTCGGTACAGGTTTCCATCCTGCAGGTCCATGCGTATCCTGATGATCCTCATGTCGGGCCCCGAGCCTTGGACATTATTGATGGGGTTGTTGCCGCAGGAGGCTGATCGGCGGTGTGATTTTGTTGGAGTAGATGGAGTCAAAGTGGCAGGGGTGGAGTCGTTGGTCGAGGGAGACGTGTCGACATCCAGACAGGACACAGACGGAGATCTCATATGCTGAAATAAATATAATAATTATGTTTTCTTGTAGATATTTAGTTTGATGGCATTAAAATTAAGACAGAAGCAAAACAAAAGTCACAAGTCCTGCAAACAGCATCTATAAAACAAGCTGATATGAATTCAAAGTTGTTCTAAAAATGTTGCTCATAATTTATTACCTTTGTTAGTTTTGACAGCAGGTTGTTTACTGGGGAGGGGAAGTCAAAGAGGCTGTCGCTGTCACCAGGAAGGCTGGTCCGGGAGGTACTTAGGCTGTCAACACATGAAACACAATTAATAAGGGTTGGATCAAATGTTTATTTTTTGTCATTCATTCATTATTATTCTCTAAAGCTATAATTTTTTTTTATGGAAATTATGGCCAACAAAGTGTCAGAAAAGTTGAGGAGTCATCAAAGACTAAGGCAAGCCCTGCTGCAGCTTGTTTAGTGAAAACAAAATGTCTCAAATCCAAAAACATTCAATCAATAATGTAAAAACACAGAAAAGTGAGAAAAGTTGCACTTTAGAAGCTAGAATCAAAAAGTGTTTAAAAGCCTGTTTGTCTTGAGAACTTACACAGTTCAGATGTTCTATTAGCTGACAGTTGATAAAGTGCTGATCAGATATTTGGATTACTTAAGTTTTAGTGACAAAGTATTCAGTTGTGAGAGACAAATTTTCATTTGTCTTTGGTATAAAATATGGCAGCCAGAGTGACCTATAGAGCTGCTGGTCACATAAACAGCTATAGCCAGAGATTCAGAAATACTGAGGTCCAGATTTTCAGCTCTTTAAGCTTTGTGTCCTGTATTCTGGTGTGTTTTTGCACCAGTTTGCACTAAAAATGAAGTCAGTTTACTTTGAGTTTTTTTTGCAAAATTGTCATGTTGACTGTTTCTCCATGATTGGAGTCAGTTAGCCAGGACTAAATTACACTATAACAAAACCAGGCCATCATGTTTTCCCCCTGGTACTCAAATAAAAGCGAGGGATGCATGATAATGTTTTTTACTGATACCCGAAATGCCAATATTGCCAAATTAATTTTAGCTGATACCGATATTTTAATGTAGTTCTGACCTAAAACTTCAGTCCTCTTAACACATAAAAATCTGGGGATGAACAAATGTCGGCCCCTAGAACACACACAGCTTAAAACTCCATTCCCATTTCTCCACTTATTTTTCTTACAGATGATTAAAGCAGATTTCTTCAGCGAAAATACTGGCTATAAAGGTCAACAGAAATTTTCATATCTGTCCATACCAGTAATCCACTTTTTACGCATTTATCTACCATTATCATGCCAATAATATCGTACATCCTTGATAAAAACCAAATCTAGTCAAGGCTGTCATGATTGCTTATATTCTGAAAGTAAAGAAGGTAGTGCTTTCAAACTGCAAAGATATGACCAAATCATGAACTACTTTGCGCCCTCTCATGGTGGCTGCCATCAGTTGAATAAAGATCACGACCACAGCTCAGCTCACCATCTATGTGGTTTTTCTTCATATTTTGAATTGAGGGCTGTGCTGATTAAAACTACACTGTATTAACTACATAACAAACTGAGATTTCGGTTTCATTGTTAAACCTCTTAATGAGGGAGGAAAGCTTAAGCTTAAAAGGAGTCTTCTTTTTCACACAGCAACTTATTCCAGTATACTTTGCAAATAGCATAGTAAACATGGAAGGGCTCTATTTATGGCTTGTCTACCTCATTAGGTGAAATGCATCAATGGAATCAAAACTTCTGTTTACTGTTTAGTAAATACTCCGTATGGACATCTGTTTTTAATTAACAGAGTCCGCAGTTCAAAACGAGAAGTGAACTGCAGTGATAGGTGAAGCAGAGCAGTGTTTCTCTGTACTCTACATTTTGAGTTATTGTTTTGATTAAGAGCCTCCAGAATTTACATACTTTGCTTTTAGGATCACATTTTTATTCTGCATGATTCATGTTAGACAAAAAATGTCTCAAACACAGCCTTTACCAAATGTTAAATTATATAGAAATTAGTTTAGTTTTGCTTATTTTATTTTTCAAGGGAAAATGCAATGCAATGACATTGATTATTCTTAAACAGTAAATGAAAACATGGTTGCACCAGAATTAGCGAGTCACTAATTTTTATCTGGAGTCACACATAAAATTAATGTAAAACACACATAAAAATCCCACGTAGCTAGGACAAACATCTGACAAGATCACTGCTGACAAGACAAAATACATAAAATATAAAGTTGATCATTATAGAGAGAACATCAAATAAGTCCTACTTAGTACAACTATTTTTTTTTTCTAAATCTTCCTGTTTTTTTAACAAGTGAAACTGTATTTACCATCACTGCAATGCACAGGAAGTGAAACCGTGTCTATAGCTTTAATGAGCAGACTGACATCTTACAAGAGCAGATCATTGTTTCTTGAAAACCCTCAGAACTTAAAAAAAAAACCTTAACAAAGAAAAGTTGACTGTAATGTGATTAATTCACTCAGTTTAGAGCTCAGTAATGCAGTTGATTCACTATGTGATGAACTTGTTGCTAGTAGTCGACACCAGATTGGTGAGTCGTGACTGGAAGCGACACTGACAGAGGCAGACACTCAGCTTTAATAAGATGTGGGCTCAAAGCAAATTCAAAGATCTGAATGTCTGCTGCCCACTAACATTCAAATCTTTGAATTGCTACAAGAAAGTGGAGTTATTTCAAGGGAGAAGTACCAAGGTTCTGACCTCAGTAACCTCAGTGTGTTAGCTACAGCCATGGTCACACACATAAAAGAGATGGCTTGAAAATGAAGCAGCGGAGCAGAGGTTCACTGAAGTATTTTGCAGTTCAGTCAAGAACCAAATCTCCTACATTTCTCGTCATGCCAATCTAATTCATTTAAAGCTCGAATCACAAATTTTTTCATAATACAACTTCACAGCATGATTCAGTAGACTCTTCCTGCCTGGTAAATGCTCACATCTGTCACACTGCATGTCTCAGACTTCAGAAAGCTCCTTCAGAGCTGCAGAAGATTTTATACAACAGTTTCCACAGCTTAATATGTTGTTTTTGTTGCAAGAAAACCTGAGCTTCATGTGTAGAATCAGTCCAGTGGACCTGAATGACCCAAAAATAAATAAAACCTAGCTAACATATTCTGAATTGTGCTGCTGAGGCAGTTAAGTCATCTTTCTGTGTTTTGTGTGCCTGTGTGTGTGTTATCTTACTCTGGGCACTGTGTGATGATGACTGTCGGAGTAAGGCCTCTGGGACTTGGCTCACTAGGCGCTTCTATTTCACTGGACAGTCTGTAGCTGAAACATAAACCCAAAGAAAAAAGGGAGATTTAAGCACTTATCAAATACAAATATGTATTTAACCTTTTTTACTAAATAGAGCAAAAATAAGTTTATGTATTAAAAGCAGTTTGACGCCTTTGCTTCATCAAAAGTAGACTTATATTCACCTTTCCTCCTCTGTTAGCGTGGGTGCACTCTGATACCACTGTGTGAAGGCCTCGTCTGTGGTGAAAACACAGTTTTTGCAGGAAGATTGCAGGAGCCGGATTTGAGCTAAAACCTCAAATTCCTGTTAACAAAAGCCACAAAGTTTCATAACAGAAAAGAAGCACAGGTGTTGACTGAACTAGTAATGCTCATCTTTTCTTCCTCTCATTTTTGCTCCTTGCAGCGCCCCACTCTTAATCATACCCTCCCTCAGGTATTAGGTTACCTCTGCTCACTCTAATAGGCTCTTATCTCTGAAATTACCCGCATATCTTTCTCTCTTTTTGTAGCTCTCTTTTTTCCCATGTCTTTTCCTCTACAGTATAGTACCAAGGTAAGTGGGTTGCTGCTAATCTTGCTCACCTTAAAACTTGTTACGTACAAATAACAATGAAGTGTAGTCATTGCTGCTCATGTTAAAGCAGCAGCAGAGTCTCAGATTAGTGCAGCTTAATGTTGTGTCTTAAAGCTCCTGTGTGAAACTTTCTGGTTTGTCAGTTTTTATGCATGGCCTGTGGACAAAAAAAAGGGCTTCATATTTCTCTGCCTATCTTCTGTCATACATGTTTAAGTGATTACTGTAAAAAAAAGCAAATAATTCTGTGGTGTCAGGCACACAATGTACAGGCCTGGGAGGCCAGGGTTCAAATGTGGCCAGTAGCTCCTATCTCCAGTGCCATCCCCCACTCTCTCTATTTAAAGTGTCCAACTCAGTCAACCTTCTCGTCTACAAAATAAGGTATAAAACCTCAAAACACAACCCAAACTCCTTAAAAGTTGGGGCACAGTAGAACATAAAATGTCAGATGTTGAAATTGAATATTAACTCATGTTACATTTGATTTAGCAACAAATATCAACAAAGAAAGGACAAGCAACAAAAGGCTGGAAAAGTAAATGGTACTGAGGAGAAATAGATGGCTGAATGATTTCAACTAATTAGTTTAATATGCAACAGGTCAGTAACATGACTGGATATGAAAGGAGCATTTAACAGAGGCAGAGTCTATTAGAAGTAAGATGGGCAGAGGTTCGCCAGTGTGCGAAAAATCAGTGCCAAAAAAATTATGAAACATTTTCAAATAAAAAAGATTTTTTTGAAAGACTTTGAATATCCCACCATTTACAGTACACACAGTTATATCATAAAAAGATTCACAGAATCTGGAGAAATCTCTGTGCACAAGAGACAAGGCTAAAGGCCCTCAGACAACACTGCATTAAAAACTGGCATGATTCTGAACTGGAAATCACTGCATGTGCTCAGGAACACATCTGGAAATCATTTTTGGTCAACACTGTTCACAGTGCCATACACTAATGATGCTTAAAGCTGGACCATGTAAAGAAGAAGCCATATGTGAACACCATCCAGAAGCACAGCTGTCTTCTCTGGGCAAAAGCCCATTTCAAATGGACTGAGGCAAAATGGACAACTGTTCTGTGGTCAGATGAATCAAAATTTGACATTCTTTTTGGAAACCACTGATGCTGTGTCCCGCAGATGAGAGAGAAGAGGGACTATCCAGCTTAATATCAGCGTACAGTTAAAAGCCTGCATCTCTGATGGTATGGGGTTGCATTCGTGCCTTTGGTGTGGGCAGAAAAGGAACTATCAATGCTGACAAGTAGATGGAGGTTTTAGAGAATATATGCTCCCATCCAGACAATGTCTCTCTCAGGGAATGACTTGCATATTTCTGCAAGATCACTCTAAACCACATACCACATCCACCACAACTGCATGAGTCACAGTAGAGAAGTCTGGGTGCTGAACTGGCCTGCCTGCACACCTTTCACCAAAAGAAATCATTTGGAGCATCATAAAATGTTCTGGAGAAGAAGACCCAAGTCTGTCGGGCAGTTAGAATCTTACATCAGACAAGTATGGGACAGCATTCCTCTCCCACATCTCTAGCAACTGGTCTCATCAATTCCCATACATTTACAGACTGTTGTTTAAAGAAAAGGGGATGCAACACAATACATGTCACTGTCCCTACTTTTTTGAGATGTGTTGCTGCCAATTGAATTACACTAACATTTTTCACTGAAGTGGTAAAATGTCACAGTTTCAACATCTGACATGTTTATGGGTTTGTGAGATTTGCAAATCTTTGCATTCTGTTTTAGTTTCATTTTACACAGTGTCCCAACTTTTTAGAATTGGGTTTGTACATCTTAACAACAACTGTCTTGAGAGTCAAACATATCTCTTACTGGCTGTTTTCACACATAATAATTGCAAGGAAATTTGAGACACTTCTGAAATCTTCCTGAGTTAGTTTTTTCTCGTTCATCTCACAGCATGAAGTTTTACAGATTTTCCAGCATAAAGTGCTTACATGCACTTAAAATGACAGTAAGGAAACAATCGGTCTGTGTGCTAACAGTCCTATTTTTTGCATGAATGAGAGCAGTAAGGATTAATTCAAGTCTGTTTCATTGGCAGCTGAAACGCCTCACATGAGAGTTAGTTCTTGTTATTGGTGAAGTATTCATATTTAATGCAGCACTCACCCTTCTCCTCTTGTCAAAGTTGATGTAGCCATTCTGTAAAAGAGGTGACAGGGTGTGTTAATTGTAAAATACTGAACAACTCTCTGGGGTTGTGACCATCTTTCCCCTTGATAGACATGAGAAGAACTTACATCCAGCCTGTCTTTGACTGCCGTGTCCAGCATGGTGAGGTCTGTGAGGAAGATGCCCAGGTAGGGCACAGTGCCCTGGGCGTTAGACTGTGTCAAAAAAAGAAAAAAAAGAGTGTTTCATCCGTTCCCCTGAGGTTTCTTTTCACATCGTAAAAGAGCCCACACAGAGAGAGATTTCAGAGCAGCCGCCTGCAGCTATTTTTCAAACGATGGCTGAGGATTCAGCACATCACACATACACAAACAGACACACGACAGGCCTCTGTTCCTCCTCGCTGCTGCATGCCAGTCGAGCCCCCTTACAACCCTGCATCAAACTGCTGAAACACCCCCTGCTTAGCCAAACTGACACCACTATCAATGTTTGAATGAAGCTTTTTGTAGGAAAACTGTATTTTCAAGGGATTGCAGTTTGAAATCCATTATTAAACTCTCAGCAAATTCATAGAGCTTTTCATTAATTATAAGTGAGTGCTTACAACAAATGATATCTGTGTCCTTCTTGAGATTTGACACCCTGAACTTAAAGGAGCATGCACTGTGTCAACTTTAAGATTACTTATATATTTTGAAAGATTAACTACCTGGATTTATACGTCCTTACATGCAAATTAAACAACAGATCCTTTTCTACACAAATGACACCACATTTTTGTCCCCTAACTTTTACAATGGTAATGACACGTTTGCAGGGTCTTACATCATTCCTAAACTTGCCAAGGTCTCCCATTAAGGCCTGTGGGGGTGTGCAGCCCTTCAGGCTAAAGTGATTGGTATGCATGCCAGACTTTGGATGTTAAGTTAGTGAAATTTGTTCCATTTGATCTGCTGTGAGATCTAAGGTTTTGCCTCAGCGACAAATGGTGAAGTCATTTTGAGTTACTCGTCTGTGACTCATCTTTGAAACATCATCTCGACCCCAAATGATTTCAAACACATACATTTCAAATGTTGTGGCTTTTGCTTTGAAAAAAATCAGTCATTCACACCCAAGTGCCCCTGGAAATGTTCAGTGACCCTAACCTCAATGACTGACCAAGTGAACTTCTATCAAAAGGCCTCTTTGTTCTCATTTCACTCACCCTGTTTAGGTGTCGGTTGTTGAGTCTGTTGTCAAGGTTGGCGAACTTTGACGTCCCTTCCTGCAAGACAAAATGAAGGGAATTCTACTGTCATTACTATATCCATTTCTAATCATGCAGATAATTGCATCTTTGTTTTGTCCATTCAGTAGTTGTTACATAACTTTAAACCATCTAAAATGGTCCTTTTAAGTTCTGGGCTGAAAAGGCAAGGCAGCAAGTTCATTTATAGATGTTACAATGTCATTTAGCATACGTTTTTGTCTAACGTGATGTTCAGAGATAGAGTTGTTCTTGGCGTTAAGGACCTTGCCCAAAGGCTATCACTGGATACTGACTGTGCACTGACCGAGATTCAAAGTCAGTGATGTTGATGTGAACCACTGAGCTATCAAGCCATCAAATCTCCAAAAGAACATCAAAAATACAAGCTCAAACAAATAAAACAATGTGCAGATGTGATTATATCTTACAATACCACTAAAATTAATACAAATATGGACAAATTAAATCAATTAAACAAAAATAAAAGCTGCAGCTATTATTTTTCAATCAACAGAGGACACTTTTTGGATGTATAGTGGCAATAAGGATTGCAGTATATTGGATTTTTGACGTTATACGACATGCCGATATTTACAGATTAATTTGAGCTAGTATCAGTAATGGTACAGATATTCAAACATAGTTCTGACCTAAAGCCTCAGTTCTAAAAACACACAATTTAAAGTTTGAATATGAAAAAAATGAGTCCTCAAAACACACTTTACAGTATAAGGAAAGATGAACAATTAAGAAAAAGACCAGCTGATGAAGGTCTGTTGGTCTAGCCTAAAACTCCACTAACTTACTTGTTCATACGGCCAATATTTATTTCTGATATTGGCAAATTTTTCGAGACAAAATCTAGTTTTTAAGTATCTTCAGAAATTTTCATATTGTTTACTTTTTAAGCTGGAGCTTAGCTTTAAGCTAAAACATCATGCCAATAATAATGTGCATTTCTAGTGAAAATAAAACATTAGACCTAAACAGAGATACCAATATCTTGCTGTTTAACAGTCAGAGAACTGAAAAAAAGAATCACATTTATAAAAAAATTAACTTAATCCATGTCCTCATAAAAAAGAACTAATATTCTGAAAAATGTGATTAAATATGTAAGGCTATGACCCCAGTATTGGGATACATTTCAGGTGCTAGGTTAAGTAATTTGTTATATCACTAAAAGATTAAAATATTTACAACAGAATAAGATCAACCTCAAGAGAAATACAGACTTATTACAAGAGGTATACATTTTCAAAATGATATTAAACTTTCACAGAATAAAAGACAGACACCACCTGGACCTCACAGAAACAATGTTTCTCCACTTATTTGTCAACTTGGACAATAAAAATACCCATTCTTTATGCCTAAATGCGCAATTTCTTGTGAACTGTAAGTTTCCTTGGGCACTGAGTGCCCAATGATTTTTACCTTAGAATGACTGATTTGTTCAGCCACTTGGGGGCATTGGAAACAAGCTGTAAACACAGCACTGCGAGTAATAATCTATTCTGTTTATACGTGTGAAATTGAACACAGATTATGCACCGAGCAGTTATTGAGCAACTCTGTCATTCTTTTGGAGCTTTGTTTCTCTGCAACTGATTATTATAAATCTAGTATCTCCTCTTTTTTCATTTGTGCAGCTCCAGCAAAAAGCATTTGGATTTTTTTTGCTGCTACATGCTACCTTAAGTTCATGCACACTTTGTTATTCATTGCTTGAAAAATAACAGGTTTATCAGAGCCTTTTTTAAAGTTATGAAACCAAACAATGCACTAAACTATTTTAAGAAGCTTTGTGAAGAAATATGCTTCCAATTTACACATGAAATTGTGACAGAAAGTTTGCAGACCTGACAGTGTGTATATTTTATGTTGCACTTTATGTGCAAAGTTGCTTTTAAGAATTGCACCATTTCACGTCACTTAAAGTGTTATGCTCATTATGCTATAACATGACTGTTGTTATTTAACATGCAATATTATTGCTAGCTTTCTCATGTTTTACTTTTGTCTTTAAGCAACACTAACCAGGGAAAACATTTATAAAGTTCTGTCCTGTACTAGTATTGGCGATTAATACGCACCTTTCCTTTTGAATAAACATTACTATTATTAGTGAAAGATCAGAGGACATTGTCCTGTCATGATTTAACTTTAACCACAGAGCTGACACAGCTCAGTTAATCTATATGACATGATACTTGTAGAGTGTCACTAAAGGAACCATATCCTGTTGTAACAATTCCATATATTCAGGTGCTATTCTGCCAAACTTCTTCAGTGATACTTTTTAATACATTTATTGTTCTAAACCTTCAGTAACTATGAATCATTCATCTTCCGCTCTGCCTGCTAGTCGTCGTCATTTTGAGACAAACAGGGAGATGAAGGTAAGCCTGTAACTGCAAAAGGAATCAAAGGGCAACAGAAGGCGAGGGTGTTTTTCTGGATTCAAAGCTCCGAGTGAAGCGTTCAGAATGAAAGCAAATGTTTGGATGAATTCCTTTGGGGGCATCATGGGTAAAATCACAAGCTAATGCAAAGGTATTGATGTCTGCACTGCACCATAACAGCGAATCAAAACACAGCTAATCCTGCCAACTTCCCCAGCTCTTTGACACAAACTAAATATAATGTATGTCTTCAGATGGTTTCTCACTCTGAAGTGAAAGTGTTGACAGAATAAGGGCAGTTGTGCTCAACCAGATTAGACTGGTTTCTGGTCTTAAAAGCAGTCATAAATCTCTAGCACTAAATGCTGTTTGCAGCTGAGGAGGATGAGGCTCGACTTCAGCCTGTGCAGATAGGATTTAATAAATGTGGTCCAGTAGTGGCACTTGACAGATGCATTAATAAATGTCTAGTTCTGCTGTTCAAATTACGGGACGCTCGTCCCCAGGATGTGAGATATCAGTCAAAGTGCATATGAGTCATGGGGGTTTTCAGAGCTGCAGTTGGAGGCTTAACAGACAAAAGTGTTCAGTATGTTTGCTGTCAGCATCTTAAAGGTGTTTTGTTTACAGCTGCCCTAGCTGGGTGGCTCTAGGAAGACAGCAATGTCAGCCAACAGGGACTGAAATATATCAAAATCTCTGATAGATTCTGATTAAATTTTGGAGAGATACTGATCCAAGATGTGATTCTTCCAGATTTATCCTAAAGGTGGATTTTTCCAACCCGAGACATTAACCCATCAGACTCAACAGTGTTCCCCACACCTAAGGTATCATCTAAAAAGACTAGATTTGCTGACCTTTTTGGAGTTTAAGGTAGTTAATATGCTGCATGGTGATATGGTGATTAGCACTGTTGCCTCACAGCACAAATGTTCCTGGTTCGAATCCCCCTAGCAGGGCCCTTGTATGCGGATTTTGTAAATCCTCACTATGCAGACCTGGGTTCCCTTAGGGCATTCTGGCTCCGTCCTGTTCCCTGTGGGCATTATGTTTGATTTTCCCCAGAGGATGCTTTGTTTATTTCGAAGAGGGGCAGACTTTTTCTCTATCACAAATATGAGGTTGATATTTTTGAGTCTGGGCCAAATGTCTAAGAAAATTTGATAGAATATACACAGACAAACATAAAAAAACAGTGTCCTAACTACATTTTTCATGGGGGCAACCTCCTTCATTTTCAAACTTTCCCCTATTTGTTTTGGAACCCATCCATTTACTCCAGCTAGTTGTGAGTCCTTAAACTGTTTCTTAAACAAAGGGTCAGTTTTTCCATGAAATATATTTCTTCTACAATCTGAAACAACTGGGGGTGTCACTTCTATACCAGCTCCTCATAATGGCCTTTTTGCAAGCAAGTATTAAGACTTTGAAGAGATAAATATCCTTATTTGTATTTCATCAAGGCTGAACTACATTTAAATTTCAGTGTCAATATCTGTAAAAATTACTATGTAAATGTAATTTCCAGTCCAAGGCAGGATACTTACATCCCTGCTTTTGTGCTCAGTTTAACCAA
Organism: Cheilinus undulatus; assembly: GCF_018320785.1. NCBI lineage: Eukaryota > Metazoa > Chordata > Actinopteri > Labriformes > Labridae > Cheilinus > Cheilinus undulatus. The sequence continues at coordinate 42,917,469 of NC_054872.1, read as the reverse complement.
AACATTTGTTATTAAACTTATCACCTACAACAGCCTAAAAGAGCTGCTAGTGTTGCTGTAGACTTAAAGAATTATTTACAATATCTATTTTATAGTCATTAATGTTGTCAATTATCCTCTTGAGCAAATGCTTATGATATATTTTTATAAAGTTTCTTTTAATATGGATGAATTGCTTTCCAAGTTGATACTAGCATCCTTCAGGATAATTTGTAAAAACTTTGGCAAGCTCTTGACTTTTCATTTGGTGTCGTTGTTGGGTCTTAATTTGAAGTGATCTGAATGTTTTGCTGTGACACCAAATTTCTATCAACCTCTGCTCTGAATTTTTCATTCATGTATGTATGCGTTTGCATGCTTTACCACTGTAAATAAACCAAAATGACAAGCATCTGTTTTGCCAAGTCCATGCCAGGATTATAACTGTGAGAATGTCAGCAGTATACAACCATATGTAAAGGACAGCCTCCTCGAATTGTAGTGTACTTTAGATTGTTAGTCGTCTGTAAGAATCCCCTAATTCATACTCTTTGTGATAGCACGAAACAGTCTAAGATATTAGAGGAAGAGAGCGTGAGACATACTCCGTTTTTATGCTTAAAAACTAGCATGTCAAACTGTCATGTATGAAATGTGGTCCAGACCTCTGATGTTATTGAGTTAAGAGCACTGGTATAAGTAATCAAGTTTGAAAGAAATACTTATGTTGTCTTTCTTTTTCTTACATTTTCATGTGTTGACTAAGCGTTTGAAGTGAAAGGGTGAAAGTGAGGAAGAATGAGTATCAGAAGTTTTTTATAGCCAAGCAGCAAACAGATGAGCAGTAAAAGTAACCAGCTCAACACAGATCTGAGTAAAAATAGCTCTGTAACAAGTTCAAATTATCAGAGAAGCTGTTGAGTTTCAATAAGTGATCTAAACACAGCAACCCAATGTTTGAAATATCAAAGTGGAAGTTTCCCAATACAAGAGGTTGCTTCTTCAACCTCTTAGTTTTATCATTAAGAAACATGGTCATATGGCAAGACATTTAAAGAACTGCTAATCTAGACGTGAAGTTTCAGCAGAAACCTTAAGAAAAGAAAGTTGGTTAATGCTCATGACCTATAGAGTGGCTGCATCCCGTAAACATGAGATCAAATTTCTCACCGAACCTGCTCTGTTCAAACTCTATCATGTAAAGAGTGTCGTTAATCAGAGCTTTGTTCCCTTTTTACATCCCAGACTGTTTAAAAGTGTATAATATGGTGAATTTTCATTAATTGTAGAGTGGTATTTCAGTATTGACAGTAACTCACCTCCTTCAGGAGTTCTCTGCTTTGTGAGTAGTTGTCTTTGTCTGAGAAGATTTCTGACAGCTCCTCGTATCTCTTCATCGCCTCCCTGTCAAGTGGCACAAACAGTGGGTTGATTTACAGTATAAGTGATTGATATTTCCACAGTATTAAAAACACACACTGTACATTCCACTGCCAGGAGATTCTCAATCAAAACAATAACAACAGATGACAAGAAGAGATGCACTGATCAGGTCCACCCACTTTCATTGCTGCACTCGAGAAGGTGCTCTTACCCCCGTTTTCATTTCATGAACTGATTTCAGATAATGTTCGAGAAACACTGTTAAAACCGGACTTCTTGGTTTGTGCTGTAAGCGTTCTCAAGATGTTTTGCGAGTAGCTTACAGTATTAACCAGGAAGTCATTTTTTAACAGCTTTTCTTCCTCATTATCCACAATACATCTACGAAACCAAATTACTGGTCTACTGTTTAGTAAACACATATGGATTGCAATCTTAAATTCACAGAGTCCTTGAATCAAACAAGAAGTAAGTCACTGATCTGGTCTCTACTTGACCTTGTGGGGCCATCCCCATTATCGGGGACAATGGGTTGGGGGCTGGAGTTCTGTGTTATGGGGGGAGCTTAGGTGAGAGAACATGGGGCCAGGGGCAAAAAATAATCATGCATATCACATTTATGCTGCAAAAAAATGAATGAAATATAGCAACAAAAATGTAGCTTCCACAAGCAGATCACAGTCCCTTATTTAGCGATCTTTGACACAACATTTGACAGCAATAAAAACAATATCCATCATAGCTGCTCTGTTATGGAAGCCACTGTGACAAGAAATGCATCATTACAGCTACAGGATTTTAGAATTACTCTGCTATGAAAACTGTTGTTAATATCTGAGATAATGTAAGAACTCAAGTTGTAGTCAATTATAATGGATACAGGCATTTTAGTGCAAAAAGCTTAACTCAGTGTACCTTAAAGCTAAAACCAGGTGTCAAAGATGTCTTGTAAAAGCTTAATCTGAGGATAAGGATATGTATGAAAGACTCTAATGTTTTGTAGTTTTGCAGGGTCAAATAGATAGCAGTTTAATGGAGTAATATTTGATGTTTAATGCTTGTGCATGAGGAGCAAAGTTTCCTGATTCCTTGTCTGAGTGGGGAAAAGGGATCAAAAAAGCTGTTTCTGATTCTGGTATTTAAGTAACAACACTGATGGAAAAATCCATTAATATGTTAAATAAGATAAACAGAATATATTTGACTGATTCAGACAAATGCTGACAGAAAATGGCTTGGCTTGCTTGTTTTGAGGACAACACTGCTGACATGGCATTTTCTCTTAATAGTCTGATGACAGATTTTTTTACTTCTGCTTCTTTATGAGGTCTACTTCAGATTTATTTAGAAAGTTGCTAGGTGCTGAATAAATAAAGTCTCCTGAGGGTGACAGCAACTTCCTGTAATGCTGCCTGAAGCTATAAAGTGGCAGGTCCAAGGGCTGGGCAAATGGACCACAAGTCATATTTCAATCGTTTTAGCTGAATAGCTATAAATGTCTCAGTAAATTTTTTCCTCCAAAGAAAAAAACTCAAACAAGGTCGGGTTTAAGTTAAATCCACATGGGCCGAATTCAAAATGCCACACAGGCACTTTAATCAGTTAAACATCTGAATGGCTCCTGCAGCAGCAGCTGGAGTTCACAGAGTTTTCAACCATTCAAAGGCGTTTTTGTTCCAAATACTGCCCCTGGCATACACAGAAGAACCACAGTCACAAAACCTAACAGCTTGTGCTCTCTCTGTTGCACTATTTTGCATACAGGGATCGAAAGAGAACAAGAATCTTGTACTCAAGCAAAGTACAGTTGTGTCAATTAGAATTTACCCAAGATGTTTTAATTAAAGGCACATAGTTAAGTGCAACACAGAAGTGAATTTTACTTGAAATGGGAGTCATTCTTTCAATATGCATATGAAAATGAGCCAACCAGCCAGTTTCACACAGTTAATGGTCAGATCTCATTTTATCGTAAATTAATCCATAGGTTTTATTTTTATTTTGTTAAGGATGCTTCATAAAATTTTGTTAGGTATGATCACCCCCCCATAATATATGAACATGAAAGTAAAAACAGTTCATAAACTACCTCAAAAACAGTAAAAGTACACAAAAGCTTCCTTACTTTCAACACCTGTTTGCATACGATTGCATACACACGCTCAACTAACCCCTGCTATGATGGATTCTGAATGTTTGATAGCTTGGCACTAACATTTATGTCCAAAACAAACCAGCGTCGTCCAAATAACTGCCCTGATTACTCTTTGTCCATCTCGCTGCTGAGTAGCTGCTTCGTTTGAGAGCACAGAAAAAAAAAATGATCAAAACCTCTCATAAATACCACTGTTCCCATCATAACCCACTTAGGCGGGGAGGCAAGCCCCCGAGCAGGCTCTCAGCTCTGGTATCAAGCCCCTGGCCTGGCAGTAGCTTGTGGAGAGTTTGACCAATGACGTGCTGCTATTGGTGTGTGCTAGGGATGGCATCTGAGGTGTCATAAGACACCACATGAGGTTGCGATACGTGTGCTTTGGGCTTTAGTCACTTCTAGTTTCCTACTTTCATTAAAGTCCCTGTAAAGTGATAAAATTATTTTTTCAAGTTTGTTTTGTGTGACAGGCTAAGTATTATGAACCACCAGGCCAAATTTCAGTCTTGAAAAACATCTCTGTTTATAAAATTAAGCTTCAAAATCATGAAAAATTAGGTAGTAATATCTGCTCTGCGATGGTGTGGGCGTGTCGTTAAATGAGCTGAAGCAGCGCCCACTCACAAGAAATATATACAATACGATTCTCTTGTATTTAAATTAAAACAAACAAAAAAAAGGCTTCAGATGGCAGCACAGCTGCCTTGCTTTGTGCCAGGGCAGAGAGAGAAGTTGGGGATTATACTTACTGTTTTCTGGCACAAATCTCTGTTATGATGCTTCCAATGACCTGTAAGCCATCGTAGCTCATAGATTCGGGAAATTTGACTGACAATGAACAAAAACACAGCATGAAACTGGATGTAAACTTTCAATGAAGCAAGTGACATCGGCTAAGTTAGGATTTCACTTTACAGGGACTTTATCAAGACCCAAACACATTTTTGGTCGAAGTTTTTATCAATTAAGATCTATTTCTAGCTTGTCATAGGCTTGTCTTCTTGGGAGAAAGGTGGTGTACAGTCGTTTTCATCATGTTTTTTGTTGATTAAATCAGCACTATTAAAATGATATCAAAGGACTGTTGATTTGTAATTCCTTTGTAATGCTGAGCATTGTTCAGCTGCAGACCTGTCAGTTTCCTGCCACGTCCTCCTGAGCCGGTGGATGGGGTTACTCTGCAGGGCCGACACGATGGCATACAGCGATGAGAAGTTCTTCCTGGCTCTGCACTCCTGTTGAAGCACACAAGGATGAATGAACTCATTTGTATGCACACATACACACAGCCACACTGTAACTGAGAACACCTGTGGGTGTGTATCTGGCTGGTATTCAGTTACAGTGTCGGCCTGGAGGACTGAATAATGTATACTGCGAAAGAGGTTTGTCCAAAAAGAAACCTGGGAGATGCTCAGGACGCCACTTTGGCAAAGAGAAGCATCACTGGTTTCCTGCCAAAGAGGATTTAGTGTGTACAAGTTTGTGTTAGCGTATACGAGTTTGTGTTATGAGTGTGTGATGATACACGCAGCTCTCATACAGGAATACTGGAGACTGTGTTTTATTCACTGATAAAGAGACTTGGCAAGTTAAATTGCTCATGTGACCATAATAACCCAGGACAGGATGTTTATGTGTTTGTGTTTGGGTGTGGGTGAGTGTTTGAGACGATTCTGTTGAAGCTGTGAGGTCTTCAATATTTTAAAAGAAACTTGTGTTGTGAAAAATTACCATAACAGTCATACAGGGCTCGGTAATCCACATTTCTCTTCTATAATGCGGGCATTTTTTAAGCAGCTTTAAACCTTTACTGTTTGCCTTGAGGTTGTAACTCACATTTGTGTGACTCAGCACATCACTGGTACGTACTGTTCATACAGGGTACATTTCCTACTCCCTCCCTTAAAGAGAACTGGACTTGTAAGTCTACTCTTAATGCCAGAATGTGCTGATTTAAACACTCTCTGCAGTTACACTGTCAAATTAGGTTTGCAATCATATGTACTTGTGTCTAAGAAAGATCCCTTGATGAAGTAATTTTGTGTTTTTTTCTCTAAGCAATGAAATGGAGTAAATTTGCTGTATAGTCACAACAGAATCCAGGCAAACTGTGAATTTCTGATGGTATTTGCACAGTCAGAGCTGAGAACAGGATTATATTTAGGGGATTAAAGGGAGTTTATTGTTGGAAAAGCCACAGTTGAGGGTTTTGAAAGGCTTAAATTCCCAGCTGACACACTGTTAACAATTTTCTTTTAAGATATATCCTATTTATTTAAACTCTCGCTTGTTAAACTCACAAAAAAATCAAATTTTTTACAGCTTTGACTTTCGATAATGCATACTGACCTCTGCCACACTGATCCATTTCTCCAACAGTCGGGCTCTTTGCTGGCTGCGCAGCTTTGTAGGACAAAGGCAGGATGCTAAAACTGCATTAGCCAGTTTGTTGAATTGACGTACGGTGGCCCGGACAGACCAACAAACACCTTCCCTCCCTTTTTTGTCCCTCTGAGACCATAGTGAGCCCAGGCAGTGGTATGGGACCAGACGTACAAACAGCTCCTGATAAGACAAACGAGGATGCATAAACAACAAAACATTTCTGAGGTCGTTTTTACACATGCATTTATTTAACAAAACTCACTGTCTCTATTTTGGTGAGCTGCTCTGCGATGAGTGCTGCAGGGAAGCCCAGGATGCTGGTGGGTTCAAACTTGGAGGCATTAGGAGGAGAGCTGGTGAAACCGGTCTGATCTGCAAAGAGAGAAGCTGCTCCATAAAACTGTGCATTCAAAACATAAAGCACACCTTTGTTTATAGGCCCCATAAGCCTCTGCCGTCCTTCTGCTGCAAGGATCAGGTTATCTTAGCGCTGCCTGATGTTATACTACACTATGTAAAGTGAAAAAAGGTGATAAAGAGAGAGGTGGCTCTTTCAAGATAACAGCTTAGTTATTTTGTTATCACAGGAAACAAGGAAATTGGATCTCATTTTATTATCTTGAGATGAAAATTTGTTTCACCCATGACCTTGGGATTAGTAGATGAGGGAAAACAAGATTAATATTCAGTGCCAGTGGAACTGAAGCTGATTCTCAAACACAACTGTGTTTTTCAGCTAAATGCTAACACTTAGACTGCATTAAGCTTGCCATTATACTTCAAACATGCTCATGCTCTTCGGTTATAGTGTGTAATATTGCTATATAGCATTTTAGCATGCAAATACTTGCTAAATTGCTTAAAAACACAAAGTACGGGAGCAGGTGGCCCAGTGGTTAAAGGCACTCCCCATGTATGTGGGTGGCACGGGTTCAAATCCGGCCTGAGGCCCTTCGCTGCATGTCTCTCCCCCCTCTTGACCCTGTTTCTGACTCTCTCCACTGTCCTCCTCTATCTAATAAAGGCACAAAAATGCCCAAAAATAAATCTAAAAAAAAAAAAACAAAAAAAAAACAAACAAACAAACAAAAAAAACATAAAGTATAGTTTAAGCTATTGGTAATGTTAATAATAATAATAATAATAATATCTTGAATTTATATAGCGCCTTTCAAGAAACCCAAGGACGCTTTACAGGAACACATAGACATGGACAAACTATGTGAGGGGTAGGATGAGTGTAAGGGGTGGTTTAGTGAAGACTGTAGGCTGTGGTGAACAGGTGGTGCTTGAGACGTTTTTTGAAAATGTCCAGAGATGGAGCGCTACGAATGTCTGCAGGAAGAGTGTTCCAGAGGGTGGGAGCTGCAGCACTGATGGCTCTGTCTCCATAGGTTCGGAGTTTGGTTTTGGGCATGGAAAGTAGGCCGGTGTCTGAAGATCGAAGGTTGCGGGATGGTGTGTATGGATGGAGGAGATCAGAAAGGTACTGGGGAGCCAGAGCATGGAGAGATTTGTATGTGAGGAGGAGGACTTTATAGTTGATACGGGACTTGATAGGGAGCCAGTGGAGGTGGATGAGGGTCGGAGTGATGTGTTGCCAGGGTCTAGTGCGGGTGAGAACTCTAGCTGCAGAGTTTTGGACGTACTGAAGCCTGTCCAGGGTTTTGCTGGGAACTCCAGACAGGATTCCATTACAGTAGTCCAGGCGGGAGGTTATGAAAGCATGAATGAGTGTTTCAGCCACAGAATCAGGGAGTGATGGTCGGAGTCTGGAGATGTTCTTGAGATGATAGAAGGCAGATTTGGTGACAGACTTTATGTGGGACTGGAAGGAGAGGGTGGAGTCCAGGATGACGCCCAGGTTTCGGATTGTTGCAGGTATTTAGTCAAAATTAACACAACAGGTGCTTTAAGTTCTTACTTGCACATGCAAATGGACTGGAAATATTTCTTGTGTACAATTTGATGCAATTTCTTTGCATAAATTTTAAAAATCACCTTTTTCTTAATTTTTTGTCTTTCATAGCCCTAATTTTTACATTTACACTGTGAAACAAGAACACTTCTACAGAAAAACCCTGCCTAATTTAATTCAAGTTAAAGTAACCTTTATGGGCATCGGGGAGCAGTGCTTTCTCGCTGAGCTCCTCTGCTATCCTGAGGAACCGAGCACGGAGGTCGGCTGCAGATGATGAGTCCTGGGGGAGGAGGGGAGCCAGGCGCAGCAGGCGAGAGGGCTCTCCCAAACCCTTAAAGTCCTCAGGGTATTCCGAGAGCCAAGTGCTGAAAACTGTGCACACCGCTCTGCAGAAAGAAGTAGAGAAACATTAAAGCAAGATGGACAGTGTTCTGCTGGCTAATGGATTTTTATTTTGTAATAAGAAATAAAAAATCAAGAAAGAAGATGCGTCCAAACTGTCAGTTTGAAATTCAGTAGCAAAATACAAAAAAGCTACCCTCAGGTAGTTCCAATATTAAATAGAGTATCAAACTATGAATAAAATACCAACCATTTTTTCTTTGTTTTCATCTTCTGTCTCTCATTTTCTGTTTCTTGTTTTTAATTTCTATTTAATTGATTTCCATTTTTAGCATCCTGTTTTTGTTTCAGAAAAGAAAAGAAAAACATTTCATTTTTCATCTTATTGATTTTATGTTTGTATTAAAGAAGAAAAAGCAGGAACAGATTACAAGGCCTGTAACATTATTTTTCCCCAATTTATCAGCCCCATTTTTCATTTATTCATTTGTATTTGGGAAGTGAAAGGAGTTTGTTTTTCATTGATCATTTTTGATTCTCAATTTTTTAAACCAGTCATCACTTCACTGTTAGAATATGTAAGGCGAGTGTTGGCAGGACCTGCATATTTCTGCTTTAAACCTTGAGTTGTTGCAGGTTGTGAGAAGTAGATAAACAAGCCTTTGCAGATTGGAATTGATTGAATGTATTGATATTTTCTGACACATCTTGAAAGTTGCTGAGAATCCACGTTCTCAAGGGGTTTAGCCAAGAAAAGCTGCTTAGAGAGGAGTCTATCATTTCTTGGAAGCAAAAGATCAAGATTGTTTTCTGTTAACGGATGTTGAATGATAGCCTGTTTGCGATGAAAAGCTTCCCATAACAGGAAGTCAGCCAACAGCATCAAGGGCCTCTTTCAGGACAGAGGAGTGTAGCACATAAAGAGAGATAAAATTGCATATAGAAAAACATCAGCATTGATAATGCTGGCGGAGCCATTTCATTTGTCATTTGTCTTTTCTAACAGCACAACCAAGTGTTTGTCTGAAAAACTGAAGGGTAAGCATCACAAATATTAGCAGAAAGAAATGTTAATTCTTTTAGCCAGCTTTCTAGATTGTGCCAAAAATGCTTTGTTGAGAGGGTTTCTTTGTTATTACTGTCTTTTGTTCTGGTACAGTTTGAATATACTTGCTTGTTCAATGGCTTAATTTTAGAAGCTGTATGTGAGGCACAATGCTCCATTCTTTTATTTAAATAGACAGAGAGAAACATGGGCTATAATAACATTCTATTATAATCTGTGTTCATAACTGCTAATAACATACCTAAAGTTTTATGAAGATGTTAAATGGAATTTTTAAAAACTCACTTGTTGAAAGATTGTCTTGTCTGGCTCCTTTCGTTGTCCCCTGGCGGGTTCTCCAATCTGTTTTAAAAAATAGAAGTCAGCGGGGTATAAAAACAAAAGCCCTCATATCGTTCAGCTTTAAATATGTGCATCTTTTCTCTGATGAATGATATTGTATCTTTGTTATTAATTTATGGCTTGTTTACTCCTGCTTGTTAATAGTGGTGTATTTGTAATCTTTAAAGATCCATGCTGACTCTCCAGAAGAACTTCCCATCAGGTGTTTCATTAGACGCCTCAAATATTGAATGAAACTTTAAAACAAGAGACTTCACATTTGGCTTGAAGCATGGTTTGTTGCTAAAGAAAACACTGCAGAGTTGCAGCTCTAATAAACAGACACACAGGTGCTTCCTGCACTGTGAAGTAAGACTAAATTAAGTGAATCATTTATCTAGATGGGCCTGTTTAAATTAGACATCAAGCAAGCAGAACTAGACACCCGTTTATCCTGTGAAAATGGAAATCAGGTTTACAGTTAGTTAAACCATATTAATGACTATTTTAGTACCATTCACTTTGTAAGATAGGAGTCTGGCAGTGAAGATGCTGGGGCCTGGCCTTGTCTTGTACCAACAGCTTGTCAAAGCTTTGTATCTTTGGTTTTGAATAATTTCATTACCTACCTCATGGATCAGTGTACATTTTGTGAAATTTGATATGTGATTTACACAGCAACACTGATGATTTTTGCCGGGAGGCAAATAGTATTGGAGACAATTGTTACTACTGTAAGTGTAGTCCAACGTCTGGTTGAAAGTACATTTGTGTAATACTTAAGATCAAAAAAGTGCAGGAGTAGCTATCTTCCAATTCTCCTCAGCTGTCTGTATACCTGTGTACTATGTTTAGTGCTAACATTGTGACAAAGAAAAATTAAGATGGTAATATGGTAAATATCATTTTTACATTGCATATCCTATTTTGTCCTTTTACAACACTAAATAAGTCACGTGCTCTCCACCAACCCTCTTTATTTTTGCAGCTTGCAGTGTAGAATTTGCTTATTTTAGAAAAGTGGTTGCCATGAATTTAGGGATGATCAGTATTAGCACATATGTTTAACAACGTTAAACCACTGCAACTGGGATGTGCACATGCAACATGCTTTTTTCGTTACATAACTTGAATGCTTAAAGTTCTGCGTTGTCTCTTCCAAAACAAACGTACAAATTTTATCATTCTTCTGACTAATTTAAAAGAAAATCCTGTCTGATAAATTATATTTGTAGCTGGAGAACTACGCACTGTGCAAAAAACAGTCTGTGTCCCCAGCATATATCAAAGGCTACAGGTGATGCTGCTGCCATCACAGACAAACTGGGATGACACTGGAAGAAGATGTTACACATAGCAAATCTTTAGTGAGTGTTTTACTATCAGCAGCATCCCATCCTGGTGCTCATAACTGCACTGGCCTTGTATACAGTCTGTCACCAGCATAGACATGCCTGTTATTGTTTAAGTCACAGACGCAGGTTTAGGGATGAGTATTGAAATCTGGTACCAACACATCCAATACTTTCTGCACTGAATTATAATAAAGATTTTGGTTCTTCATTTTGATACTCCACCATCCCAAGAAGTGACACATGTTTCCTTTACTTTCATGCTCAATTGATATCTTATTTCTGAATAGTTACCTCCACCAAGGAGGTTATGTAATCGTCAGGGTTTATTGGTTAGTTAGTTAGTTTGTTTGTTAGTTTGTTAGCAACAAAACTCAAAAAGTTGAGGATGGATTTTGATGAAATTTTCAGGAAATATCAGAAATGGCATAAGGAAGAACTGATTAGATTTTGGAAGTGATCCAGATCACCGTCTGGATCCAGGAATTTTTTAAAGGATTCTTTACTATTGGTAGATAGAGCTAATGGCGGAGGTCTGTGCTCTTTTGAGTGGTTTTTGAGTTTATGATATGAGACAGCTTTTATTCAGCTGTAGACTTTTGAAACCCTTTTTTTCTTTTAAAAGACTGTTTAGGCATCTGCATCTTTTGAAAGTATTGATTTAGCACTGGTTTTGGAAAAAATAAAAGATACCAAACCCTATGCTGGTGTGCGCTGGAGTTTGTGAGAAAAATACATTGCATCTATCTTCATTCTAATTGGATATACAGTGTGCCATTTGCAGGGCTTTCCAATGGATATATCTTGTCTAGGGCTGTCAAAATTGACACGTTAATGTGGATTAATCCATCATCATGATTAATCTGATAAAAATTTTAACGCAATTAACCCATCTATAGCGCAGAATGACTCAACATCCCTGAAACGTCTCTGGCAATGCATTTCGGGGAGTTTGTCCAAGTAGGGTTACTATCGAGCATGCCACCGCGCATGCGCAAATGGGCCATTGATCTGGTAGTGACCAACCAACTTGATATGGAAGACACTAAACAGCACGTTGGCCCTCTTGATGGGAAATTTGAGTACAAAAAAAACAAGATGGAACTGTCTTCTTTCTTGAGTCTGTTTGCTTATGCAAAATGAAATGCGATTAATATATATTAAAAATGAATGATATTTAATCATGAATAACCAACATTAATCCGCAGCAACCCTGTGATTAATCTGATTAAAAATTTTAATCATTTGACAGCACTAATCTTGTCTTCTTTCACCAAGAACTGAGTGTAGCAATAGCAAATTAAGCATGCTGCATATTCTGCAAATTGTGACCAGTTCCCCAGGTACTTTATTTTTACAAGTAGACTTGGTTTACAGTAAATGCCTTCTTTTCCTAAGACAGCACCACAATATAAGACGGATCAGGTTAAGTGAGTAAAGTATGCAGAAGTAAATTGTAGCACAAGGATTCCCATACCTGCACTGGGCCTTTTGATGTAAAAGGAGATCCTAGTAATTTTGTCTCCCCTTGCTGCATTTAACATGCATGTATTCAGGTGTACTATATCTTTCATACAGCCTATAACCGCTTCACATTACCATAAAAACATGTTTTTGATCTAGCATGTTGTGATGAGGTAAATTTACTCTTTTACAGCTACTGAATGGAAAGCACAGTCTCATAGACCTGCTAGAATAAACTATTGTTTCTTTGTACCTCTAGATTGGTGTGTTCAGGGTTCATTCACTTTTGTTGTCATCCATTCAATCCCAGCCCAGGTTTTTATTGCTTCACACACAAAGTGCAAAGCCAGTCAGACAGGATATTGACAGCTGCTTTGCTTGCTGTGCATCTTTGCATCTGAAAGTGCCACCCTACAAATCATTTAACCTCTCTTATCCTTTGGTGTTTAATGCTCACTGAAAACGAGACTCTCTAACCAGAGAAAAACATTCAGTAATTGTACTGCTCAGAGATAAAACTCCTACCTGTCTGTAAGGATGTCCAGCACTCTCTGTGTGGAAGTGAAGGATCGATATGTGGAGAGGAAGATCGTGATGAAGGAGGAGTCTCCCATAGAAAATGAATGGAGGAGGTGGAGCACCAGCTTTTCCTCTGTCCCTGCTTTCACACACTGGGAGCGAGTAACCGATGACTGGACAAAGATAGAAAGGAAAAAGGCCCCAAGACAGCAAAAAAACAGTCATTACTACTTCAAATTGGATGACCTTTCACATAGATTTAAAAAAAAAAAAACACGTGATGTGTTTGCCAAACACAACTTACCACTGGATTATTGAGAGCACCATGCTGCTGTTTAACAACCACTGTGTAGATCACGCCATCCTCCTCTTCCTCCACCACTGTGGACTGTAGAGCAGAAAAGCATGTTAAAACAGCTCAGAATATCAGAATGAAGACTCAGCTTTCGAAAAAATATTCAAACCGTTTAAATAAAAATGTATGAACGACAAACACTGCAGCACTAACCTATGGAACAAAAATATGGTTGAACAAAGAGAAAGGACACAACATGCCAGTTTCAAAAGTACATCATTGCAGAAGCCCTGAAAGGAAATTCATGTACACTAGGGCTGAATGTTAAATAATCTACAACCATGACTGCAATAGTTACACCCCAGGACGTGTGGTGTTAGTCATGTGACATGAGGCATGTCATGCTGCCACTTCAGTGCCATTTGATCCAAACCAAAAGTGCTGGTTTTCTCATTTTTATGACTTATCTTCGGGAAATCCTTTATGATACTGTCAGCAGCCAAAGAACTGAGCACTGTGCATGCAGAGTCACCTGTCTCCTGCTTGTATGTTCGGTCTACAGGTGACTCTGCTCCTGTCACAGATACACCAGCATGATGCTTGAGGCAGACGCTCAATTACATGAGGCAGCTCTTAACTGAGTGTATTTTTGCTATCAGCAGCCTGTGGTCTTGGTGCTTGTTAATGTTGTGGTCCCATATATGGTCCAGTAAGTTTGTAATTGCTGTTAGCGTGTGCTGAACTGTGTTGGAGCCACAGTAGGAAGCTAAAGACAGTGAGTTTTGTTTTATAAGAAGTTCTACTCACATTGCTGATTATGTAGCCTAATCGTAAACTTTGTACATCATTAGAAATAGTTAAAGATGTTTAAGTGACACAATAATGAGCTACAAGTATATTTTCAAGTTTAGCCTATAAAGAAACATGGCACTTTCTCACAAGAGACAAACGCTTATTTTCCTCCTCCTCCCTGTTTGTGTTTCAGAGCTTCTGCCAAAGGGCAAGACCAATGCCTGATGAAGGGGGTTTAGATTAAAGATCTGAAAATAACTTTAGACCGATTTGTCTGATTGAAACTTTAATTAATGTACATGAAGATGCACTGGATTTATTTGGTAAAGTTTTTTTTATTTAGAAAAAAATAAATATACAGTACTATGCAGAACTTTTAGGCATGCTTGGGCCAAAGACTGAGGCTGAAGAAAGCTGTAGATGTGGAGAGTAAAGCTGAATGAGGGCTCCATCGGGTGGGGAGAAGGACTGCCACAACCCCAGTCATGCACTGGATGTCCCTACATATTACCAGGGGCAAAGGGAAATAATCTTTTAAAAAATTATAAGTCCACACCTTTTGGGTGGAGTAAGGAGTAGGGCTGGGCAATTAATAGCAAATTAGATTGGATTGCAATATGGCCTGCTGCAATTTTCAAATAGCAGACAGTGCAATATTTTTTGATCCTAAAATGTGTCAAAATACCAATTTGATACCATTGTTTTTCAGCAGAAATTTCATGCGCTACAAATTATGCATACATACAAGTGTCTTTTTTTCAGAATAGTTTACCTAAGTCCTACCTTTCCTGTTGGCGTTCTGAATTTCTCAATCAAAATGAGAATAACATAAAAAAAATATATCCCCTCAGTATAGCAATTAATATCAAATCTACTATATGAGCCAAATCCCAATTAGATCTTTTTTCTAATTTGTGTTGGTTAGAATATAGAATGATTTATTGCTAATTTTTGTTGAATAATACATAAGTTGAAGAACCTAAAAATAATCGCATATTAAATTGCAAACACAATATTGGGGGAAACAATTGCAATTGGATTATTTTCCCAAATCGTTCAGCCCTGGTAAGAAGTAGATGTGGCAAGTAAGCTTGGCCTAGGGTAATGTGTGGGTGGGTAATAGGGTTTGCGACATTTCTTGTAATAGCATGTACATTTTTATCAGTTTTCAACAGATCACCAGAAAACAACATGTTATCATGGGAAAACTAGCTTTGTTTCTCAAGATAATTAAATAATACAGTCAAGATCTTGAATAAATAACCAAAATTGGCATATTATCAAGGCAAAATGGTATAAAATAAAATGTCTGGATGTATGTCTGCTTGGGGCCTCTGTACTTAGCAGAGTCTTTGCCACAGTTCTTTTTCCAGGTGCATATTCATGACCCTGTTTTGAGTCTCAACCCACCAGTTGACAACCACTGCTATAAAGGTAGTTAATGTTTTGGTGAATAATGAATACATCTGGCTTAATTCTGAAAGAATGTGTCAAAATAAAACAAGCACTAAGTTAATCTTGTCCTTTTAGTGAACTTATTAAATTAACACTGCTGGCGGTCTCATTAAAGATATAATCTGTCCTTCCAGAGACACTCCGTATCCATGGATGTGTAAAAATAAAGCGTAAAATCAAGCTGCTTTGAACTCTATTCTCCTCACATGTTACATGAAGCTCTACTGCACAGTTTTAGCCTCAGGGAAAGTCCCTGACACAGTTACCCTATTTTAAACTGGAACTGACTCACAGGCGCATTATCCTGTGCATGCATGTTACTATATACACAGCCCAGCTGAACTTACAAGATCCAGAGGACAGTACCAGGTGGTCTTCATCGGGGAGGGCTCTGCCTAGAAAAGAGGACACAAAAGACCTTTAGAACAAAAGAGCAGAACTTATTAGGCTTATAAAATGGTGCAATTTTAGATGTTTGAATTGGCAAAACCAGCCTTATCTAATTACTGGGTGTATTTTCTGTGGCAGTGGTTGTTCTTGGTCTGCGTTCCCTGAATATGAAGGCAAACTAATCCTAAATGAAAATGACAGAGTGGATTTAAACCTCAACCAGAGGTTTTTTCCTTTTTTAACTTGCTGCATCTGATAAAACAAACAGGAAATTGATGCAGAGAACACAAAAATTACAGTAGGGTTTAAGGAGACAGAGCTGTTCTTTGTCTTCAAATGCACCTTATCATATCTACACCATAATAAAAACAATATTATACCTTTATTTATATAGCACAGCATGCTTTGACAAAATAAGAGGCAAAAACTCAGGGAATAATGAAATAAACATTACAAATCAGGGCAAATAGAGAATAGACTGCTAAAATTGAAAACAAGTGCAAAATGAATAAAAAGCCATCCCTGGCAGGGTTCAAAAGGCAGCTGAATAAAAGACATTTAATAAACTATAAAAAGGAAACAAGGTGATGAGAAATATAAGAAAATTCAAAGAAAAAGGCTTAACTTATCCTCATTCCCCAACTACCTCTTGCACTGCAACTCAGACTGTAAGTGCACATATTCGACATATCTGTGCAGCTGTTTTACTTCCTTACAAGTCTTATAGTTTTATCTTTTTCGTCTTAAAGTGCTTATCAGATTCTTTGTCATTATTTAGTTTTGGTTACAGTTTCATAAGATAATATTTGAATATCTGTTTGCACATTCTCTGTATGTGAAGCATTAGAGCGTGTCACTGCTGAAACTTATTATGCAATTCATTGCATACCTTATTATCTAATGACAAATACACTAATACACTGAGCCAAAAAAAAAAAAAAAAATCAGGAACTTCTACTCATACTTCACTGGCATTGTTAGGGGTAGATTTTATTTTTATACCAAAGACAAGACCTATAGGTTAGTTAACAAAAATAAATGGTGTTGAAAATGCATTTAACAAGATGTGAAAGGAAGTCAGCAGGCTGAGATGTAAATTAAGACTTTAAAGGACCAGGAGACATCACTGTCTCTGTACTTTAGGGATGACTATCAAAATCCGAAGCCAACACAACCAATACCTACTGGTCTGAATTACAACAAAGATTTCAATGCAACCTAGATGTTAACCTTGCAAAGCCAGTGGACTCGCCAGAATCAATGTCTGTCATCAGGCAAATCCATCTTGCAAAGCTTCAATCGGCACTTTTTGTGTCAGACCTTAACACGGGTCCGGCCAATCAGCATTGTTTGAGGAGAACGAGGTGGTAGCTACAGGCAGGGTTAAGTTGTACTGAAAGCTGTTAGCAGTGGCTGCAAACAGTGTAGCAGTTAGCTTAGGATGTAGCTATAGTATAGCGACATTTTAAGCACAATTGCACCACATTTTCTCATGATGTAAAGAGCAAAGAACAGCAGTGAAAGCTTCTCATGACAGAAAAGATGTTTTTGCTCTTCTCCTGACCCGCTTTTGAATGAACTTGCAATTGTTACCTCGTTTGAGGTAACTGTAAGCTGATACCCAACCCTACTCTTCCCTGCTCTTTATCTTAAGCATACACTAACATTTATTTGTGCATTTTAATGAGATGATACAGGGGCTTAATACAATGTATTTGCTGACCAGTGAATGAAACAGGGAGCAGAGCTGGGGGCTGTGACAGAGGGCTGAGCAGAGATACTATCAGCACCACTTCATAGATCCTTCATCTTTGTGTTGAGTTGTGGATGTTGTTTCCAAGTTCTTTAAAGTCTCGCTGCTGTGAACCCATCAGAAAATAACAATCTGCATCACTGCTGTGTTTGTGTCCCTCTCTATCTGCTGTCCCCAACCCCCCCATACAACTGTCCAACAGCAAGATTTTGGTAGGAGAACTCATCAACTGACTTAACCGAACAGCTAGAGGATGTTAGCCCAAAGACAATTCTGCAACTCTAGAAAAACCCTGCTGGTTCTGATCATCGTTGCTTGGTCTTCATTTGAAAGACAGATGCATTCATCCTTACGGCATAGTTATTAAGATTTCAAACACTGCACTGAAGTAAAAATTGCAACAAAGCAGCATTAGATTATCTCTCAAGGTGGTAGAGTCATTGATGCTGCAATTGTGCATCCTGTCTGCCAATGACAGACACACAAACTCTAGTAAAAACACAAAATTACACAAGCAGAGGAAAAATGGATTTGAAAGAGTCTCATTCACTGGTACCTGTTACAGCTCCTTGAATGCTGTGTGAAGCCTTCTAGCAGCCTTCAAGAATTATAAATGTGCCTGCAGCCAAGTGTAATCCATCTATATAAAGTAGCCCTGGCAGTAATATCACCTAGTCTTAACAACAACTACAAACTGACATGCACGGCTCCTGGGTAGCACGACTCTGTGGCCAGCTCATGCAACACACAGCACATGAGTCACAGCACTTTACTGGAGAGAAGAAATGTGATGATATGCAGCAGCATTATGGAGACATTTTAACCCAGCCAAAACAGCCTCAGAGAAAGAGACAGTTAATGTGTCTTTAAAGGCCAGTAGTTAAATATGAGAGCATTCAACTGAGTGCTGTAGTTAAGTACAGTTAAATGTTACTGTGTGCTTCCTTTTAGTGCAAATTAAAATGGGATATTATTCTTTTTTTATTGTGTTACATTATTAACTTGAAATCCTAAGTCTCTAGTTTCTCTACAGATAAAGGTTTTAACATAATTAACTGCATTGCAGACTTTGGAAATACCACATTTTGTAAAGAACTGAAAGAAGTACTGTTCCATCATTTAAGACAGTGTCCCCTCTGCTCTGTGTGAGTATAAAAGTACAGTATAACTTTTGCATGTTTATGCGTAACTGAAAGGACATACGAAATGCCTTTATTTTCCGACCTTTGAATCTGAAAGGACCACCACTGCTCTCTTTTTTTCACTTGCAGCAGCTTTGAATTTCAAATAACTTGTGCTTTGTATTTTTTCTACATCATTTCATTACTTTCAATAATATTCATAATTGAAATAACAGAGCTGTGGGGTGCCAGTAGCCTTGTGGTTATGTCTGCACACCCCATGTACAAAGGAAGTTGTCCTCAGAGTGGGCGGTCCAGGTTCAAATCCGGCATGTGGCCTCTTCCATGTCTTCCTCACCCTGGCTTCCGAATCTACACACTGCCATATCTAAATAAAGGCATAAAAGACCCAAAATACCCTCAAAACAGAGATTAAATCTTTTGAAACGTGTGATATCAGAGATGTATAAAGGAATCAAAGAGCTTGACAACTTCTTCCCACAAAAGCATTATCTCTGAGCGGCTTAGATGATTTCAGTATAATAACTCATCACGACTAGAAATGTGCTGATTGTAAAAATCAGGGCAGAGGTGATACCAATGTTAAAAAAAAACAAATATCTGCATTTTATTGATATAACACTGCAGATAAACATCTGTTTCAAACTTTAGTTCATGCCCACATTATTTATTTACCAATTGCGAGTGTCAAAAGGGCTGATGTTAAACTGATGCATCTTCTGTGTATCCCTTATTGAGACTTTGAGAGTTGAAATAATAAAAGTATTCCTAAAGACTTATTTAAAAAAAGTTTCAATTTGACCAATAATCCCACATATTCTCAGATTTCTAGTTACCCTTTGAAAGGGACAGAGTCCAAGAATGGGAAGTACTCAACAGGCAACTCAGCTGTATATAAAGTTGGTATAACCCACAGAATCATGAGTACAAATGAAAGTACAAAGGAATCACTTCCTTCTATAAGAAAATGCAAAATGGAAACCTCATCAGTATTTAAGGATCTGTTTCAATCTTATACTAGTCAATATTTACAGATCTCCCACTTCTTTTTAAAATAAATAGACCCCTGATTTGGCCAAAAACCCAAGAATAATACAAATATTTATTGATGCTTATGATTCTATAAAGTCTAGCAGGAATTACTTTTAAGCTTTACAAAAGGTTTACTTTTGTTATCAGAAATACAGCAGATTATATTAGATATATTATATTAGATTGTATTAGACTTGATTATAATATAGTAATATTGTAAATATGGCTGAAATCTAGAAAAATCAGTTTACTATCACAAATGATTTGTCCTGGTGAGAATTCTGCTAGAAAAATCTATAATGATTCATTGCAGCCCCAAAGGAGAAATCAAAGTCATGTGGTTCACAGTTTTTTCTGGGGTGGTTTCTGTAGACTATATTCATGTTTTTGGTCTTGTCCGTATCTGAAAACTTCCTGGAGAGAAGTGAAGCAGCTACTTGCAGAAACTGGAAATCACGCTTGATTCCTCCTTGATTCTGGTAAAATCCCAGAAGGCATCAATAAAAGAGACGTATTTTTTGGAGGAATCTCACATCATGAAACTTTTGTAATTATAATATCTATTACATGGAGAATATTACTTTCACATTGCAGCTCAAAAGGAGACTCTTAAAATCCATTTTATCTATGTTTATATGCACTCTGCTGTACCAGTGTGTTTTATATTTAACTCTTAAAGTATTATTGTGCTATTGTTCTTTGCTCACACCTGTCCTGTGTTCATATACAACCAAATAAAAAATCAATTATCAAAACTCTGCTTTACCAATAATACACCAAGAAAAATGGTCCAATAATGTCACTAATAAAATGTGTTTTTTTTTTCATTTTATTTGTAATTAAACTTTTGAAACTTAGAGCACTGATGTACAATTGACAGCTGATGAGCATGCTGTTACTATTTTAATTTCAGTAAAGTATCTGAGGAACTCCATTTTATCAATATAGTCTTTAAATATGTTCAAAATTCTTCCTTAAAAACATGGGTTAATAAAGGTGTAAAGTGACATGCAAAGGCATGTGATACTGATGTAAACCCATCATTAAAGCAATATAAATAATATAGACCTAGTTGCTGCTAGTGGTGTTATCTCTCACAGTTAAGGAGCTAATATAAGACTGACATTCAGTAAATATCCCTGGTTGTGTGTTTTGGTGGGTGTAACTGCTCTTAAGTTTACACTGAGATCACAGATTGGGCTTTTTACTTTAATTAATATCACTTTATCTATCCCCTGATCCTGACGCTTCACAACCGTAACATTTTCCACAATACATAATGCATGAGTAAAACACAGTGAAGTCATACTGGTTGTCTGGCCAGACTATTCTGGACTGTTTGTACTCATCATTCGTCAACATTTCTAAACTACAAAACACATGAGCAACACCATGGAAACTCACTCTAAACAAATACACCAAAATACATCTTAGAAACCCTTTTGGTGGTCATTAGTCTCTCGAATCATGGATCAAGTGGCCTATTTCATTCATTTTTTAATGTGCTGACTTGTAAGCTTTCTCATATGCAAATTCACCTCCACATATGAACCAAGAATCTTATTCATGCTGACAGGAGAAGTGTCAGAGTTCAATTACTCCCCCCATTCAACTCATGTTGTAATTAGCTGTAATACGAATATGTTAGCCTCTATTAGCCTCTTTCAAATTACCTTAGCTTGACTTGATCGAAGGTCAGTGCTGCATCCAAGTGCTCTTTGCATTCAAAAAAGGATCCTGCTCCCTTGAATTACACTGTCTGTGTAACAAACCTGTTATTCTAGCTGCTATCTGTGCTGGCTGCTACGCAAATCTGCCTGAGAGTATATCTTTTCCATGAAATCAGCTATAAAACACACACACAAGAGGGGAAAAATGGTCACACAAGATAGCTTTACCTCTGCAAGCCCAGACAGGTAGTAATCCTTAAGCTTCCTGGAAATCTTCAGGATCAAGGCACACATGGTAGTTTCATTTTGTCCATTTTCTGTCATCTGCAGCTCCCTCCTATGTCTTTACTTAGTCGCCCCCTTATTCCTGTTGACCTACATCTAAATGTTTACGTCTTAACCGTCTGACCCTCTACGTCTTGTGTCTTTGTTGCACAAAGACACACCTGAAGCAGGAGCTAAAGTCCGGCCCCCACGATCCTGGGCACACCCATTATACACACAGGCCACAAACACAGAGATAGGGATATGTTATGACTGATAGCAGAGCACCCATTTGAAGTGAGTCACTCATGGACACACATGCAGGAAAACACATTTAGATACACTGATCACAGACCCTCATTGATAGAAAAAAGCCGGGTCTCCTTCCTGCAACACTCACACAGTGAAAGACAAAGCCCTGAAGCTATTTCCAGAACAATACCCCCTCTCTTTACCCGCTCTCCTGCTCTCTTTGTTTTTGTGGATGACCTTCCCGTGCAGATAAACCAGTTAAACCGCTGTTTAATACAACACAATTAGCTTCTAACACCTGATAACAGGTAGAAAGCCTTCATACTGGACTGTCTGACACACTGTTTGAGCAGTAAGAATCCTGTAGTCTTGTAAAGAAAGGCAATAAATGTTCACACAGCCAGTAAACCAGGAAGCATGCTGTGTTTATTTAAAGGGCTAATGACATCGCCGGGTGAAGCCATGTTAACTAGTGGAGAGGGGACTTTCACACTTGTGTGAGTGTTTGTGTACTACAGTTAGCTTTGCAAAATGTCACCTACCATAGAGACAAGCCTGAAAAGTAAATTATTCAAGAACAAATGATTGATTTCTGGTAATTAGAGGGCAGAGTGACAGGCTACAGACATGTCACTGTAAGAAGTTATATGGATAGCATATTAGCATACAATCGTATAGTAGCCTACAAAGCAAACATGAAGTACCATTAGCTTTAGCATTAGCTTTTGGGATTAGTATTTATGATTTTATTGACACATAAGCATTAACTTTAAATATAACCAAAAGCATAGGGCAGGTGTCATCAACTAGCCTACATCTGTACAAGGGCCAGCTTATGTCTATGAAGACACTGTGAGGGCCAGAGCATTTAAAGAACTAAATAAAAGAAACATTTTTGTCTTTATAATGTACCTTATTTTTAGCCTTTAGCAGTAAACACAGTCCCTATTCACACAGTTAAATTATTATGCTGCAGAAAGCCACTAGGGGACAACCTAGATATTTAAGCCATATATTTTTGGGGCTGCCACACTGCGTCCTCATTGGTGAAAAACACATGAAGTTAAAAAAAATATCTAGTTTTAATCCTCAGGCAGTGAAAAATAAACACTCCCCAAATGTTAAATTTATACAGAAATCTTTAATCAAGAATGGATTTATGAGTAAGTTTTTCATGCATCTTTTTTGCTTATAATGGGCCTGATGTCACCCTCAGGCATCATGGATGTGACTTAATGGATGTGGCCCTCCTGATGAGAGGAGGATCAGGAGAGGAGGCCTGAACTTTCTTCCAAGCGGGGAGGGCTAACTGAATCTGGAGGTGGTGCTAACTCCCCACATGACATCATGAGGGGAAAATCTGAGAACGGCTTGTTTCAGCACACATTTTTTGTAAGCTGCTTGTTAGAAAAGTCTGAAAAAGTGATTTATGCATAAAATTAAAAGAATTTTATAATCAATCCTAAAATCAACTGTCAGCCAGTGGAGAGAAGCAACAGTTGGGGTAATATGAACACACTTTTTTCATTCCTGCCAAAGCAGAGCTGCTGCGTTTTGCACTGAAATTGATGGGTTGCAGGACCCGGGATCCTGCTAATGATTTCTGCCCAATTTGGGCACACCATGTCAAACTGTTAAAACGCCTGCAGAGGCAAACACTCTACTCCATGGGCTTGCGCATGCATGCCGGTAAGGGATTGCTTATGAATGTGGAGTGAATGAATGGGTAAGTGTGACCTCTAGTGCAAAAGCACTTTGAGTAGTCAGAGGCTAAGAAATCCTTCGTCTGCATTCCAATTTGGTGGAGCCCACCACCTCATTTCACAATGAGCCCCTCATCAACTGGACATGTGGTGGTGATGCATTTGTTTTCATTAAAAATAAAAATGAAAACATTTATTAGAATTCCTTATAATGCTAGTGAAAATGTTTAGTTGAGCCAGTATGCAAACAACACATGTACACAGTAAAAAGTTACCACCACCGCCTCATTCTAAAACAGTAAAAACCAGAAATCTACAGCCAATTACAGTTATCTGCAAGTAGCATCTATAAACGATGTAACACATCAGATACCATTCAAACTACCTCAGGTCTTCAGCAGTTTTCAGTACAATATGCTAATGAGCATAAGTCATCCAAAAGGTAGGACTACAAACAAAGAAAAGTGTATTTACTCTGACATAGAGCTTTCGCAAACAATGACATCACCTATCATGAGGCCAGCAAAGCACAACTTGTACAGGCTTTTTTAAACCTCTTGTTAAATACATGTTTACGCTTAGATATTTTAAACTTGTATACCTGTATCTCATGGTAGAAGACATAATAAATTGCAAATACTATATCCTCTAACAAGGTAATGAGATGGTAAGTGGAAGAAATTTGGGGGATCAAACCCCCGACCTGTAAGTGAAGACCAGAGTGACTCCAAATCCTGATCCACTGTCCCCCCAATGTACCCCAACTTCTTCCTGAGAGCAGGACAGAGACATCAAGCAGGTGCAAGTAAAACAGGAAAGTTCAAATGTAAACAACCACAAAAAGAGTGATAAAATAATCACTGAAACAATAAAAACATGTTTAATGTGTTAAATCTGAAGCTACAAGTTGTTGCAGGAAACCCTAATAAATATCATAGATGTACCCTCATGTCATGACGCAGCAGGAGAATTCAGAATCAGAAAAACTATGAAAGCATGGTGTGGGAATAGTGTCCCCTTTTTGTTGAGCTTTGTCAGACTGCAAACAGCCAATGCAAAAATGGTGATAAAAGGGAGGAAACAGATGTGTTAAGATGTGCAGGCAGTAAGAAGTAACAGTTTGGTCACGCTAACAAGTCACACTAAGATATAAATAATTAAAAATGAGGTTTTAAATACAGAGTATTTAAACATACAACAGTATAATTTCCCTCTGGGCTCCTGCATTACTGCTAACTTATAAAACCGATCAATTGTTTGGCCTTTAGCACTTTGGCACAGTGACACAAAGAAAAGCAGACCTTTACTCTGTTTCCTTATGCCAGCCTGAGCGAGTATGTTGAGATACTCACTATAAAAGAATTTTCAGTGGCGCACAAGCCGTTTTCTTTTTGAAACCAGGCTGAATCTGGGTCAGAGAAACCAGCCTTTTCTGCGGGGGAACTTTCAAAAGCATAATAGGTGTGTGTAGTTTGGTGTTTAGCTGCCTCAGAGGCTTGTGGATAAGCATCAGGATTACAGGGCACTGTGGTGGGTGGCATGACTTGGTCCTGGTTCATAATAAAGGACTCAGCCGCTCATATTTGGGAGGTTTTACCAAACTAATATTGACTTTTCCCATGTGTGCCATTGTTCCAGTCATATCTGGCACCTTGTTATGTTTTTTAATAAGATAATATCTCCTCTAAGCTCTCCTTTTCTTCAAGTCCCCCCTTCCCCCCAGCTGCATACAGGAAACACATAATAAGTGGAGACAAACACAGGAAGCAGGACGTGCTGCTGTGTTGCGAAGCTATTTTTCTTCCCTTCTCCTTCCATCACAAGTCGAGACTGCGTCAACCCTCTTCTCCTGAACAACTACGTCAGCTTTTGGTAGGCAAAGGGCAGGAAACTGGCTCTCCTTTTTTACCCCCTTCTCAAAAAACAACCATCTTTATCCTTAAATAAATCCATGAGGTCAGGCTTCCGCCGTGTTAAAAAGCTTTGTCTTTGAACAAATACACACATGCCCTTATTTACATCCAAACAAGGGGTTGTAAATACATCTTCTAAAGCTTTATTTTAAGATAACCATTGTTTTTTAGAGTGGTTCACAACCCCCCGACCCCTTCCTTCCTATCTTTCTCTCTGCTCCTCTTCTTACTCTTTCATCTGTGTTTCCCCTGGTGCCTGTTATCTCCTCACTTTTAAGTAAAACTCTAAGGCATTAGAGCCAAAGCTTTTCTGTTCCCCTCCCCTTAAAGGAATAAAAAATCCTCTGAGGATACGATTATCCTGGAAGATATTATCAGTCTGTGATGTTCTGCCAGTTAGATTGTAGGGCAAAGTTGGCAAACTTGGCCTTAACCTGACTCCTATGACTTCCTTTTCTGAGTCACTTCAACAGAGATGTCCAGATAAGTGTTAACTTGTTTCTGTCAAACTGAGATGGCAGATATGTACAGGAGAAAACCAGCAGGCTATCAATATATAATCAAAAGGGTTTGATTTATGGCCAAAAGTTAGACAAACCCCACACAAATATCACCACAGTGCTGTGTGATATTAGGTCTAGCTCTAACCTTTTGTTTCCTAAACGTTGTACACACTAAAAGACAATTGTGCTGATTTTTAGTTAGATTACCCTCTTTCCAACCAAAGTCTGCAAAGGCCAGATTGTCTGATGGCTCTAACGATTATCTTGCTGAATTTTCACGAGTTGTGCAATCTGTGTGTCTCCAATCTGCAGATTGGAGACGCACGACCTGAAATATTTAACACCTTCAACATTTACAAGCAGATAACCTGTTGTGTGGGGTGACTACTAAGGATAGCAGAGGACACACTCTGTAGATTGTCACATGAAACAGAAAAATAGCCAATCAGGAAGAAGGCTGACTGAAGGAGGAAGCATAACAAACACAGCCATGGCAATGATAGTAACCATAAAGGATAAGGTTAGAAAGTATCAGAAATTTAGGACCAACCTACAGCTTGAGTAATACAGTCAAACTGATAAGGAAAGAAGTTGGGCTGAAATTGCTGCCACAGTAACCTTGCAAAACAGATCGATAAGCCTGTTTCTGTGTTTCTCCATCTTCCAAAGGTCCCATCTGAACAGTTTGGGCCTAGTTAGAAAGTGACAGGACCAATCAGCGTTGAGGGGCAGTACTTTCGGCGCGATGGAGTCGTGACGTTAGAAAGCACCAACTAGAGGTCGGTGCAATTATGGCGGAAGACATTAGCGTGGATGCTGCTAAAGCGCCAAGTTTATCAGAACTTGATGACATTTCTTCATTAAAAGAAGAACAAAGAACAGCAGTGAGTTGTTTTCTTTTCAAAATCAACAAAAGTCGTGTACTGACATGTCCACAGCCACCATGGTTCCTGTTATGCAGCTCTGTATGGAGTTTACTCCTTCAGTAGGGGCTACGTCACGTGTTTTGTTGCTCTGATTGGCCCGTAAAGATGTGACAGACAGGCTCTGCCCTTTCCCATTTGCTGTCTATGAGTGCTTTTCTGTGTGCCAGGTTACTGTCACAGTGGATGTAGCAGAAAACCAACAGCTTACACTCGTTTAGCCTCGTTTTATTAGATTTTGAGTCTTGTGAATGGAGACTCAGAATCTTGGTTCATTATGTGAGTTTGTAGTGTACTGTGTAGGACATTCAACTGGACCCCACGCACAATGAGAAAACTGTTAGATCTGTCATCATTTGTAATCATGCGTTGGACCGCTCTCATTTTCAAAATCAGTTAAGAACTTAAAAATCTTAGTGTATCCTTAGTATTATAATGTGACAGGGAAGTTCACCTTTGACTTTTTGACGATGCAGTGCATTCACTTATTCCATTCTTTTTTCTTAGACGTTTTTTTTTATTTTGAATTTTGTATTATGACCAAAAGCAGGTGAGTAAAGATATGATGACCCGGACCTTTGACCTCAAAAATCAGATTAAATTATCCTTTATTCCAAGTCATAATTACATCAATCTACACAAAATAACACTTTGCAAACCTTTTCTGTTATATAAATCCCATATACACATGGCTAAATTGACAAACTGAAATCATAAACCATCTGGCCCTGCTGTCACCAATCAAACACAGAGGAAAGAAAACTGGGTCAAACATCATGTCACAACTTGTTCATTTCGACCTTTAGTTTAGAACTTGTGAATACCACTGGAGTGAATTTCCCAAATGGTCTTTCCTTCGGAAATGTGACCCCACTTCTGGGAACTGTTTTGTAATGGCTGGGTTTCTTGTTTTGTTGTGGTATTTATACTCTGGTCTATTATCACCTCTCTTACAAGAAGTCAAAAAGTTTTGATTTGTATAGCACCAATTTGTGACAAATGTTACCTTAAGACAGTTTAGAAAAACAGTAGGTCTAGACTCTGCAATTTGCTAGATTATTTACAAAAACCGAGCCTTAATCCATCATGAGCTCAGCACTTGGCAACATTTAGCAAACAGTGGCATGGAAAAACCTCCTTTAACAGGGAGAGACCTCAAGGTGAACAGCCATCTGATGAGACTGTGTTACAGATAGAAAGTAGAATAGAGTAAGATGCAGAAAGGGTCTAGTTTAGATTGAGGAACAATCAGGAATACTGTTAAGCCTAATTACATTTTCGCGTAAAAATCAAAACACTATTATTAGGGCTAACACCCTGTACTTAGCTGTTCAATAAGTTGGTCAATGAGCTCTCATCTGAGAAACCAACATCTCATTGGTCCAAACTCAGATGGACAGAGAAAGAGAGAGAGGGTTTCACAGCTGATACACTCTAAAGAACTCAAAAACAGGTTTACACAAAAATGCATGAAGGTGCAGGATTTTGTATGATTGATATATTCCTTTCTGCACACTACATGTCCCTGCTATACCCTCTGTCACAGCCTCTAGCCCCAATGCCTTTTTAACCAGCAGTCAACTTTTTAAATTCCCATTAGTATTTAATAAAAAAAATGCAAACATTAAGTTTGATGTTTGCAGAAAGAGAGCTCTACGTTTGGAAAATAAAAAGCATAAGCTGAAGCATGTGTCCTGTATATTTTCGACATTATAAACAATAAAAAAATATGTAGAGTTGTGTCATATATAATTCTAAACAGATACTGAGCTGCAATCTCAAGCTCTTATAGTTTCATTATCAGAAATCATATGACAGGTGCACACTGGTCAACTATGAGTCAATTGTAACCTCAGTATAACTTAATGGGGTTAAACATAATTCTTAATGCTGCAAAACACTCAAGTTTATTTCTTAGCTCATTTAGACTACCATCCAGGGTGCACTTACTACACTGCCAGTAATAAGGTTGATCTACAGATAACAACCAGTTTATTGATCGTTGAGAAGGTTTCAGTTTAGTCTACTGATCTTTTATTTGCTGGACTACTGCCCTCACGTTAATCTCTTATCTGTATTAACAATACAACAGTCAAAGAAAGGCCTCATTATCAACAAAACTGAATATAAAGACACCTAATGTTGTGTTTCTTGCACCTAGAAGCTTCATTCTTCACTCAACAGTTGTCATGTTCTGTATCCTGACTCATACATTCAAGTTTCCCTTATGAGAGAGTGAGCAAGCAGTCATATCGGATTGCACTTGACAGACTGTCCTTGGAGACGGCCTGTGATACTGGACACTGTTTATAGGGAGAGCAGGTGTACACCTCATTGAGCTGCAAAACCAACCCATACATTATTCCTGCGGGGTCCAGCAGCCGCCATGTGACTGGAGCACAGAGGAGGTCTGCTCACTGGGAAAGAAAGTCAGTGCAAGGTCTTTATTTAGCTGTGAGGAGCTTCTTTAGGCTCAGTGTGAAGTTAAACCCGAGAGCTATATGTGTGTCCTGAGGGCAAGAGAGTGGGTCAGTAGATCACTGTGACTCAGGGAAAATGTGGCTTATTTAGCAGTGAACGCCTGAAGTTTGATACTACATGTGAAAGAGAGAAGAAACCCAGACCTCAACGTAAGAAATTTAATACAGATCTCTTAAACTCCTTACACTAGCACCCCTACTGTGAAAAGTTTAGACAACAGCCATTGAAAAGCTAAAGATAGGGTTCATTGAACCTCAGTGTTATGAATCATTAACAGAGGTGAAAGGCCATGGGAAATCCACCTGTGCTATGATCTCCTGAACTTCCTCAATGCTTGTTTAGCACTGGTCCAAATTAATACAGATATGAGTTTGTAGTGAGTGCATTTACTTCTCACATACAAAATGAGAAGTTTACCTGAGTAAATAACAGCAAGAGTCCAAAAAACACTCAAAGAAATACTCTATAAACAAATAAATACTAGTAAATTATAATAATTATGTATCTTATTTTATTATAACCGAGCTAACAGTTGTCTGGTAGCTTTTAAAGAGGGGGTAATATACTTTTCAGATTTTTAAAACATAAATATAAAGTCACATTGTTGGGTGTCCATACTTCACGTATGCAAATTTTCAAACCGCAAGATAAACGTATGCAGCAGTAATCTTGGAATTAGACTGTAAACTGATGATTGGGAATCTCTCCGAGATCTTCCCGAGACAAGATTTCAATGGAGCGAACTGATGAGGTCATCGCAATAGGATCTCCTGACAGGTTCATCCGTGCTGCCAGCAAAGCAGAACAGACCACCCCCACAAGATGAACAGCGTCCACCATTATCAAAGCCATTTAGTAACACAGTAATTAAACACTTACCAAACAGATACGTCCTGCTCTATTCTTCACTGCTGCCGCTGGTTTTCTTTCTCCTCTCTCTCCAAACTATCAGGGTCAGACTCCGGGTCTAACACATATGGACGTGTATCAAAATTCGCCATATTTTACTCAGTTGGACCGGTTCATTCAAAGTTTACAAGTACTAGCATAGCAATATAGCCACATTGGAGGGGGCGGGCACAAAACATTGAGCCAGCCTCTGGAAAATTGGCCAATTGGAGGAAAGCAGGTCGGGGGGGGGGGGGGGGGCAGTGTGAGAAACATGAGGAGTTTTTTGAGCTGTAAACCATGTGAAGCTACTACATGGGTATCAGAGAAATGGTGTAAAGCTTTGAAAAAAGGCATAATACCCCCACTTCAACAATAAATTACAGCCAAAGATGTGCAAAGCTTTTAATGTGCAGAATTAGGAATAAACAAAAGGTGAGAAAATGTAAATTTTAACATATTATGCACACCCTCTGCAGACATGACTACTGTGTTGTCACTCAGCATAGTGGACAGCAGAAGTTGAAATTCAGTTGCTAATTACATTTGTGGTACAAGCCATAAAGTGACAAAAAGCAAATTAATAGAATAAACCTACTTAACACAAATGTAAGTGATATTGTCCAGTGATCAGAGTCACCTCAATGGCACTTACAAACATAAAATCTTGTGAAGTTCCAACGAAATAGATATTTCTCTGTGCCCTTGCAGTGATCTTAAAGCAAACAAAAGCCTTGATGCTGTCCATGGGGATCCCTCTATGTTTAATTTTTCATTCAAATGTCAAACTATGTTCATAAAGAAGCATCCATATGCACACTCTCTGTTTTTAACATTGTGTTAGGTTAAAGGTCACCTGTAAACAGTGTGTCATTAACACTGAAAATTTAAGCTTTTCCGGGTCGTGCCGGTAGTCGAGTGGTTAAGGCGCGCACTATGTACGCAGGCGACCCCAGTTCAAATCCAGCCTGTGGCACTATTACCTGCATGTCTCTCCCCGCTCACTTCCCTATTTCCAACTCTATCCACTGTCCTCTCTCTAATAAAGGCACAAAAAGCCCAAAAAATAAATCTTTATAAAAAGAACATTTAAGCTTTCTAAACTTTCCATGTACATGATGTGCACTACACAGATGACCATAGGGAATATATGGACAAGAAAGATTCAGCAGTGGTAATTAGTAAGTAATACATCCCTTTTGATGTATTTCAAATTTCGAACCTAAAAAAATATTGTTCAAATATATTCAATGGGACAAAGGGTTTTGGAACTGTTTGTTGTTTAGTGATCTACTTTAAATGATGGTTCTCTGGATTAAAATAATTTCATGATCCAGATTTGCATGTAGGAAAAGTCTAGCTCTATCAGGTCCTAAAGAGGAGTAGAAAACAACTTTAAAAGTGCTGGTTAAATGAAGGTCTACTTGATCATTTCTAATGCATTCTTGGCATCTGATTTTCTTTTACACTGGTTGGCTTACACGGCACAGACTCGTGCAGACTGTACACTCAATTCAAAATTTTTGATGTGTAATGAACTGTTAGCTGTACTTTCATGCATGTATCCGTTGATAGAGATAAATAAACCATCTTCAGTTTGACACAGATGGGAGCTGGTGCGTCATTACCTCAGAGTGCAGGCTGGATTTGCACCTCGTTGTTTTCACTGCACACATCAAAGCCTGCTGATCGGTCAACACAGCCAGCAGAACAAATGTACTTGACGGAAAACAGAACACTTCTCAAACCAAAATCTGGCAAATCAGCCTTTTCACAATATCTTGCATTCTACAGTTTAGTCAAGAAACTGGTACTCAAACCCAGTTTGTCTGAGACAGACCTAAATCATTTTTTCACTGTCTGCCAGGAAAACCATGAAAAATAAAACTCCTACGACTTCAGTATGTGGACAGCAGAAAAACTAATAAAGAAGGCATTAGCCTGGGAGCCTGTCAGTACAAAAACAATACTAAGAGAACTTCACAGAGCAGAGCGATGAGAGAGAGAATGATATCACTGTCTGCTACACGCATAAGAGACTCAGATGACGGATGTGTTTCAATGATGCTAAGAGGAAACACTCACCTGTGACGTATCCAATTCATCTCTGCTGCTTCCCCTCCCTGATTGGTTGGAGATGCTGTCAGGGGACAAAGGCCGGTAGCCAATGAGAGGCACTTCGCTTGACTCCACCCCTGGCAGGTCATATCCACCTGTACGCATGTTTCGGGGGAGCATGGTGCCAGCTGACATAGACAGGAAGAACAGAGAAAAAGAAGCGTTTCAGGGTCTTTTAGACAGAACATCTTGAAAGTCTGTTCAATTAATATGTGCTCATGGCTATAAAACATTTAATTTGTTTAATTCAGCTCATAAATCAGATTGAAACAGCTTATTAGAGAATCTTAAACATGACCAGAAAAGCATTGGATTCTTGTATGCAAGCGTCATTATCACAATACTTCTATTGTCTTACAGTTTATTGAATGGTTTCAGGCCAAACCCCTCTGATCTGCTGTATGAGCTACAAGTTTCATTACAAACAATACTGTATTGAAGTTTAGGCAGTACATTTGCTGACAAAAAAACTCTGGGATAACAAACTTCAGATTTAATTCGGCTCATGGGCCTGCACTGGGTATCCCGACTCACAAAAGCAACTCTACAATTTGCATGAAAACAGTCTATCCCTTTAATATCGTAATATTGTATTGTATTGTCATATTGTATTCTAACTTGACGTGTTTTCAGGCTCTATAATGTGTCTGCTAGGATGATTATGATGTTGGAGTTATATTGCTGGCTTTATTTTTCATGGGTTCTTCTGTTGATGCGGTTTTGTCTTGTTTTGTTCTTTGCTTGTGTTATGATGCTTTGTTTTAATTGTGTTTATGCTTATTGTCAAAGCACCTTGCAAACCTCTTGCTATACAAATAAAGTAATTATAATTACTATCTAATAAAACCGTGATATATTTATTTAGGTCAAATGATATATCAAACAACTATCATCTTAATGACAATAATATGGATCTGTGATGTTAAATCTTGATCACTAGAGCATTTCTAATTGCTTTTTCAAAATCAACTAGCCTACATAAAAAATGGCCTTTATCATTTGTGTAGAACTGGAGGGGGGACAAGTCTCCGTCTGCCCTGTAGCTGTCAAAATTGGATTTGCAAAATTTAATTACAATCATGGGAACGCACCCAATGGAAAGTTTAAAAAATATCTCTTAGGAGGAACAAGTGTTATAGGCCTGTTATGTTGGGATTTCATGTCTTAAAGCAGTCAAAATCTTTGCTAATTTTTAAGGATGCATAATATTGGATTTTGCTGATAACGGAAATTTCAGTAATTATAAATTAATTTTGCGATTGTTTATATTTACATGTAGTTCAGACCTAAAACTTCAGTCTTCAAAACACACTTTAAAGTTTAAGGAATGAATATGAACAAAGTAAAAGACTTCACCTGCTGTAGGTCTGCCAGTCTACATACTCCACAAACTTTAATAATCTAGCCAACAGTGTTTGGAAAAAATCAGCTGAAAATTTCATTTCTGACAAGATGGACAATGAACTTTTTAAGCTCTGCTGATACAGATGTCAATAATAACATGCATCCCTACTGATTTTTGACATAAATCTATCCCTTTTTTCATGTTTCTTAAAGGGTTAAGCTTTTTTAGACAGGAGTAAGGGGACTTCGAGAAAAAAAAAATTGGAACCACTGTTGTAGACCACTGGGGTCTTTAGCAGATGTGCATCCATTAATTCTATTCACTCCATTTTCTTGTTCACAGTTCTTTTCTCATGATCTTGAATTATTTTTCTTGGAATATCAAAATTTGATTTTCCCATTACAACCAATTACTTTATGTCATTATGTTAAGATAACATAATGGCTTAAATTTCTATTAATCTAGAAAACAAGCTGGACTTGGTCACTGTGATAGGCAAGGCCAGGATTTGCCATGCTGCCACTGGCTCCTGACATTCACAAGGTTAGTTAAATCTATTTTGATGCTTGTCTTGCACTGTTGCAATAAAGGAGATATGAAATAAGTCAAAGTGTCAAGAAACCAACTAGAAGTGCTTCATTATCATGGTACAATTGAATTTTAAAAAATCAAAGATGGATGTCTGAGACAGGTTTTGGTAGGGAACAAATTTTATATCTTGAGGGTATAAAAACAATGAATGGTAACAGGCCTGCCCACAGATTTCATACCCTCCCCGGATGTCATTACCTCCACCAAGGAGGTTATGTGATCGGGTGGGTTTGTTTGTTTGTTTGTTTGTTAGCAACATAACTCAAAAAGTTATGGACGGATTTTGATGACATTTTCAGGAAATGTCAGAAATGGCTTAAGGAAGAACTGATTAGATTTTGGGACTGATCTGGATCACCGTCTAGATCGAGGAAGTTTTTAAAGGATTCTTCACTATTGGGAGATAGGGCTAATGGCGGAGGTCTGCGCTCTCTGAGTGCTTTTCTAGTTTTCTTTGTTTGTTTTTTTTTTACCAGTGCATGTGATTGGCTCAGTAGCATAGGTGCTAAAATCCTGTTTCATTTTGGAGCTGAGGAGCATGTTTGGTAAGAAAGTTGCCTTCATTTCTGTCTTTCTTTTCCAGCATCCCAACTTTTGTGCAGGTCTTGGCACAGATGTGTATTTTGAAACTGTTGGCCAAATGATTTGGTTCGATAAGCTTGTTCACATTGCCAGTATTTCCAAAACAGGATCATTTCATTTAAAGAAATGGTGAGTTCCACTTTAAAATAGGCAACATTTAAATGCAAGAATCTATCAGATGTTTGTGTTGCTTTGATATGAATGTTTAAAAAAATGGAGTTAAAGATAAAATATGGTTTGGCACCAGAAAGCCTTAAATAGTGAAGACTTTTTATAATTGCAAAACAGTTCAAGTAGTTTAGCAATACATGTCTTTTGGATGTCTTACAGCTTTCATGCCTGTTAATGTTTTCTGCTTTGCAACTTAGATTGATATTCTAAAGTCGGCCAGTATATCAGGTCCTGTTTAAAGTAACTTTTGACTGCAATTCAAAATATTTTACATGAAACATGCACACTAAGTTGTCTGTAGCTTGGAGGCCATTATGTGGTTAATTTGTTTAACACATTCATTGTGCCCCAGCAGCAGGGCAGGATTTGCATGGTAACCCCTCCTTTTATTTCCCTTTCCCCTCTTTGGTATTTGGACTGCCATGAAGATAGACATCTAGTAAACACTGTTTCAGGAAGAGAGGTGAATGAGGGAAAGACGCTGATAAAGGATGGGGCTAGGGAAATGTCAAACACAGATTAACTTGGAACCAGTACTAGCTGATTAGATTAAGTTAAAGCACAAAAATATTGATGCTATGCTTTTTGCAGGTACTTTTTGCCTGCAGGATAGCTGCCAGGTAGAAGCTGTAACTGTAAACCAAGAGAATCATCCCATGAGGACCCCCTGTCAACTCCCACAGCTCTGGGTAAGAAAGAAAAGGAGTTGAATAAAAAAAAGCCTCAAGGATGGTTTAAAAATGTGCTGGCACTCCCAACTTTCCATTGTGCTTTTGTCTTGGACTCCTGCAGCTCTGTAGCATTTGTGCAGCGCTTTCCTCTCTTTTATAACCATTTAACAAGGCTTTAGGTTTGTAATTTTTGATTGTTACAAGTTTGCATGGAAGAAAAGAGGCACATGCAGCCCTGCAGGGGGAAACAAGCTATAAACAGACAGTGAATGCACTGACCAAAGGCTGTGTAGAGGTCTGAATAGCTGCTATTCACTGCCCCTGACCAAAGCAAACAGACTGCTTATGACTGAGGTGTACATACATACAGCAGTATCTAGGTTACACTTAAGTCACACCCCATAATGCTCCTTTTCTGCTCAATAAACAGCCATAGGAGGTTCTACACACAGTCCTTATGATAACTGTTAATGAGGATTAGCCTGAAACAGTATTGAGGCAGTAAAAGTTTGTGCGTGCTCACGCTCTTATTACAACACAGGAGTGACAGTTGAAGACATTTGCTTCCTATTATGTCGCTCAGGCCCTGGATGTTTGAATAAAAGCAATAAAACGAACAAACTAGCAACAGTGAGCAGAGTAAAGATGCAATTGGACTTACTGTTAGCCGAGTGTCATTCGCAGCTGGATTCAGGCTGCATTAGGGTGACCGTTGGTGCTGCCGGCTCGCGCTGAGGAGAGTCGCACCCATCTGTACCACCGTCACCGTTACTAACGACGAGGGAGAGCTCCGTCCTCCGTCTGTCTGCCCCCTCCACCCTCTCTCGTCCCCTCTATCAGCGTCCACACACCGCCTGTCTGTCCAGCCTTTAGCAGCTGATAGCGCACTTTAGTCGAGCTGCGTAAACTGTCCCTCTCTCTCTTTTCGTCGCAGTTCCTGTCTGTCTGAATGTTGTGTTACGTTGTTCACTCAGCGCTCTGTGTTGCTAACGGCTCGCTACCCCCAGGTGTCGCACCGTGTGAGGATACTGTACACCACACCAGCTTCAGCGCACCTCTCCTCTGGGGAAATGTCACTTCAGGGACTAAGGGAGAGAGACGTCTCGCGCACGAACGCATTTCCGCACGGCAGACTGCGCGCGCACACGCATGCGCACGTTCATACACATTCTTCTGTAGCCAGCGTCTGATCTTTAACTTGTAACCTCTAACCTTATCTAACCTCATCGGCAGAGCAGTTAAACCACACACAGACTAGAATGACATTTCCAGTTATAAATTATATTTAGGCCTACATTATATTTGCATTTAATACACAAAAAGCCCTGTAAACTTTATCGGATGTTTGCTTGTTAATTACTAAATCATCTTTATGCAGCTGTATGCTGCTGTGTTTCACTGTGTAATGAACCAAGCATAAACTTTTTTTGGTGCAGGTTTGCTGTTTTTATGATTTTGAAAAATGATAGCAATCATTAAAAAGTAATTAAAGATAACTCACGTCCACTTCTATGGTAACTAATAGGCTAGGCTAAGCTCCAGAAAATGCATAGGGATAGCATGGGGAGGATCATGGGCGTAACATAAAGGGGGTACTGATTCTCTGGGCCCACAGAATGGATGGACCCAGAAGCCATCAAAGAAAAGTGTGATTTTGTTTATTTTAGAAAAGTGTGTTTTTATTTATTTTCTTGGTAATTAGTATCATCACTGAATCAAAGGCGACTCTGGATCAATTTTTCTTAAAACTTTCATCCTCGTTCATATATGAGCAAATTACCCACATGTTTTAACTTGTCAGCATGTTCTGGTGTCTTCCCGTCTGTTTGGAAATTGGCTCAGGTGACCCCGTTATATAAAGGGGGAGAAAAAAGCAATCCTAATAATTATCGTCCAATATCCAAACTACCCAGTCAGTCAAAAATCCTGGAGTCACTGGTTAACAAACAATTCAAAACATTTCTGTCCAATAATTCTATTTGAAGCCCCCATCAGTATGGTTTTAGAGCGAAGAACAGCACCATCTCTGCAGCCACTGTGGTTATTGATAGTATTGTTTCTAATATGGATAAGAGGAGGTGTTGTGCTGCTGTTTTTATTGATTCATCAAAAGTATTTGACACAGATGATCACAGTCTTTTAATCCAGACACTTAGTAACATTTGGTTTGCTTGTAACTGGTTTTATGATTAGCTATCTTTTCAACAGTGTTTAAAGGCTGGAAAGTTCCAATCTTAGGTTTTATCTCTAACAAAAGGTGTCCCACAAGGATCAGTTTTGGGCCCTGTTTTATTTACTGTTTATATTAGTAATGTTCATCTTTAAACAGACTGTGATTTTCATCTTTATGCCGATGACATTATTTTACATTGCTCTGCTGTTTTTGCACAGCTGGCTGTAGAAAACTTCAACATGCTTTTAACATTCTTCAACATGCTTTTATGGATCTTAAAATTGTACTTAATGAAAGCAAAACCAAATTTATGATCTATTCTAAAGCTAGAGATATTTATTTTAACAGTCTGCAATTATCTACACTTACTGGTAACAGGATTGAAAGGGTATCAGTGCATAAATATCTTGGTATTTGGATCAATTAATCTTTTACATTTAAACAGCATATTGAGTATTTCATTGGCAGACTTTGGCAGAAACGTGGGTTTCTGTATAGAAATAAAGCTAATTTTCCTCCTTAATGTAAGAAAAGTTTAGCTGAGGTGATTTTTCTGTCGGTACTTGACCATGGTGATATTGTCTATGGACATGCTGCTGGTTCCACATTCAAACCTCTAGATTCTGTTTCTGCTCTTAGATTTATAACTTATACACTTTATAACTATAACACTCATCACTGTATTCTGTATGACAAAGTTGGTTGGTCCTCTCTGGCACAAAGGCGTGATACACACTTGTATGTTTTCATTTAAAAATCCCTGATTGGACATACACCATCATATATAACATCTATGCTGCACTGGACCACTGGACATTATACCCCCCTGCTCCTCCCTTAAAAATGTCCAGATGGTATAGTCCAGTGCTGCAAAATAATGCAAGTAAATATGATTAACCATAGTAAGAAATATTGCTCATGAATGGGGAAATTATAGTTAAAAATACATTAAAGTGCATAGATATTTATAAAAAATGAGGCAGCATTTGTTGTTTGGCCAGCTGGTTAAGGGGGGCCCTGTGTGATATTCTTTCTGGGGGTCCAAAATCCCTAGCTGCGCCCCTGGGGCAGACCAACAAATATATCTAAAACAAATAAAAAATTGTACCTACTTAAACAACAACAACAACATTTTAGGTCTCTCACAGCCACCCTTGTTGTAACAAGCTCCAAAAATACTAAAGCTAATCGTTCAGCAAGCTGCACCACTAAGAACAACACAGAAGCTATGATTTTAAATAGCAAAGATTTACAACGCTCTACGACTTAATTGCTTAAAAGCAATTCAATAGAATCACACAGAAATGTGGGGTATAAATTTGGGGATTCTCACCATCATATGACATGGATGAATGGTATTTCTAGCAAGACAATGAACACGATACAATTCAATTTTATTTGTATAGCACATTTCATGCAAATGTAGACTCAATGTGCTTTACACAAGATAAAAACACACAGTAAAAGCAATAAAAACTTAAACACACCCCCCCCCCCACACACACACACCCTTACACACACACGCCTCACACACAGAATACACATATATTATACAGTTTATGTTGTCCTATCTTTCAGTACAACATATCCAAAATGCAAAAATACTGTAGGTCTAACAGTTAAAGGCATGAGAGAAAAGCAGTGTTTTCAGAGCACTCTTAAAAGAGCCTAAAGTGTCTACAGCTCTCAGGTCAGCCGGCAGCTTGTCCCATAGGACAGCACTGTAATAACTAAATGCTGCTTCACCAGATTCATCTCTAACTTTAGGTACATTGAGGAGACCCATACCTGAAAATCTAAGTGATCTGACTGGATAATAGCCTGTGAGCAGGTCAGAAAGGCACTGAGGTGCCATACAATTCTTGTAAACAAGAAAGTGAAGGTTTTTCAGAATTGGTGTGATGTGTTCCATTTTCTTTGCTCTTGTTAACACTCAAGCTGCACTATTTTGGATGAGATGGAGTCGGTTCTAGTCTGTTGGATATGAATGCATGAACCAGTTTGTAGAATCAGATTGAGACATGAATGACCTGAGTTTTAGAAATGTTTTTTAGGTGGTAAAAGGCTGTTTTGGTAATGGTTGTTATATGATCTTGGAAGTTTAGATTTTTGTCAATGATAACACTGAGATTTCTGACATGCTCACTGGGCTTAAACGGAAGTGAAGATGAAATGGATAATATTTCTTGTCTCTGCTTTTGTGGACATATAATCAGGATTTCTGTTTTTCTTTGTTGAGTTGGAGAAAGTTCGGTGACATCAAGTGGTTTATTTCATCGATGCAGTTGACAAGATTATTCATGGGAGTAGATTATCAGGGGACACTGAGACATAGTTGAGCATCATCAGCATATGAATGGTAAGACACAAGGACAACATGGGGCAGACTAGCAATTGTATCTCTAAAAGAAGTAAAAATCTACACGTGATAAAACAGGAGCATGTTAGGTCTTGCACAGCTGCTATTGTGCTCATTTTAAAAAACGCTGGAAAAGGAAAGAATATCCAAACCCCAGAGTCTTGGCTGACGTTCAATATTTCACACCCTTAGAATACATTCAAATGAAACAGCTTACTAAAGAAATTGTGTTAAACATGAATGGGTGACTTGCTTTAAAGTGATTGTTAATGTTAGATTGTACCAGCTCAGCAAATAGAAAAAAATCAGCTGCAGTAGCCTGGTTTCACCCTGTAGAGGGCAGTAACTATGTACATTTCTTACTCATGATGGAAGCTCTAAAACTTTGTGATCAAACGGTAGTTGGACCTGAATTATTTAACAACACTTGATAATGGCATTATAAAACCCTTTTTAGCTGAAGCTAGGAAATAATTTAGTGAACCATTGACTAGCAAGCCACACCACTAAGAGCAACAATGAAGCTATGATTTCAGCAAGCAAAGACTAACAAAATCCACAAAAATCACAGAAGTGTATGGTACTGATTTTGGAGATTCTCATCACTTTGGCGGATTTCATAAAAACATCTTACCATGGGGGCAGCATGGCTCAGACTAGATACGAAACAGGGGCCGCAACAGAGGGTGCCCATGTTGCAAAAGATCTAGTCCCAGTGGAAACTCATAAAGACAGAAACACATTACAAACAGTATTCACACAATGACAGTACAGTAAATTATTTAAAATTTCAATAAATTATGGCAAATTGAGCTTATAGGATAGACAGCATACTGCTACATTTATAATCCTGATTTTTCCTTGTTCTGGGCTGGCTATTTGCAAGTAGATTTTCTTTTGCAGCTGGCAAGATGGTGACATCAATATGACACAAAATTACAAACAATATATGACATGAAACAATGCATAAGCGAAAGGAAAGCTACCTAAGCCTAAAGCTTGATAAATACATATATAATTTTTTGACTTTAACTTAAACTTTTTATATCCATGCTCTCATTTTTTCCCGTCTGGACTATTGCAACTCTCTCCTGTCAGGTCTCTGCCAAAAATCCCCTTCTCACCTTCAACTGGTTAAAAATGCAGCAGCTAGGCTTCTAGCCGGTTTTAACAGACAACATCACATCACCCCGATTTTAGCATCTTTACACTGGCTACCCATTACTTTTAGAATTGATTTTAAGATTTTATTTATTACTTTTAAAGCACTGAAGGGTCTGGCTCCAGAATATATTACAGAACTTTTATTCCCCTATGTCCCAGCCCGCAGCCTCAGATCCTCGGGTGGGAACCTCCTGGTCGTTCCAAAGTTGAGACTCAAATCTAAGGGTGACAGGGCCTTCTCCATCAGAGCCCCTCAACTTTGGAACGACCTGCCCGAAGAGATAAGGCATGCAGAATCATTGACATCTTTTAAATCACTTCTTAAAACTCATTTTTATAGACTGGCTTTTATGTGATGTCGTCTTCGTCTTCATCTTATTTTATTTTTATCTTCTCACAGATTCTTACATATTTTTGTTTAGTTTTCCTCTTAATCTCTCCTTTACTCCCTGTCAACCTAATTTTATTCCCTTGCCCCTTGGCTGTTTTTAATTGTTACTGTCTTCCTCACTTTATTGATTTTACCTCTTCACTGCTTCCCCTTATGTTTACCTCTGTTATAATATTTATCAATTTTACTGCTTTTACAGTTTTAGAGCTTGTTTTACCCTGTTTTAATATCTGTTTTTGCCCTCTTATTTACATTTTACTGTTTCTCTTTTAATTTCTTATGTCTTTAATTTTGGTCCTCTCAGCCTGTGTAGCTGGGTTCCTGCATTGCCTGGGCTGCTTTCATTTTATGGTACTGATGTTTGTGTCTTGCCTGCATCCTGATGATGTTCATGATGTCTTAGCTGTGCAGTATGGTTTCATGTCTGCACTCTGATTGATGTCTGTGATGTCTTAGTTTCCATGGCATCACAGGTCATGTAGGTTTGGTTCTATATTGTTGCTCTTTATCGATGTAGATGAATTATTATCTGTCTACATGTCACGTTCTGTTTCTTGTCTTTTGTCTGGGTTGTTGCTTTGTTTTTGTACTTGCTTCTGCACTTGTCAAAGCACTTTGTAAACCCATGTTTTTAAAAGTGCTACAGAAATAAAGTTATTATTATTATTATTATTATTGTTATTATTATTATTATTATTATTGTATTATGGATCATCCTAATCCTCATTTAGATGTATGTATGTCCAATTCAAGCTACTTGTCAGGGCCAAGAGCCTATAACTAATTTACTCCCTTAGGTCTGAAAGCTACACGCAATATTTCTTTGCAGAACAGTCTTTTGTGCAACATTAAATATGATGTGCTGTTAATTTTGCTGCCCTGTTGTCTATAAAAGGATGAAATTGTCTCCGCCTTGACCATTTACAGGACATGCATGCACCAGTTACTTATAACAAATGTTAATGTAAGTCACAGCGACAAATATTTTTGCTTCCTCTTGTCTGAGTTAATTAAGATGTTATATGCTAATCACGTAGGTGCAGGACTACTTAAAAAAAACAGCAGAGAGAAGAAGAGGCTAATAAGCTCACACACTCCCTCAGTGCTACAAAAATGAAATGAAATCACATTTTACCTGTTTGATGTTTGTCGGGTGTTGGCAAAGACTAATTGGTAGAATCCTTGTGATTAAATCACAGTTTTTGGCAGTGGATTTGTCTGAGTGCACAAGTTGGAGTTAAAAAAATAAAAGAAACTCCACGATAACTACTGTTGTCATGTGCAAACTAACATTATAAAGTTGTTTTATTTTTTACAGAGTACTTTTATTTCAGCATACATCTCAGAGTGACTATGGATTTCTTTTAAATGAAACTGACTTTATTTACAAATGTTATGATAATAGGTAAAATATACCATTTGAAATCATTTTAAACTGTACTTTTTTTGGAAGGTATCTCATGGCCTGCTTGTGGAGACTGTTAAAGGCAATGCTCTCCATCATCATAAACCCGGGATCAGCCACTTTTTATACTAAGAGGGCCACATTTTTTTTTTCAATGCCAGAAGGCTTCTATTTTAAATTGAATGGTACTCTCACTTTAATTATTACAATGATTTAGATTTCAATGTAGGGAAAAATACACAGCTTTTATATATTATACCGTTTATAGCTTTAAACTTAAATACAAATATTTAATTAAAGAAAACTTAAACTGCTTTTGAATGCACTTTACATAATACTTGATACTTTAGTACATTTGATTCACATATTCACAGTTTAAATACAAATGTGTTTGATGATGCATGTGAAAGATTTTTACAGAAATAATTAAAGCCAA
Source organism: Cheilinus undulatus (assembly GCF_018320785.1). Taxonomy (NCBI): domain Eukaryota; kingdom Metazoa; phylum Chordata; class Actinopteri; order Labriformes; family Labridae; genus Cheilinus; species Cheilinus undulatus. Next base: position 42,873,720 of record NC_054872.1, on the reverse strand, counting down.
TGCTATCTCTAATTTTGTATTAAGAACCCAACAAATATATGGGTAATCAAAGATAACTTTCTATTTCTTTATGTTTTAATTGAAAATTTTATCAGGTTTTATTCAACTTTGGGAAATTTGAAATGGATTCACAGGCAGCATTAGGTGAGGAGGAGGGATGCATGTGGCCCCCTGGACATCAGTTAACCATCTCTGATATGAGAATTTTTTGAATGCATACAGAAGAGCAAAAAAAAAAAAAAAAAAGCTGATCCTGAAAACCCCTGTCAAACAACTAAGGATCCAATTTATTCCATTTTCTCTCATATTTGTCTTTTTTTGTTTTTGGAAAGCTGGCCAGTCACTCTTGAGAACATGATTGTGTTTTGTGCATGTTTGCCTCCAAGTCTCACGACACATCATGACACTGATCTAAACTGTATCCTACTTATCTCTCCTAATGATTTCTTATTAATCAGCTGATGTCCCTGTCATGAGAAGCCTCTTTGCTTGGGGACTAACAGATACCAGAAATGTTGCTTTGTTTCCTCTGACTGCTGCAAGAATTAGAAAAAACTGCTGTGCTGACTTCTGAAGAACACAATCATAACTCAAGGATAGGAATACTACCAGCATTTCGTAAAAAATAGTGAGAGCACATTGAAAATGACCTGAAACAAAAAAGGTAAAAAAAAAAAAAAGAAATCATCAAAGATATGACATAAGACCTGGAAATCCCATCACATTCATGACCCTGATCACCCCTCAGACAGACAGGGTGATTCCAGTGCAGCCGCATCGTGCTTGTATTTGCTCGCCACCTAGTGGTAACAGCTGGCACTATCCACTTTAACGCTCTTTAATCTGCCAGGGGCCATTTTGAACCGCACGGTTTTCCCACACGCTTGACTGGTGTGAGTAATGTGTAGGACGTAAATAAAGAGGGAAAGACACAAACATGGAGAAATAAACAAACACATAGAGTTGGACAAGTGCCGGTAGACAAGACGTTATTCATCCATAAACAACAGAGAAGTGAGTAGCCTATAATCTACTATACACCATGCTTAATTAAATATTACTTAATAACGTATATATGTTTTTGTGAGGCAGTTGTGGCCTAATGGTGTCTTTTTCTGCAAGGATAAAATGACATTATCTATCATTTTGTATCTTATAATGGTTAGAAGATTTGTTTTATTAGAGGCTTGAAGAGTTTGCTTTTCAGTTTTTCTGCCAAATATTTCTGATTTATGACTTAATTATGTGTGATAATGAGAGCATATGCCTAACTTATCCTGTCTGAAACATAGTTCCAATCACACTTTTTATATTTTGGATGTCTTGCCGAAATGACCCTCCAGATATTACACATATCTGTCTTGAAGATATAGCCTTACTTTGAAATGTATTGGCTCTGAAACACACCTGGTTAATGTATTCCTTTTATCACTAAATTTGCTTGACAAAAAAATATTACTTTCAATTTCATTTTTTCATTTTACTTTTGTTAAAAAGTTGTCGAACAATACAAAAGCTGCTTCCGGAATATGTCTGTGTGTTGCCTCATAAACAGGTAATAGGAATTTCGTAGCTTTTTAGCGATTTGGATTATTTGCTGTGCTCAGCCGGTAGATCATTTGATATCAATTTTGGCTTCATTAGAGCACATCAGCAATGTTTACACTGATATTTGTTCTGGTATTTTACTGTTGTCAGATGAACCACACTCTTTGGCTGGGCCATATGACACCCTGATTTACAACATTATTACACCTATCAAGCAGAAGCCATTACAGCTTACCGTAACTATCTTGTGGATAAAAGGTAACCCCTGTTCTGTCAGTCAAATACCAATTTAAACAAAAGAAAGAAAGAAAGAATAACAGAAAGATCTCTCAAACAGGATTTGGTTCCCAACGGCCACATGCTAGGTCCAGCTCTTTGACTAGGCTAGTCCACCAACGGCACATTCCGGTAGACAGCGTACAAATATACCGAAGTTCGCTACTAACAGGGAAGAATACTAAGCTGGGTGCTAAGGTGTAGTGCTTAAAGAAAAAAGGCTTACCAGCAAAAAAAAGGGGTAAATTTTCAATTTATAGCATACACATACCTCAAAATTACATATTAGCTTGCCTTTTCGTCAAATTAGCAAAACAACGCGGGGCAAATGTAGTATGCTACATGTATAGCCTAGCTTGCAGTTCTAACGGTTTTTCAACGGCTGAGCTGACATATATCTCCTGTGGCTAATATCCTTTCTATTGACAAGTACCTCATACAACCCTGCTTAAATTGCCTAACTATCCCTTTAAACACAATAGTAGAATTTTAATTTTTCAATTAGACTTAATTAGGGACTTGTTTGGAGTGTTTGTCCATGGCTGACTTTAGTTTAAAATGATTGTCGATTGCTATACAGATTTTAACATGAATAAAAAAATACTATGTGTTTACTTAAGCAAGTTAACCCAGTAATCATTTGGCTATTGATAAAGATAAGTGAAAGTGTTCAGCGCTGCTTGCTTGTACATTCCAGTTTCAAACTTTCCTCCACAGTCCTCCTCCCTCGGCTGCTCCCTCTTGTTTGAAACAAACTAATGAGGCGGCTAAACTCATTAATTGGACACTTAATTGGCCCTTGTGGCTGCGCGCGCTGCTTCCGCTGGTACTTGTCTCTCGCCGTCCCTCCCTCGTGCTCCCCTGCCAGACATCACAATACCACCTTGTCACAACGATTTAGGGTCAGCGCCTCCTCAGACGGGAAGGTGCTGCTCTCGCTGTGGACCCCCCCTCCTCCCCCTCTATCAGTATCTCCCTCCCACTCTATCTCGGTGTTTTATGTCTGCGTCACAACAAGTCGGTGGAGAGCGCGAGGCAGGGATGATGGCGTCTCTGGCGGCTTGATTCCGGCGCTGCTCTGACAAAAACCCGCCTTAATAGCATCAATAGAGGGGGGAGAGGAGGGTGAAAGCGACGGGAACATGACGAAACGGCACAGCGGAGGACGGACAAACTAAACTGAGAGACGGACGGACAGTCAGTCAGTCGCCTTCCCCCCTCCACTCCTCCTCCTCCTCCTCCTCTTCGGCTTGACTGACACACAGGCGCTTGGCACAGACAGGGACATACATGCACATCATCCACTTTTTGCAAACACGCAGGCTGCGCATCCGAGCGGGTAGTAATTGGGCAGCGGAGATCCACAGCAGATGAGGGCATTTCATGTCCAGGCTGCCCAGGAATCACTGTGACCCCGACGGAAAGGAGTTCGACTTGACAGGTACCCTTCACCAGTCAGCTTACACTGCCCAATTTGCCTGATTTTTTGATTCACAGAAAGGCTACGCACACTGCTTTTGCATCCTGCGTCTGTCTTGACTTGAGTGCATGCACTGGAACAAATGTGCAAAGATAAAGCCTGCACAGTCATTTCATGCATCTATTCAAGTTTTTAAGATGTTGGGAGAAGAAGAAGAAGAAAGCTGCAAAGTGCCTGCTTCAAGTGCTCATTCAAATCTTGCAGCAGTCATCATGCAGTGTTTTGTCTGAGTGCGCTTGTGTGTGTGTTTCATGTGTGCAGTAATCATTTGTCTTGCTCTCTGGTTGTGTACTCACTCTCATCTTTCACTGTGGTGGATACAGGCTGTCGCTATGCTCTGGTCTAAAAGGAGGAGGAAGAGAGAGAGGAGGGGGGGTTAGAGATTTTAACCCCTTTGCACCGCCTGTCTGAGAGCCAGCCGGGAAAAAAAAAACGCCGGGGCCGTAAACCCCTCTGTCAGCAACAGCAGCAAAGTATTCAGCGAATAAATCGGATTTCCATTTCACATGAGCCCTTCTCTCTCTCCTCCTCTCTCCCCTTCTCTCTGTCTCTCTCCTTAGGATGGGGGGAGTAAGTGAAGGAGATGATGTGTTGGCTCGATGGAGTGATGGACTACTGTACCTCGGCAATGTGAAAAGAGTAAGTGCATGTGTGACAGAAAGAAGGGAGTTTTGAGCGTGTGTGAGAGATTTGAAAAGACTTCCATTTAGTTTTGTCAATCATTCTGCTCCCTTGCTATCTCCCTCTCAGGTAGATGGAGTCAAGCAATGTTGTCTGGTGAGATTTGAGGACAACTCCGAGTTCTGGGTGCTGAGAAAGGACATTCACTCGTGTAAGAAAAACTCTCTTTCTCCCCTTCCGCTACAGCAGTAAACAGCTTCCTATTGGAGGCACTATATTCCTGTTTCTTAAAAAAAAAACACCCCTAGTTTGAGTTTCTGAATGTGCAAGTGCTCTGCTCAACTCAAAGTAAAGGTGTGTGTTCTATCTCTGAAACTTTGCCTGAGGAGTTTAAGGAGTACTTTCTGATACTTCACCCCCTTGTGACGCTAAAACTTTCTTTATATCTGCACTTTTTGTCTAAGAATCTCTGAATTGTCTTACAAGAAAAATACAGAGAAGAAATAGCTGTCAAGGTTATGGTGCTGAGCGTTCTGAGGATTCTGATCGGGGCCACATTGAGATGTAATTGCCGTATTAGAGTCTATTTATGAATTTATTAGACTAATGACTCCTCAGGGAAATGGCGCCCCCACTCCACCTCAACATCAAAAACAGAGGGGAAGTTGGACGCTTGTTAGAAGCAGGCTGAATATCCGCCCGTCAGATGAAGTGAAATCTAAAAGGGTGCAGGAGACACTGAAATCAATGAGGTGGCAAGGATGTGAATCAATATACATAAATTAATGCTGTTGACTGCTCTCCCCCTTCTTTCTCTCTCTCTCTGCCTCTGTCTTTCTGTGTTTGTCTCAGTCGCTGCTGGAGTGGAAGAAGTTTGCTGTATTTGTGACGCCCCGCCTCTTAAAGAACCCCTCATAAATTGTCTTAAATGTCGCCACGGTAAGGAAACATGTCTGATCATCAGCTGTCAAGTGTTTTTTTTTTTTAATTGGTTTTCCCTCTACCATTTTTTCTCTTGTCCTGACCTTGGAGATTTGACACCGTCTGCCAAATAACAGTGTGACTCGTATAAAAAGAAAGTAACCCAGAAGAGCATCTATCGTAAATGATGGATATGAGTTTTTGCACCGTGGGTGGAATAAAAATCAGGTGCAGTTAGTCTTCGAACTTTATTTATAGGCTTGAATTTTCTTTGAGGAAATTCTCTCAAGCAACACTGATGCTTCTATCTGACCCACAAAAAAACACTGAATATTTCTATGTGGTTTGTCTACACTGAGTTGGATTCTGACAGCACCTAGACATGTTAGAGCATTTGTGTACATTGTCCAAAGCCAAATTAGATGTTTATTTGCAACTTAGTAAAAGGAAGCAGTGAGCATTTTTTGTTGGATAATACTGTAAAATAAGGGTACTTGATTATGAAAATAATCATAACCATGATTATTATAATTGATACTGAAATTTTTGATATTAATTACCCTTTAATTTCAAACTGTGCAACAGTGTATGAATTTTAAATAATTCAGTAAATTAATTGCATTGCTTTATTTTGCATGGTTCTCAGGTCTCACTCTTCAAAACTAGAGTGGTTCCATATCTGATCCTGACAGCTACCGTCTTCTGTATCTCTCTCACTTTTCATATTAATCTGAGCACATGCTATGGCGCCCTTTGCTTCTCACTTAAATTAAAGTGAGAGCTGTTTTGGTAGGGAGGGCAGAGCAATCGCTGTGATTTTTGCCACGCATTATCCTGTATGATCATGAGACACTAAAATCCTAAATGAAAATTAAATTTTGATTGTTTGTCTTGCACAACTGTAAAGGCATTTACATGACAGGAGAATGAATGCTTTGTAGAAAGGGCTGAAATGAGACAAAGAAATTTCTTGACAGGTGTGTTACCAGTCAATTCTTTGATGTTTAAATAAAAGATTCACCCCAAGGTAATTAAAATACTAAGACTTATACAATTTTCAATGCTACATTTTTAAAAACAATATATGTTATTTTAACAATCTGTAGTATCAAAAAGGGTCAGAGCTTTGAAAAAACAATCCCTGTTTCATAGTACAGATGTGTTGGAGAGGAAGTTGTTCATTGATGGCTTCACTTTAAGTTGAGCAAAACTATAGAAAAATTGCCAGTGCTTTTCTACAATATAATCTACCGCTAAAGTCACCCAAATGTGAAACAAACAACAACAGCAACAAAAAACATATTATCTCTTGAGCAACCCAATTAGTGATTTAGCAGTCAGTGAATCCTGGCTGTGTGTCTCAATAAACTTAATTGTAACAAATTTGCCACATAATAAATTATCATACCTCATTATGTTGTTCTGAAAAAATAAATGACTCAGAGTTGACCAGCATGCACCTGCCTATAATCATATGATTTCTATGATCCCAGCACAATAACAGTTTGGAGTTGTATAAAAATAACTTTAGGTAGTTGGACCCACATATTTCGATCCACGCTGAAACTTCAAGTTATAGACAAGAGACACATGGAACACAGGCTTTTTTACTGAGGAGAACTGAAAATAAGTCCACAGGTTGGGGCACTAAAGCCTTTAGGGACTAGGGGACGTCACTGTCTTTCCTCTGCTCCCTGTCTGTAACAGACACTAAGGCTAATGTGGGTCTTAGTAAGATGCAGAAAGGACTTAAACTTGCAGCAGGGACCACCTTTGGGTTGTGACAGAGTGGTGGGGAGAAATTGCAGTTTGACTAGAGTGTAAGCAAATCTTTCACCTTCCTTCACATTTGTGTGGACTTGTCGATGTTTTTTAAGTTCATTAGAGCATTACTGTTGTGAGACTGTCATCAAATAACATCTCATTACTCTGTGTCAGTGCCTTGTTTATTTACCAGTGCTACCTCTTTCTACCTGGATTGCCCACCACTGCATGCTAACTTCTCTTACTCTATCTCCAACAACTGAGATTTTGCACAAATGAGAGCTCATTGAACAACTAATCAATTAACAGACTGGAGGGTGTTAGCTCTAATACAGGCAATGTGGGGGCTGTGTTTGCGACCTTGTGACAATTAAGAGCTAGAAATCAAAGTTCTTACTTTGCTGTTGTAACAGCCCTAATTCACTCAAGTCATGTAAATCATTAGGATTTGTTCCATTGAATAAATTCTTATCTAAATGTCATTAAACCAAGAGAATTTCAAAAAGTACAAATCACATCTATTTGTCTTTTGTTGAAGAAGTTAATAATCTGTGGCTGTCTACACTTTGCAACTATCCTGGTCTAATAACAAGTGGACAGCACATGAGTTCATACTGTCGTTATTAATTTTATCTCCATAAGTACTTAAGATTAGAAATCTCTTTCCTGCGTGTCCTGCAAATAAGCTTTTGCACCTACCCATTTGAAAAGTAGGACTGAAAAAAGACTGAATGCATCATTGTGTTTCCTCAGAGGGAGGCAGCAGGTTTTCTCAGTGGGTCCTTAATTCTGCCCTGGAAAAGGAGCATTTACACTTCCAAATCAGTGTAGACTTATGCATTTTAGTCCACCTTCATATGTGATCTTAGCCATTGTACCTCAATCCATCCTCAGGACGATTTGAGGTGTGTTCACACCTTGCATTAAGGCTTACCACCTGTGATCAGATCACCCAGGGAGGATATTAATGCAATGTATAGACAGTCTTTATGACTATGATGCCAGTTTGTCTATACAACACTTTTTCAGCTCCAGTGTTTAATGCATATGTGCTGGCATATAAAACACAGTAAGCATGCTTTATGCATGTTTTAAAACTCGGGTTAAAAGTGAGCACAGAGAAACTTTTCTCCATCTGCAAATGAAGTGAAAACAATCATCTCATGTCAGTGTGTGCATCTGCATCATTCTGCACAGTGAAGCTCAAACATCCGAGTGAGGTTACAATAATAGAAACACGTTTTTGACTGGAGGGGGGCTTTAAAAGTATTATGATGAAATGAAGTGGGAAAAAGTTTTACAAACACTCAGCACAAGCTGGATTTTACCGTCTTCGCGTCTTCAGACAAACTGTTTGCTGACAGTTTGTTTTGAGGAAAAAGCAGACAAACATACTTGGTGCTCCCCAGATGCAAATAGTAAAGTCAAATGCTTTTCATGCTGCTGAAACAAACCATCAGAGCACTAACATTTGAGCTGCTCTGCCATTATTGTCACTCTGGCTGTCTGTCTTGTGAAAACGAATTAAACGCTCTGCCTCCTCCTCCCATTACAGGTTATCATCCAGAGTGCCACACGCCAACCATCGAACCGGAAGCTGACAGCGATTCGTGGATATGTCGGCAATGTGTCTTTGCTGTCTCGACCAAGGTCAGTCTGCTAATCTCTCCGTCTCATACTCTAGGGGAAAAAAACATTCAGTGTGTTATATGGGAGGAATCCAGTCAAATATACCGGGCTTTGCTGCCACTAAACTGTTGTGTACAGCAGAAATTGGTTTATTCAATGCAGAAATGAGCTAATTCACCCAGTATTGGGTTCAATATTAGATGTCCTACACTGTGTCCAAGAAATCATAAAGAATCAATAGTTATGAAGCAGAAAAATTACCCTGAAGTTGAGAGAAGAACATTTAAAGTCAATCAATCACATGTGCTCCAGTTCTGTAGATATGAGATGAGAAAGCGGCCGCTTAATTGTCAATCGGTCAATGTCCGTATCTCATTGTCCAGCCTGCCAACGCTTCGGACACTATCTCTCACAGCCGACCTACAATAAAGCGAATTGCTTTCTCCCTGCTGAATGTGATCCGTCTCCCTCGCTGTGCCGACATGACAGTGATTTGAGGGGTCACCGCCCAATCAGTTCTGTCCTAAAATTGTGTTTTCAGAGAGGAGGGGCCCTGAAACGGGGACGCTTCGCCCGACTCATGCAGTTTATGAAACTCCGACTCCCCTACCAGCTGTCCTCTTTAGACTGGGACCCGCAGCATCTGACCAATCAGCAGCAGTGTTACTGCTATTGTGCCGGACCTGGAGAGTGAGTGACGCTGCAGAGGCCAGTTTAAGTTTGAATGTCCAGTCCATGTATGCTTTTAAACATTCAGAAAATGTGCTAACATCTGTGTCAAAGTTAACTTTTTGTTAGTTTGTTAATGGCATGCTGCATGTCAGACATGTCCAACATTAGCATTAGTATTAGTGACAGCAAAATAAATACTATAACAATGTTTAGAGTATTGATTCATATACTGCAAGGTAAGATAAAGTAGGCTGTCACATCTTTTGTGCTTTTGAAAGTTTCCTGCCTTGCTTTTAGTGCACTGCTTTGCCCCAAACTCAACCTACTTGCCATAAAGCAGTAAACTTAAGAGTAGCAGGAATCAGTGTGTGTCTACACCAGAAGAAACATTTTACAAGACACGTTTATTAATTAATCCATGTGTTATAACTCTGTGTATGTCTCCACGTGGTTTAATTGCAGGTGGAATCTGAAGATGCTGCAGTGTGGCAGCTGTGGTCAGTGGTTTCATGAGGCTTGCACACAGTGTCTGACCAAACCATTACTGTATGGAGACCGGTGAGTGACTGAGCAAAACTGCTTAAGTCCCTGGATTTTTTTCTGTGTTTTCATTGTAAAGTATTCAATTAAATGAATAGAATAGGGCTCATGTGGTTGCGGCTGCTTAAAAACACTGAAACTTACAAACCCTGATCCCAAAAAGGACATTGTTTAAAATAGTAATTTGCAAATCCCTGTCAACCTGTATTCAATTTAACCCAACACTGACAAGTCATTTGATGTTTAACCTGATAAAAGTTACTGTGTGTGTACTGTGTTTTTATATAAACATATTCTGAATTTGATTTCTGCAACAAGTTCCCAAAAAGTTGGGACAGGAGCATGTTTACCACTGTGTTACATCATCTGTTCTTGGTCTGGGGACTGAAGACCCAATGTTGCAGTACTGAAAGTGAAGTGTTTTCCCATTCTTACTTGATTCACATCTTGAGTTGCTCAACTGTGCAAGATTTCCTGATTGCATGCTGGTCAGTCTAGTTCCAGTGCTCTTTTAAGGTGAAGCTATGTGGTTATAGTCATGCAGGATGTGCTTTGCCATTGTCTTGCTGAAATATGCAGGGATGTCTCTGAAAACAATATCCCTACAGATGGAAGCATATAATTCTCCCAAACCTGTATGAAACTGTCACTATTAATGATGTCTTCACAGATGTGAAAGTTACCCATGCCATGGGTACTAATACACACCCAACCATCCCAGACGCTGGCTTGTAAACTTTGCCTTGATAATAATCTGGATGGTCCTTTTGGACCTAAGGACAAAACAACTTTTATTTCCAAAAACAATTTGAGATGTGGGCTCATCAGACCACAAAACACTTTTCCACCCAATGGCAGTCTATCTCAGATGAGTTGGGCCCAGGGAAGTCAGTGTAGTTCTGGATGTTGTTGATACATGGCTTTCACTTTTCATGGTAGTCTTAACTTAAATTGGAGATGTAACAACATACTAACATATGCTGTTAACCGACAATGGTTTTCTGAAGTGTTCCCAAGCCCACGCTGTAGTACCCACCACATAATGAGGCTGGTTTTTAATGCAGTGTTGCCTGAGGGATCCAAGGTCGTGAACACTCGGTGTTGGCCTTGTGTCTTACATGCAGAGATTTCTCCAGACTCTATCAATCTTTTAATAATATTATGGACTGTAGATGGTGAAATCTCTGAATTCCTTGCATTGCATGTAGAGGAACATTGTTCATAAACTGATGGACAATTTGCCCACATCTTAGATACATACTTGTGGAATGCCCAAGGGTTTTTTGACATTCTACGACTTTGTCAGCCTTTTCTTGCTCCTGTTCCAACTTTTATTGGAACATGTCGCAGGCATCAAATTGTGTTTCCAATGAAAAACTAAAGTTAATCAGTTCTAACTATCTTGCAAAATGCCAGTCAGTAGCTTATTTTTGTGAGTGGTGTCAAGATCCTTTCTGCTCCAAGTCAACCCACAAAGTCATCATGATGGCGACTGATAGGCTAGGAATAGTGTTTGTCAACATGTACAGCAGACTGTGACATAATGACACGAAGCCAGCTCGCCATTTGGCCTATTTTAGAATATTTAATTGTGAATCTGAATCAAAGGAAATGAGCTGTAGGTTTGAAAGCACCCTAAGAAGATGCCCCATGAGAAAGTGTGAAATGCCACTGTAAGCTGTTGTTGTATTGCTGTATCTCATTCTTGTTTGTGATGGACTGCAATTATTTTCTGCCTTAGCAACCCTTAATGCTTAAGTCCAACCCCAGCCCCTTACTCTGTTTGCATTGTTGCCTCACTAGACATTTCCAGAGCTCGAGACCAGCTGTTGCCGCAGCTGCAAGTGATCCCAGTATACTTTATGAGTAGCTATCATTGCAAACGCAGAAGGCCTTTAAGCTGCTTATCTCCCTCATTACATAAATTCATGCATGAAACAGAAACAGTGTTCCACTGTCTTGTAAATAAACCCTATGGAGTGCAGTTTTAGTTGAAAATGCTTCTCTGCTCAGATCAAGAAGAAGGTAACAGCAATGGGCATGGTGAAATTTACACACTGTGTGTTTGAACCTTTTTCTTTTTTCTTTCTTTCTTTTTTTTTTGGCGAGCCCAGATTAGCCATCAATGCCATACCAATATTTAAATTGTCTGTGTTAATGTCAAACATGTAGCTTCCCAGTTGATGTGGTTTACATGGATCTTTTTTTTATTCATCATTTGATATTATTCAGTTTCCAAATACACTTGCCTCATGAAAATTATAAGATAAACAGAACTGTTGTTGATAAAAATTTCTATGTATGAACTAATAGGTTAATCATCTCAGCAGTAGATTTAATTCTTAGTAATACAATCAGATGAAGACATCTTCATGACAGCTTCGCTTGTTAAGGAATTACCTTAATTATCTTAAGATTAAATTGCATGTCAATGCACTCACTTAGTTGTGTTCAAAGGACAAAAGCACCTCACACACAGTCAACACAGACACATCACCTCTGTGGTTATAGTTCAGATGTGATACACAGGCTGCTGATCGCAGTGCTGTTTGATCGGCTGCATCTCATGCGTGAAATAAAACGTTTCCATCCATTAAGTGATTATTGTCATTAACCATCTGTGTTAGCCGGCTGGGTTCTACACCCACCGTGACACCGTGTTACCGCCGAAACCTGTCTGACGGCGGGGGGATAAAAAGGAGGAGGGATTAGATTTAGATTGACAGTCGGGGAGAGTGAGGCTGGATTGGTACAACATCTGCTGAGCAGGTGATGGAGGAAGAGTGAAGACTGGGTCCACAGTTGGAATAGTAAACATGTGCTGCCGTCATACTGTGTCTGTGCTTCATCTTTCCCAGTGACCTTCAGTGAAAACATGCATATAGAAGGACAGATGTACATTATTATTGTTGAGGTGTGAGCTGAGTTTCAGGGTCACCTAGAACAGGTAGTCATTATAGTGAAACAGATACACCTGCCTGCTTATTTTTCTGCCATTTATATGATGAGATGTCTCAAAAAGAGACTAAAAAGGAAAGGAAGTTAAAAAAAAAAAAAAAAAAGTTTTTTTTTTCATGTACTGGCTCTACTCAAAAGATGAAAAGAATACATTCATACCCTGTAAAAGCGCTCCAGCATTAGGACTGCAACCATGCATAAGTTAAAAAGTTGCCTAGTTTTAATGTTATCTTTAATTTAGGAAGGAGTTCAAAGGTTCTCTGCAGTAGATTGCATCTAAGTGGCAACCCATGTGGTTGAAGAATGATGCCAATATAGAAGTTCAAGCACCAGAAGTCACATCAATGCTCCATTTTAAAATGTCCATTTTTACTGTAGAAGTAAACACATTTACAACCTGGTTCAAGATGAAGTTTTGATTGGAATAGTTCATGCGTTTATAGATGCACTCGCTGCACAGGGGGTGTTTTGTTCCAACTCTGTTTTGGTTTAAGAGGCATGTGAGTTATATATAATTTTTTTTTTTTTTGGCGGGGGGGGGGGGGCTGATATGACTTTAAGCAGTTGCGTAGTGGTGCTTTGATAAGTGTGTACTCTTTATACATCCCACATTTTTACATTAGTCCTACAACAAAGCCTAACCAGTCTGTGTTATAAACAGCAACCTGTATGCAGCATTCACCTAAAAATAGGCTTTTAGCATTTGCATATTGTCACATAAATTCTGCTGCTTCAGGGAGTATAGGTCATTATGAAATTAACAGCCAAAGAAGAGCTGATTTTATGATCACTACTGGCTCACAGTGAATGGACTAAGACAACTACAAGATAATGCGTTTTAAGTTAACTGGTCTATATACCTCAGCCATTTTAGAGGTTAATTTGTTACAAAGCAACATTCTAATGTACTCAAGCCAGCAGGTTATAGCCATTCGGCTAGAGACTTGCCTCAGCTTCAGCTCTTTATCTATTTCTGGGATGTCTGAAAGTTTGAGATGATGTTTTCAATATGGTGGCTTCAAAAGCCCCCCCTTGTGCATCCAAATAACTAATGTCACTCAGACTCCATCCAGTATTTTTATAACCTTTGACTTTATCCCTTATAAACACTGGCAAGGCAATGTCACAGTTATTTTACCTAGCTGTAGATAGAGGTTGTAGACCTTACTCTCCACCCTTGAAATTAATTATAGTATGCATATTCGGCATATTGCCATTTGTTGATTAATAGTGGTAAACAGAGGTTATTTTCAGCCATCAGTCTAAGATAGTAATTATTCTCTGAAATTCTAAAGTTAATACTGATCAATTCCCTTTTTTGTCGCATTTTAAATTTCACCATTTGCATTTAAATTTGTTTTTGTTTTATTTTGGATTTTTGTACTGCCTTAAACAAAGGGCTATTGATGTATTGTTCTGATACAGAGCTGCATTTTGTTAAGAAGGAAGGTCTGTTAGATGGAAGATTATTGTATGAATTCAGCCATGGAAAAAAGGAACATGTTATGGGTTTGAAAGGAAATAAGAGGACAGTAAAAAAATTAGATATTTATAGCACAATGTGCAGATAACTTTTGACTTGTCCACTGAGCTGTTGATGAGTTTTTTTTAAAGTGAAATGAGATATTTAAGAGTGGCTTAACTGAAGTGTGCAGAGAGGGACAGTAAAACATGCGATCAATGCAATTAGAACATCAATGCTGTAATTACAGACCTAAATCACATTGCAGTTAAAAATACAGTATGAATTTTACATTCAAGCTTTACAGCATCTGAAATACTTCCTTAAGTTCTCAAAGCCAGAGAAATACTTAATTTTTATAAATGTAACAGGACTTGTCTTTTTATGGAGGCTGCCATCAAACTCACCTCTGCTACATGGAAACCCTGCACACAAGGCAGCTATTTGAGACCAGTACTGCCCAGCTTTGCCTATCTCTGCAGCCTCTTTCTCAATATTATTTCTTGTTTTGAATTGAGGACTCTATTCAATAAAACCTCCATCTCATAATGTGTTCAGAAAAATGTTTATAAGTCCCTCATAATGGGGGAAATGCATTTAAAATTGCACTTCTCCATTCGAGCTAGAATGGACGCTAGAGCGCATGCATACCCTTGGATCCCACAGCACATGTGCATTCTGGGACCGCTTTAAGGTGAATTTCTCCCTCATTATGTGAAATGTATGAATGAAAACAAAATGTTGGTTTTTGGTTAAGTAAATATGCCTTATGATGTGCCGTTTGTTAATGAACAGAGTCCTCAGTTCAAAACAGAAAGTAAACAGCGGAGATGGGCTTCACTGGTCTGTGCTCATATTGTGCTATTGTTTTGATTGAGAGCCCCCTGGCCACTTGGCATAGCTGCCTTCCCTTTTAGTGTGTGAATGTGGAGTGAATGGGTGTAAATGTGACTTAGTGATTACTCAGAAGGCTAAAAAAGCGTGATACAAAATCAAATCCATAAGTCCAGATGGATAGAAAGACATCACCCCAAACTAGTTGAGATAAACCTTACATTTCTGCAAGGCAGCCAAACAATAACACAGCTTAAGTGAATAACTTCTTCAGTTTACACACCATGGGACAACTATGTACTGTGTTTGTTTGGCCGTACAGTTTAGGGTGAATAAAATTTAGTTGATATTTTCTGTTTAAACAGTGTCCTGTGCTGAAGCAGTTTTCATTGAGTTTTTATCATTAAGAAGAAGGCAGCATTGCTGAGATTGTGCAAATGAGGATAAAATCAAAGGACTCATTTAAAAGATAAAAACTGGTTTTGAAGCTTAATAAGAAATTCATCAGGGGAGGAGAAAAAAGTGTTAAACTTTCATGTGATCCCTGTCTAATTTTTATTTTCTGTCCCACGTTTCTCTTTAGGTTCTATCAGTTCCAGTGCTCAGTATGTACGAAGGGACCAGAGACCATCCAAAGACTCCCCATGACCTGGTGATGTTAACTGCAATATTCACTCACATTTTAACAATATACACAGCGTGTTTCTTGTGTGTTCACTTACATTTAAGGATTTTGGTAGTTTTATTAAATTTGGTTCTAGTTGAACGGAAACCTTTATACTTATTTAGTTATAGCTGCTTCTAATAACGACATGGACAGTCTTCTGGCTCAAATGTATGGATATATTCTGAAATATGTTATTTATATTCTGCAGTTGTTTAGTTTGTCTTCTATGCATCCTGTGTCTTATTGTCCTATTCTCACATTTGTTTGTGTTTGAAATGCAGGGTGGATCTGGCTCATTTAGTCCTCTACCATCTCTCGCTTTGCTGCAAGAGGAAATACTTTGATTTTGACCATGAAATCCTGTCCTTCACCAATGAGAATTGGGAGTCGTTGCTCCTAGGCGCGGTATTGATATTTCCTAGTTTAAGCACCATGATGAAATGATGTGAAATGCTGCCAGCCCTTTTACGTTTGAGACTTAAAGCTTATTAACCACCATTAAAGTAAAAATTAAAAGTTGAGAAAGAATGACCTCTATCAAAGCTCAAAGGGGAACACAACAAAGTTAAAGAACTGAAGATGACATTCATGTTTATATTATCTAGGACAGTAGTTATGACCTTACAGCCTGTCAGATGAGCTTAAGTACTCCTCAGCATCTGTCACATCCAAATGTGTTCTCTTTAACTAGTTTTAAAGTGTTTGTATGTTTGTACTGAAGGCTGTATTACTTTCGGTAAGTCATGTTGTTACATTCCTTTCACACACTGGATTAGGTATTTTCTTTTGCATTTAAACTACTAAAAATTACACTGACAGAACTTTACAGATTGAAGAAGTCATGCCCGACTTTGAGTTGTTTCATATTTTTATCTAAGGGTATGTTACTTAAACCATAAAAGTAATTTATAAATATCCAGGCCCAACAATTTGAAATATTTTATCTGTTTGTTAAAACAGTCAGTCATTTAGATAGTTAGTATGCTAATTATTTCAAAAATTAACTTATAAATTGAGCTAACTCTTACACATTGTTCAACAGTTTTGTCTGACTAAGCACTCTGATTGGAATGGAGGAGGTATTCCTTGAGGGAGGATACAAAAGAACAACATCACTGGGACGTTTCACAATGAGTATCACTCCACCTCAGTCATTTCTGAATACTTTATAGCTGACAGTGCTTTTCTTTATTAATATCATCCCTCAGAATCATGAAACAGGCCCTTATTTCACTGCTTTCATAATGAAATTTGTTTTCTTCAACATGTCTCTGGCATTTGGCCTATGGCCTTGTGCC